>NC_133801.1:6274270-6593974 GCF_043250625.1 Sebastes fasciatus
AAGGGCGGTAGAGCCCGCCAGGCCATCAGTTGCTGAATCTTAACACGTGGATCAGCAGGTTTCAAGCTCCCTTCTTACTTTGTGCTGGGCGTAAACCATGGTGCCGTCGTAGCGTCCCCTCTCAGACTGCAGGTTTCCCGTCCTGAGCTTCTGCACCAACATCCCCCCCGATGACACCGTGATCTGAACATGGACGAAGGGAGACAGGTTAAACATAGACATGATATAAAGTGGTGGAGCATAGCTACTTACATTTATTCAAGTATTATATTTAAAGTAATCAAAGAGTTTAATTTAATATCTGCTTAGTATTATGAACTGGGTGTCTGTGCAGCTTTCCCGGAAAAAAATAACACGTGGCAGTCTCTGGGAAGCGAGAACCAAAAACACATCTGCAATTACCGCTTATCGACATTTATTTTACCCTCTGGTATTTTAGTTTTTTGGATTCCTCTATTGTTTGTATTTTATTATATTGTTGTTGCTGTTTCTGTTTTTATCTGCTATTCCTTTTCCTGGAAAACATTTTGTTTTATTATTATTGTTATTTTATTTATTTATTTATTTAATTGGAAGAACATTGCAAGGCATATAAATTACAAAACAAATAAGTAGTCTTCTATTTTTCATCCATTTCTCCCTCCCACCCCCGACAATTAAGGAAATAACCAATATAAAACTAATAGTTATGAGACTTAAGGCAGCAATAACACCAAAATTGGAAACACACTAGACAGATGAAATAATAAAACACATACAATATTCACATATACACCAAAAAAACATAAATAAAATAAAAATAAATAAAGTAATAAAAAATAATAATAATAATAATAAAATAAAATAAAATCGATATTTAATTATATTATATATTTATAATATTTTGTTCTTTTTAATTCTTATTCTTATTCTTATTCTTATTCTTATTATTCTTATATTAAAGGTGCCACCAAAGAGAACAAAAAAGAGATCTTTGAGATTGTAACTTTAAGTAATATTTTGAGGTACATAATGAGTATTTTAATTTTTTTCTCCTTTATAATTCTACTCCACTACAAGCTATAGTTACTAGTTACCTTGCAGATGACGATATTAAAAACAAAACCTTTGATAAAATATGATACCTTGTAATAGATCAAACTACCAAACTGTGTACACATTTTAAAAATTAGCTCCATTAAAAGATAGTAGCTATGCTGCTAAAGTGCTGCTTATACGTTATGCATCTTTTATTATAATATTAAAACATAAAATAACACTGACAGGTGAGTGAGTACTTTTTCATAAATAATACTATATTTTAATGGAGTGTTTTTTGCATTGTGATATCATTTTTACTTTACTACTGTAAAGACATCTTCCACTGCTGAATGTATATACAGTGAAATAATAAATATATTAGATCTTTCTGCAGCCTGTGACCCCGAGTTGTTCCCTATATACCTGAAATGTTCTGATGTTTTCAGAGGGCATGTCTCATTGGTGTGACCAACAATGAACCATTAAACCCAGTGGCCCAAACCCATTAAATGTTCATTAAGATGATGGATTACGCTGACCAGAGCAGCAATATCTAAAGTCTACGAGCTGTTCGTTAATGTTTTGAACCCAATAGGCGTCGATAACGTCGAGTGTGAGGTGAGACTCACCACTCTGGGATCGGCGCTCTTCTCCATCAGGGGAATGAGACTCTTGGTGAGAATGTAAACCCCTAGTGGACAATAATAATAATTAAAAAAACATATCTTTCCTTCTCA
This sequence comes from Sebastes fasciatus, assembly GCF_043250625.1. Taxonomy (NCBI): domain Eukaryota; kingdom Metazoa; phylum Chordata; class Actinopteri; order Perciformes; family Sebastidae; genus Sebastes; species Sebastes fasciatus. The sequence goes on from NC_133801.1 coordinate 6,276,028, forward strand.
TCAACGCTTCCTTCACACCTCACCCCTGACCTTTGACTCACCGAGGACGTTGGAGGCGAAGCTCTTCTCGAGCCCCTCGACGTTCACGTCCCTCTGACTCATGATGGCGCCGGCGTTATTGATCTGCACAGATTACAGCACATGAAATAATAATCACATTGTTATATATATTTTCAAATATGAAAAACAGGTAGCTTGTGTCACTCACCAGTACATTGAGGGCCTTGTACTTTCTCTTGAAGCCTTCAGCGAACTCCCAGACCTTCTTGGTCTCCGTCAGGTCCAGGATGTGGACAAACACCTCCTGTGATGACGTATAGAATAATGAATAATGACACGTCTGGGGAACCAGACAATGTGAAGATTGCTTTTTAAAAAAAAAGTCTGTTGAGAGGTGAGTCATGCTGTACTTTATTTCCCGTCTCCTTGACGATATCAGCCCTCGCCTCCTCAGCCTTGTCCTTGTTCCTGCACACCATGTGGATCGTTCCCCCTGTGACGAAGATAAATAAACGTTGTTCTTTTCCAGCGGAGGAAAACAGTATCTAAACACATTTATTATTATTATTATTAAAAGGAAATGTGTAATGTTTTTTACCTGGCTGCACCAAATGTTTCTACTTTATTGTAGTGTGTGGAAATCAGGTGTGTTAGTAGCTGTTGACTGCAAGATTGAGGTGCGGCAGGCCTCTTTGTCATCATGCTCCACGGTAAGAGAAATGCTGCTAAAGCTATATCTTTATATTTAAAATCAGAAAGCGCAATTTATTATCCACTAGGTTTTAATTGTGTTTCTTGATGTGTTGTCCTTTTAAACATTTTTAATAACGCTCTTGCTTTTTCTTTCTGAAGGGTTTCCCGGTGGCAGCCAGTGGGTGCATAACTTTTACAATGCATTGGTATCAATCACAATACATGTGTTGTGTGTCTGCATATATGAGTTTATTTTTCGGTAGGATTGGCACCTTTCTTAGCTATGGCCATGGCGGTAGCTTTCCCGATGCCACTGTTGGCTCCTGTTATCATGAAGGCGCGTCCAGCCATGGACACCTCCAGGTCCTTCTCCACAAACCTCTTGGAGGCCGTCAGGAAGGCACTCCTGCAGGACACAAGCATTTTACTGCATCACAATCATTGTCAGCCACCAGTTTATCCGCACATTTTAGATTAATTAGATTCAGTATAGATGCAAGAGCAGTGGAATAAAAGCAGGACTGAGAGTGAAAGCGGGTCAGAGAGGGTCAGTGTTTGAGGTCAGCCTGTTTACTGTACGTCTCCTCACAGCTTTACTGTACAGATACAATGAAGACGAGAGTGTGCCTGGCATCATCTCTGAAGAGGAGGCGTTCGGGGTGAGACTACAGACTGCAACAACAGGATCGGTGTGTGCGTTTGTGGCACCAAGAACTTCAATTGCCCCCATTGTCCTGGATGCCATTGTTGAAGGCGGCTGAATAATGGGGGATAAAGGGGACAGCGAGGGGGGGTAACACCGAGGCTAAATGCCCGCTCTGTTCGCTGGTGTCATGCAGAGAGCTATTAGTGGAGGGTCAGAGCGGGTTGACGGGCAGATCTCTGGGAGAAAAGATAACACAGAACAAAGGGGAGACGGGAAACAATCACAAAAGCACCTCTTCAGACAATTTGGCGTTCTGTGTGCTGGGTGAGGAAAGGCGCTTTAGGGCTGCAATAGATCAGATAGGACTGATGAAACATTTAGAGCCTCGTTGTGGTTGAAACAACTCACTTACGGTACATGGCTCCTGCTGAGTCACTGTAAACTTTGCTCAATTCATAAATCAATGATATCAAAAGATGCGCTGATTCTGTTCAGTGAAGCAGTGGCAATCAAAAGGTCGGTAAACTAAAACCTCCAGTCAGTGATGATCCTTTCAAAGATCCAGCCCTTACAGTACATAACTTTTGACCTAACCTAACCTGACCTCATATAACCTCTACACCAGGGCCGTGTATTTGAAAGAATCTGGCGATACGATATGTATCATGATACAGGGGCTACGATTCAATATATTGCGATACAGTAAAGCAATATTGCAATTTTTAAAATCTAATTTTAGGAAAACTGTCATATTATAAAGAACACACCACCATAATGCATCAAATCTGAGTCCCTGTAACATCCAACATCAGAGCGCTACTTTTAGAGAACACTGAGAGGGCGTATATATTTGCAAGTGAAATAAAGTATTGACTGAGTTCATTTTTGCATGTAAACTATTAATTAAAAATCTATACAGTGTTTTTGAGAAGCGATACAGTATCACTAAACATAACATTGTGATACTCTATATCTTAGATATTTTCTTACACCCCTAAAATACATACATTTGATATCAATATTAAGGCTGCAACTAAGGATTATTTCTGTAGTTGACTAATCTGATGATTGCTTTCTCAATTACTTGATTAATCATTTGGTCTATTAAATGTCAGAAAGTAGAGAAACACGGCCATCACAGTTTCCCAGAGCTCAAGGTGACGTCATCAACAGTCCAAAACCGAAAAATGTTTAATTTACACTGATATAAAACAAAGAAAAGCAGCAAATCCTCATGTTTAAGAAGTAGAAATGCTTTGTTGCTATTAGGGCTGTCCCGAATACTATTTTTGAGTAATATTCGAAGGTATTCGAAGCTTCGCTTTGCGGCAGCAGGTTGACATGTTCTTCTGTCTGTCTGTCTCCATTTCCACCGTTTCAGTGCTCTACACACAACAAACAGCGATATCCGTCTGAGAATAACTAATAATAATGAATGTTGAATATGAATAATGAATAATGTTATGGGATTATTCCTTATTTCATGGGCTATTTGGGGATTTTTACATTATTATCATATACTTATATAAAAACAATAAAGGCAAAGCCTTCAAATACTGACTTTGATGTTGAATACCATGGCAAAGGTCAAAGCTTCGAAGGATTCAGGTCAGCCCTATTTGCTATTATCAAAATTAGTTATCAAATTTAAATCTACTGTAAATCTACTGTTAAGGACATGTGCAATAACATATGTTGTCTCAACATATTTTTGTTGATTAACTAGGCGACTAATTGTTTCAGCTCTACATATCATGGCATTAACTTTCATCATTAAGCTTTGTTATCAGCCTACATTTTAAGTCTGCCAATGAAGAGGCATGGAGGCAGTTTAGGAAGGGTTTCCCTGATTATTATTATTATATTATATTTTAAACAATGAGGCTGGTCAAGTGGTCCAAATCCATCCCATCACTTATATAGACTATTTATATAGACAACTATACTGGTAAATAATTTTATTTTGCTTAAAATGGTGCTTGTAAAGGTTAAATATGATGTGCCCTGTGATGTTTACTACAATTAGAATCAGAAATACAATAACATTACAATAAAATCATGAGGCAAAGAGCAGAATATTTTAAAAAGCATGTTTTTTCTCCATATTGAGTTTCTTAAAATATACTATGTGATGAGTTTATGATGCATTATTCCCATCAAAGTTATTACTGTGTACTGATCTGATATAATAACAGGATGCACACAGACTCCAGCTCACTGAACCACTACAGTGAAGTCTCAGCTGAGTTACAGGAGCTGAAAAAGATAAAGATAAAGTCATCTTACCTGGTGAACTCGGTCACTCCCTTCAGGAACCAGGCGGAGTTGCGGTACAGAGACATGGTGCTGCTCTGGAAGCCTCTCGCTGTGCTGAGCTCTCTCCTCCAGCTTTTACCCTGAACCAGAACCACGTGGAGCTCCGCCGGACTCACATCAGTGGGCGACAACAACTCCAACAACTCCAACACCACCTCCAGCCGGCCACCCAGCGGCAGGAAGGAAGCACTGTCCGACAAGGGAACAGACATCAACACAACACCTGTATGTTTGTATGTGGTCCTTCAGTGTGGAAGGCGACTCTAACCATGTACTGTAAGCAACACTGCCAGCTCCAGCTAAAGCAGGGGTCAGCAACCTTTACTATCAAAAGAGACATTTCAGGCAAAAATATAAATAAAATCTGTCTGTAGCCTCAAAACATTTGAGCATTGTGATGAAGGTAACACAGTTTATAGTCTAAGTATGTAGTATATAAGTCTAATGCAGTGAGGGCCAAAGAGACAATGTACTACGGAGTATTAGGGCCACACTGAGGGAAAAAACATTTACAGAATAAAGTCATAATAGTACGAAAATAAAGTCATAACTTTTCGAGAAAAACGTCGTAATATTATGAGAAAAACGTCGTAATATAGCGAGAATAAAATCGTAACTTTACGAGAAAAAAGTCGTAATATTGTGAGAATAGTCAATATTAGTAATAGGATGGATTACAATGGTAAATCATTCAAAAAAGACACCCAGCTAATGTTAATAACTTAGCTTTCAAAGTCGAAATAGAAGACAATTGCCATATTAAAGGCCCCATATTGTAAAAAGTGACATTTTCATGGCTTTTATATTATAAAGCAGGTTTAAGTTCCATATAAATACTGTTAAACTATCAAAACGCTCAATATACGGAGAAATACACACAGCCCGTATTCAGAAAATGTGTTTGAAACAAGCCGTTAGGATTTCTGTCCATTTGTGATGTCACAAATATACAATATTTAGACCATTACATGGTTTTAAACGTAAACATTCTAAATGTATCCCAGTTTATTTCCCGTTGCAGTGTATGTAGATAATATCAGCTGACAGGAAGTAAACATGGACCCAAACTGTTGCCTAGCAACGCAACTCCGTTGAAATTCACTAAAACGGAGCTTTTCAGACAGACGGTAATACAGGTATATTCAGGCAGACAGTACGAGGAAAATAGAGAGTTTTTTGAACATTACAGCATGTAAACATGTTGTAGTAGAAACACAAAATACAAGTATGGACCTGAAAATGAGCTGATATGGGACCTTTAAATCAACATCTCCTCTCTCTCTCTCTCTCTCTCTCTCTCTCTCTCTCTTTGACTGCACTGCAGCGATTCACCTGTTGGCCTCGGCAGCCAATCAGCTACTTGAGCTCAGCCAGCGGGGCGTGGCTCTCTGACTGGAGAAGGTGTGAGGTGTGAGAGCACTGATTTCTGGGAAGATCAACAATGTCGCTGCATCTTAAAACACACGAGATACAGTAGGACTCTAGGGGGTCTGAGATAGGCTTTATCATAAGCCTGAGGGGTTCGAATTTGGGTGACGTCTATTCACTGCTGTGACAAAATGGTGAGTAGTCCATCCAGCTTGTTGCTGTAGTTTACCTTTTGGCAATAAAATGAAGCCTACTAAACTGGAATAAGTCAATAGCTATGTGTAATCAGATTACTTTTGTCAAAATAAGTAAACAAAATCTCTTATTTTACTTCTTTCTTACCACAAATCAGTTTGGTAGGCTACTTCCTAGATCAAAGAGCACGTTCCAGATCCTGATATTTTCCACATGTAACGTGGAAAATACAGCAGAATAATTTGTCAGATTGATCACATGTCACTATAAAATGAGTTCAAAGTGAAACACAGCTTTTGCAATGGAACAACCAGGTTGTGTCTGAGAGGCAAATGGATGCAAATCTACAAACGTTGGTTTCGTTTTGCAGAAGTTTAAATGTGCTTTTTTTATCATTCAAACAATATAATTAAGATGAATCTGGAGTTTGACACAATATAATCATACTTAAAGTTGCGCTCCTGTCTGTTACTGACTTGTTGCAGGCAGAAGTAGTGCTGCATCCTGCTGCTGCTGGGCCTCAGGGCAAAGTGCTCTCATTAATTGCTCTTGCACAACTCACACTTTGTATTTACTGTTATTGCACTCAGAGGTGTTATAGATGTGTTTTGCTTTCCCATGTGATCTTTATTCACCTTTCTAGTTGTGAAATCTAATTGCTGTTTGGTGCAACCCTCACTAATGGTGTGGTTTTTCTTTAGCTGCAGGCAGCTCTAAAGTTTTATTACTGTGTGTGTGATTGCACATGCATGTGTCTCAGTGAGCGTGTATGTGATTGCTTCTGTTTGTTTTCCTCTGTTGTCAAGCTACACATCATAACCACATTTAGTTATGTCTAACCCTCATAACACAAGACCTGTTTGGTTATTTTATCCTGAACACAACAAAGACAAAAATGCCTGAACTTTTCACAATCAGTGTTTTCTGCCCTTCTACTCTCTCCAGATGCGCTTCCTGTTGCTGTTCAGCCGGCAGGGGAAGCTGCGGCTGCAGAAATGGTTCACGCCGGTGACAGACCGGGAGAAGAAGAAGGTGATCCGGGACATGATGTTGGTAGTGTTGGCCCGTCCGCCACGTTCCTGCAACTTCCTCCACTGGAAGGACCTCAAGATCGTTTACAAAAGGTGCTTTACAAAAGCTGGTTTTCAGTGTTTTATCACCAGCGATCCATTCCTGGCAGGTAAATACTTGGGTGTTGTTGAGCAGAAACCACCTTTGACTGCGTTTCTGCTTAATGATTAACTTGGGTCTCCTCAACATGCACACAGGAAACAGACACACCCGTTCTCTCAACAATGGTTGAACAAGACCTGGATAGAGTAAAGGTATAGTTAAACACACAGAGCGTGACCTAGAACCATGATAGTGGTTTTTCATCTCCTTCACTCACAGTAATAAAAGTAGAGTTAGTGGGAGTGGACAAAATAACAGGAGTGTAATACATAGAAACCTTTATGAAGCTTTCGCAAAGGCTTTTCTTTTGTTAAAACTGTTAAATTATACTTAATTTGATGTGCTTGTTCTTCAGCAACATGTTTTTCTTCTCTTTGAAATACACATATGCTCTCCTCAGAGTGCTGTCAAATGTTCTTGTAATGTTTCCTAGTTTCTTCACAACATTGTTGCAACCACTGCTTTAACACCTGACCCTCCATCCTCTCATACAATGCAGGTACGCCAGCCTGTATTTCTGCACTGGTCTGGATAACCAGGATAATGAGCTGCTGACCCTGGAAGTGCTGCACAGATATGTCGAGTTGTTGGATAAATACTTTGGCAGCGTAAGTAGAACTGAATGCTCACACAATCTGCAGAAAGGATCTAATCAAGTAAGCTTTAAACCAATTAATTTGATGAAGATGACCTTCTTTTGTCTAAGACCGTTTTTTACACTCTCATTCTTTTATATATTTAATGAATTCTGGACAAGAGCTGTTTCATTGAGGATCATTTCATCAAAATTAAAATTAATAGAAGATTTAAAGTGTGTTTTCTGAACATTAGAGCATGTTAACATGTTCTAGTAGAAACCCATAATACAAGTATGAACCTGAAAATGAGCATTATATGTCCCCTTTAAATCTAGAACTAAATATTTTTAACAGTAATCACTTGTTTTTCTTTAGTATGTTGTACAGACAAGGTTATTATAGTTTTGAATTTTCAATTAGTGTTAGTTTTGGTTAGTTTTCAGAGTGCGTTTGCTGGTTTTAGTTTAGTTTCAGTTTTTCAGAAAGGGTTAGTTTTAGTTTTTATATATTTAGTTTTAGTTTTACAGTAGTTTTAGTTTGTTTTTGTTAGATATCATGTCTCAGAAGCCCACATGTCGAAGTGTCCTTGTGCAAGATACTGGACCCCAAACTATTGCCACAAAGATGGATGGAAGCATTCGAGTGTCTGCAGCTGTAAGATCTCCTTTCACTGGAGCTCAGCTGTGACAACAAGGCAAACGGGAAGGAACAGAAAACAGTTTTATCAATACTTAGTACAATAAAGTCAAAGATTATAGAGTCTGAACTACAGTGACTCCTGTGTTCCATTACACTGCAGGAGTTCAGCAAATCCCATTCCCCCTTTGACAAACAGATATATCACTGGGCTCTCTACCAATCTGACTCCCCCTGGTGTCCACAAGGTGTCTCTCCCCCAGAACCACTTCAGTTTCAATTGAATTTATTTTTTACATATATAATATATATCAAGGAAGTGTAATTCATCTCTAGTCTAATGGATGGTGTATTATTCTGTTTCAGGTGTGTGAGTTGGACATCATATTCAACTTTGAGAAGGCTTACTTCATCCTGGACGAATTCCTGATGGGAGGAGAAGTTCTAGAAACATCCAAAGTAGCTGTTAGTGTATCGATGGAGGAGTCCGACACACTCCAAGAGGTACTTTAATAATAATAATAATAATGATTTTAGTCTTGGAATTACATGAATTGGGTATCACTGTAAAGCTGAGACTCTTGTAGAGCCAATGAGCCCAACTGTATTCATGTGTGATGATGTTAGTCCCCATAGGAGCCATTTCATTGTACTCAAGACTATTTTTTTAAACTTGACCTCACTGTATAAAATGACCTGTGGTGACCTCTAAGATAATCACAGCCTCATGAAATTTACAGCCACAAACTACAGACCTAGAGCATTCAGAGGATGGATGGCTTTACTAGCTAGATTGACAATAAGGGGGTTCCTGAGCAGTTTCCAGAACAGAAGTGCTCGCCATCCAATTGCCGAAAATTCTTATAGAAATCAACAAATGTCAAAAGGTTTTGATTCCAAATCACAGCATGACTTTTTCTGTGGTGTTCCTCAAGGTCTTGGTGTCTTAATGTGGTATTTTGGAGATATTATTGATCATTTTTATTCATTCTCGAGGGGTAAAAAATTATTAAATTTAGCACCAAATCTGTGTAACAAATGATATCAACCCAAACATTGCTTTATTTGTGATTTATGACTAGAACAATTTGACACTCAGTGCTGAGCTGCATCTCGAATTAATCTTCAGGTTTCCAGCTTTCAGATGATGTACACCACTTCTAGGTGACATCTACTGTTGACCTGCTTTCTCCCCCTAAAGACACCCTGCACCCCCTAAAAAAGAGAGTTTATCGTGTGTCTCAGAGGGTTAAAAGCATTAAAAAATACACAATATGTCAAGACCCAAGTTAAAAGTGAATAAAATTACTATAAGATTATAGTAATTATTAAAAACGACCTAGGGGAACTTTAAGGTTTAACAGACTCTTCGTAGGTTTTTCTTATTACTCATATAAAGTATATTTCTGCTCTGATCACAGACGATGGAGGAGTACATGAGCAAACCTGCCTACTGAGCCACGAGAGGTCGAGGATGTCTCACATTTCAAGACTTGAAGCAAAAGGTTTATTACTCCGCATCATTTTTATTCAGTGACTAATAACGACTCATTTGGCATAATGCCGACTTTTCAATATGTTTGGATCTACAAGTGCCTTTTTAAGCCTCATATTTATTAATCTTAGGGTTTTATGACAGGGGAGATATGACTGGAAAGAGTCTTTATTTAAATATGTTTTTGTAATCTCAATGGTAATACAGGCGAGACAGAATAGAAACTGATGCATTGTGTGTGATGGTGAGTAAATGAAGAAACACTACACAGTAAGGAAAAATAAAGTCAATGCTTTATTAACCTCAGGAATGTCACATATGACCACATTTAAGAAAGAATTACCAAAAAAAACACAAGTGAATCTAAGGGATCCAACACTGATTCTGGTTGTGTGTTTGTGTGTTTGTGTGTGTGTGTGTGTGTGTGCGTGTGCGTGTGCGTGTGTGTGTGTGTGTGTGTGTGTGCATTGAAAGGCTGGTGAGTCACATGTACTGGTTGTTTATGTTGTTGAGCAACAAACTCGTTAAAAAAAAAGCATCCAAATGAATGTCTCAGATTTCTGCTAATAAATATGAACTTTTGTAAACCTACAGAATAACTAAAGTCATGTTTTATTCTTCAAAATACTTTATTTCTCCCTCTCCTTCCACCAAATCAATATATATATTTATATCTACATAGCCTTCTTTAAATTCCTTGGGCAGTTTTGGCGTCGGTATCTTCAGTTTCAGGGTTCAGGTAGCTCAGCAATTTCATCACCGCCTCGTTATCAAAGCCTTGCATTTGCGTTTCAGCGCCCCTCTCGTCATCCTCAGACTGTCTCTTTTCATTCGGGCTTTTATCTGAGTCCATTTGATCTAAATAAGCCTGTATCGCCTGTTCAAAAGAGCCCGTCACGCTCTGCTCCCGCTTTTGGCTCGCCTTGTTGTTTCTGTACACGGGATACTTTGGATACCGTGCCAGCATCTGAGCCGCTAAATATGCCGCCAGCTCATCCTCGTCCACGGTGTCGTCATAGTCGTCCTTTGATGTGCTGGGGAGGCGCCGCTGCGTGGGAGCGGATTCCCCCGAACGCCCCGGAGGCTGAGTGCGAAGTCGTGACAGCGAGCTTTTGTACTGCTTCCTGACAGGAGCTCGATCCTCTACGCCCCCTAAGCCCAGGATGTTTAGTATCTCTTCTGTCCTCCGTTCTTCTTGGGTCTTTTGTCTGTCAGGAAAGCGTCTGTTGTAGAATTTAGCTTCGGGGATCTTGTGTGTCTTCTTTGGGGATATCTGAGAGAGCTTTTTGTCGTTGCTCTTTCGCGACGTTGTGGTTTCTCCAGTTTTGAGCATGTCCAGCAGGTCTTCAGGTGGGATCTGGTATTTTTGTGAGATCTGAATGAGCTGGTAGATGGTCCGTGGGTCTATGTTATCTCTGTACTGTGTCTGAGCCACTCTCCTCTCTGCCCTCTGTTTCTCCTCCTCCTCCTCCTCCTCCTCTATCTCTCGTTTCTGCTCCTCTTCCTCTGTTTTCTCCAGCACTTTCAGGAGGTAGTAGTCTACCAGATTGGCAACATCATCTGGATCTTTTGACCTCTTGACTGGGTAGCTTTCATCATCTTCATCATCAGCTTCTTCTTCGTCATTGTCGTCAACATAATCAAGCCCTCGGTTGGCCTCGTGTTTGTTGTCCTCATCCTCCTCTTCCTCTTCCTCCTCCTGTTCTTGTGGAGGACCCCAGTCTGCGAGATCATACGCCCCATTTTTCACATTGAACATATCATCATCTTCCTCATCACCATCCTCCTCCATGTCATCCTCCTCATCTTGGCGTTTGTGCATGGTCTTCACACTCGTCAGCTTGTCCAGTTCGTCGAACACAGACTGCAGCGTCGCCAGGTTCTGAGGCGTGTACTTCTCCTCCACGTTCTCGTTGGTGCGTTTGAAGGGGCTCTCGCGCTCCGGATCTGCATCCTCTTCCTCATCCCCCTTACCCTCTTCCTCGTCCTCGAACATTAGCGGCAGCTTCTTGTGAGGCTTGATGCTGTGTTGCTTCTGCTGCACCCTGGGATACGCGGCGTCCTCTGTGTCTGCACCTTCGACGCTGGGGCGAAGCGAAGCCGGCTTGGAGGCCTTTTCTGTCTGCTGGAGGGTGCTGAGCACAGCCTGGAGCAGCTCTTCACTCTTATCCTCCCTTCCAACGTCCTCCTCCTCCTCTTCCTCTTCCTCATCTTTAGGGTTGGAAGCCAGTCTCAGCATGGCACGCAGCTTCTCAGCGTCATCCATGTGGCTGGCATCGTACCCTGTAGCGGGAGCGGCGTGCTGCTGCTGGGAGTCTGTTCCAGTTCTTTGACGCAGGCTCTCGATGTACTCCAAAGCTTTGAGCATGTCGACATTAGGAGCCTGGAGGACGTCTCCTCTCTGGGAGTCTGGTTCACTTCCTCGCAGTCTGTGCTCTCTGAGAGAAGAACCGTGAACGCCAGAGGAACTGAGGAAGAGGAGGATTAAGAGGAAGTTGGCCAAACAGATGAGGAAAGGTTTGGTTGAAGTCTCGGGGAGTGACGGCATGGTGACGCCTGCAGAGGAAAGACAAAGAGACGCATGTCAGCTCTGACCTTTACACATAAAGCTAACAGGTTCGCAACGGTTACCGCTCTGGCATTTCTTAAATGTCTTTTGCTCTCATCATCAATTTAAAAGTCCAGTCTGATGATGACATCACAGACAACGAAGACATTTGTATTGATTTAAAGGCGGGAGATCAGGTTTTAAATCTGATCGGGGACTTTGCTCTGGTGTAAACCAGGTCAAATACCTCTATTTCTCTTAACCAGTATTTATACTGAATGTCGAAAATGCCTGGTAAAACTAAACCCAGGTTTCTCGCTCAGTAAAATTTACTCTACATTAAACTTTTTTTAATTATTTTTTTTCTACATATGTATTTATTCATTTAGGTACAGGTACATTGAAATACCATGAATATTAAGGACACATTTTTTTTAAAAATTATTTTTCCCTCCTCCCCCTGATATATATATATATACATATATATATATATGTATATATATATATATATATACAGAATCAAAGTTTTCATTAGACTTTGTTTTACTCGAATTATGCTTGTTTATTTTTTGTCATGTTTTATGTAGCACTAGTTTGCATCAAAGCAAAAAATAACATGCAGCAGAAAAAAATAATAATAATAAAAATAATAAGAATGATTGCTGAGAAGCAACTGGTGGTCGATCTTCAATTTAATAATAATAATAATAATAATAATAATAATAATAAAATAGATGATTACATACATAAAAAAATAATTAATTAATGAATTAAATGACTAAATATGATGATAATAATAATAATAATAATAATATATAGATGATTGCATACATAAATTAAATTAATAAATATGATAATAATAATAATAAATAATAATAATAATAAGTGTTATATTACTGGGTCATCAGTGTAATGTTTGCATCTCTCCTCCATTTCCCTGCCTGTTGCTGGTATGTGAGGATCATACTGGGATCCAGCAGTAACAGCAGCAGCATCAACAGCAGCAGTAATAACAGCAGCAGCAGCAGCAGTGGTATTCAGCTCCCGTGCAAATCTCATTAGTCGTCAAATTGCTGCTCTCCGTGAGTCACGGCCCCTTTCGTTGTCAAGGAAACCCGGTACTGCTGATGTTCCCATGGAACCGATGGAAACCTCTAAACTCAAATTATTTATTTATGTATTACTGTTTTTTTTTTAAAGCTTTCACTCAGATTGAACATTGTTCTGTTGAAATCCCCCTCCAGTGGGATGATTTCCTGCCTTATATTAAACATGCAAAATGCATTTAACGTGTTTTTAATGCAAATGCATGCAAAATAAATGCAGTTTTAAAATACTTTTTCTAAATAAGAACGATCAAAAAACACCAAAAGCGACGAAATGCATGTAATTTTGTCTGTTTACTTACTGTTCCTTCGTTTTTCCAACCTGAATTCAAAAACTTTATAGTTTTTCTTTATTTTTTTTAAAACTAAATTATAAGCTGCAAAGTGCGACCAATTGTGAATAATGCGAATCGTGATGAGAACAAAGAAGCTGCAGGCAACAACCTCTTCAGCCTCTTCACAGCTGTGTGTCGGTGCATCAGGTTGGCAAACAGAAACAAAAAGCTATAGCCTTTAAGTAACTAAAACAAATACCCTCTTTATTAATATGACATGTGATATAGGAAACATCTTCAGAGTAATGTGGCTCATGCAGTCAATAACAACCTTTAGTCTTACCTTTGTGTAATTAGTTGGTATGGAGGCTCGTGAGTGCGCTGAGCATCTCTCTGTCTCTCGGTGTGAGTCTGGTTTCAGCACCGCGGACAGCTCCTCATTCTATTAGAGCAACCACCTGACTCGTGCGTCACAGAGGGCGCGAGGAGATACGCAACACACACGCACGCGCGCATATACATAACCCACGCGCACACACACTCGTGCACGCAGTTCATTTGAGTCAGCCAAACACAAAAACTGCTTCTCTATTTGTGAATATGAGCTGCAACTAGTTCTGGTCTAGTACATCTCAGTCAGTGGCTGCAATAATATGATGTAATGAATATACAGTCATAATGTGGGGCTGCTATATTTAGGATCATTGTCTGTCTCCATTGTGGGCAATAATGTGAGCTATCATGGGGTTTATGAGTTTATTAACAGGACATGAATAAACTAACTTATTCACCCTTTAAAGATGCAGTAGGCAGACTGTTTTTGGCATCATTGGGCATAAAATCCATAATAACCTTTCAGCATATTGTAATTCAAGTGTTCTGAGAGAAAACTAGACTTCTGCACCTCCTCATGGCTCTGTTTTCAGGATTTGGAAAATCTAGCCCAAGACGGAAGACTTTGGCCAATCACAGGTCATTTCAGAGAGAGAGCGTTCTTATTGGCGGTGCTTGGTATTTCCTCAACTGATCTCAACATGGCTGCCGGGTCACAAACTTTCTAATTTTACAGCTAAACAGTACACTACAAGATGTTTCTGAAAAGAGGCGAGAAATAGGCATTACAGTAACAGAATATTGATGGTCAAAGTTTGATCGGAGTTCGCGAGTGATTGACAGCTGCTCAGAGACGGCAAGGCTCCAGCTCGGCTCTGATTGGTTGTTTTCCTCCGGTCTGTGAAATCTTGCAGAAGCCGTTAGGAGCACCGGAGGACTCCAGAGGCACATGATTGTTTTTCAGATTACCTGTCTCATGCACTACTGTCAGGATATATAGCGACCGTTTTATAAAAAAATAACTTATTTTTTAATCATATTTGCTACCCACTGCAGCTTTAAGTGTCTTTCTCTGTGTTGAATTGCTTTATAAATTGTGTTTATTAACACAATTAATAGGGGCGGTTGTGGCTCAGAGGTCGACGGTTCGATCCCCGGCTCCAATAGTCCACATGTAGAAGTGTCCTTTGGTGATATAGTTAACCCCAAGTTGCTCCCGAAGGCTGTGTCATCGGTGTGTGAATGAGTATTTAGATTAGATGCTGATGGGCATGACAGCCTCTACCATCAGTGTATGAATGGGTGTAACCATTACCGTTTAATTGTTGATAAACGCTTTTCTGATTCCTTTTGTTTCCTCACTATCTGATGCTCATAGTAATAATATCCCCCTCACTGTAGTAGTGACTGTTGAATGGCTGCTGTCATTGACTGCTGTTGTGTCTCTGCTGCAGCACTGAGGGACAGAGGCGGTTAAAGTCCACCGATGACTCACATACGGTCTCCGCCAAAGCCCGAGACGGGTGGGGTGACAGGGACTGCAGAGGGGTGGTGTGTGTATGTGTGTGCATGTGAGTGTGTGTGTATGTGTGTGTGAGAGAGAGAGAGAGAGAGAGAGAGAGAGAGAGAGAGAGCAGTTTTGTCGTCATCCAGCCTGCACTGTGCTCTCTATTTTTGGCTGCCTGTCAAATCTCGTCTGCTACAGATCAGTGTGTGTGTGTGTGCTCGCAGATTCATTCATAAATCCCCCTCGTTGCTGAGTTTGATGTGAGCTCAGGCTATCCTCCACTGACCTGCTTGTCTGATATTCAGTGGAGCTGTCTTGTTTTCAGCTTCTTCACTGTTGCAGTATATAAATACTTTTCTGTATGAGGGAAAGAAGAGTTCTTCAACATATTTAGGTTTGACATTCACCCACATTGAAACACAAACCATCTGACTGTTCAGCCGATTAGACTGTTGTCAGGCTATTAAATAGGCGTTATCAGTCGCTATAAGCCCCATAGATGTTAGTCAATATGGGCCTACTACACCCACTAGTAGGTTTTATCCTCTATTCACATGGTAGATCACCAAAAGAAGGTATAAAAGAGGACAACAGTGACCTCTAGCAACCGTAGTAATTAAGACAGGAACAGAAGTGGAAGTCAGGTGCTGTAGTATAGACAGCATAAAACCTAAACATAACTAAGTGTTTTTTTGCCTAAACCTAAAGAAGTTGTAATTTTATTGCCTAAACTTAAAGACGTTGAAGTTTTATTGCCTAAACCTAAAGAAGTTGTAGTTTTTCTTGCTTAAACCTAACTGTTTTATTGCCTAAACCTATAGAAGTTGTAGTTTTTCTTGCTTAAACCTAACCGTTTTGTTGCCTAAACCTAAAGAAGTTGTAGTTTTGTTGCCTCAACCTAAAGAAGCCTTCTTGTTTGTGTTCAAAACATAACGTTTCATTCATTTTTACATGTTAGAACATGTTGCTTTTAAGTTGTACTTTCACTTTTACAACTTAGTAGGCGTGGTAGGCCCCTACTGACCCACATCTATGGTGCTTATAGCGATTGATAACACCTATTTAATGGCCTGATAACAGTCCAATCGGTGCAGCGTCGAAATACAACTGAATCTGAAAGAAGAAGTCAGTGAAACACATATAAAATGTTCTTTATGGCACCAGAAACTATTCTGACATATTACAAACCAATAGAATAATTTTCTGGTGTTTTGAAAACCACTTGGAAAAAAAAGAGTGATGAGTCATACACGGAGAATCCTTTTAAGCTCATTAAAGAACTTTAAAGGCTCAGTTCTGTCACATTTTCTAGAAATGTATTCATATTAAGACACATCAAATATTTTTGTTGCCTTTTTTTTTCCTGCAGTGAGAGTGACCTTCATCAGAATAAAGTCGACCTTTCTGATGTTGTCACGCCAGACATTTAAGGAGACCAAAAGAAACCAGGACAAAGGAGCTGATTTTAATCTCATGTCTCCCTCAGCCTAATTACATTCCCCCTCATGACTAACACACACATTCACATGCATACGCACCCAGTGCCAGTTTTGTACTGATAAAGCCCGAGCTGTCTGGCTAATTGCTTGTGGTTGTGCCTGTGGCAGGATTACTGGTAAACAGAAACCAATTACAGCTCAGTTCCACCCCCACTTCCACTGCCTGTCCACTAAAAACACACACAAGGTTTTTCTCAGGTCAAATGAGAAGTTTCTCACAGGCAATTAGTAGTTTTCCTCTTTTCGTACATGCAGAGTGGTGTGACTGTTTGGGGTCACATTTTTTGTAGTGGATCTGAAACTTTTCCAGCAAAGGAAGGTTACGATCTCATACCGAATGTTAAGATGCTCTTCATTTGATCCTAGTTTTTTTTTTTTTTACAAAGACTGATATGAATTTATCCTTCGAAACATCACTGCTAAATAATACAACTTTAGAAATGACTGTGACCTCGAATAAAGAAGGAATTTATTTCTCATCATCTCGTAGTGAAAAGTATGAAAGTTATTTCTTAGTTTGAAAAAACAGATCCAACTCAAGTTTTACTAGCTTTTTCTGGGCCATTCAGCCATATTACAGTCTAAAAGACATACTTCATCAGTATTATAAAATCCATCAGCTGATTAAGACCTTGTAATACGGTTGAACGCTCCAGAAAAAGACAGCAAGTGGAGCTTTTATTGCTTAACTTTTAAGCCAAAAGGGACAAGAAGTTCTTAAAGTGCTATGGGTGAAATCCTAACAGTTTTAATCGATTGACAGCCCTAGTTTTTACGTAACCTGAAGGCCATCTTAGTTCTTCAACACGCTTGTGAAAAGGTGGTGACGTAATCCGCAGAGTGTAAAACCTTGGTACCGCCAGCTGTAGAGTTATTATAGTAAGGATGGCCTCTGAGCGAGGCGAATGGCGTTACCACGGTTTTGCACTCGGTGGCTCGCCTTACCGCCATGTGGGAAAGGGAGGAGTGAGCAGAGGGGTACTCAGTTGGTTGCAATCTGCAACCACACCACTAGATTCCGCCAAATCCTACACACTGTACCTTTAATGTAAGACAAAA
Source organism: Sebastes fasciatus (assembly GCF_043250625.1). Lineage (NCBI taxonomy): Eukaryota > Metazoa > Chordata > Actinopteri > Perciformes > Sebastidae > Sebastes > Sebastes fasciatus. Next base: position 6,293,455 of record NC_133801.1, read on the forward strand.
ATAACAAATAACAAAATAAATTTGTCAAAAAATGGTGTTCATGTATGACCCCTAATTGTTCATTGTAAGAAGCTGAATTTGAAAATGTGTTTTCAAGGACTTTAAACACAAAAATGTAATTTTTAAATGAATAAATCACGATGCTTGTGGGGCGTCATATTTATCAAAGCACATGAAAACCTGCACATGTATCTATAGGTGCTCTTTAGACACAAACACTCACCTCTCCTGGTCGAGGGCATCATCTCCTCGCCTTCTTTACCTTTTCTGTCTGTGTGTTTGAAACCCTGGCGACTGAGCGGCTGCTCGCCATTCATTACCTCTGGGCTTGACAGCCAATAATTCTGCTCTCTAACTCACGTTGTCAGACGCTTGGCAGGCACAATGTAGAAAGAGAGAGAGAGGGAGAGAGGGAGAGAGGGAGAGGGAGAGATTGTGAATGGGTCTACAGGGTTTGACGTCAGCCTCTTTTCTCTGGTCGATTATGTGTGTGTATGTGTGTGTGTGTGTGTGTGTGTGTGTGTGTGTGTGTGTGTGTGTGTGTGTGTGTGTGGGTGTCTGGGAAATAGGTGTGATGCATCAATTTTTGCTCTTTTGTGAAATGTGAGATGTGGCACCAGAGTCTCTCCAAGGCATTTATAGCACACCGGGGCAGTTATACAAATTGTTCCCCACCACGTTTGTCACCTTCCCTGAAATGAAGAAAACAACAAAATCCAAACTACGTGCATATCTGTGTGTGTGTGTGAGGTTTAACTACAGGAGACTGAATGAGTGCTGCTGCTGAGAGAGAGAGAGAGGGATCAAAGGGATAACACAAAGAGCCTGACATTTATTAAATGTTGCTTTGTGAGACAACCAGTCAAAGACTCCAGGGTGGTAATTTTTGAAGTACTTAATCCAAAAAACACCATTTATATAACTGTGCTCAAATCCATTGTGTTGTCCAAATGAACAGAGGAGGGGACGCTGCAGGTAAAAATGATGTGTGTATCCACAGGAGCATGAGTCACTCGGTTTACTGACGCTTTGTGAGGGGAATACAGCAGAAACAATCAGCCCACTTTGTGCTGTTTATGAAAATCCAAATGAAATTGGCAGGACCTTCAGCACGTATGGGAAATTAAAACAGGGACTACATGATGCAGGAGGAGGGTTGAACGGGTACAACTGAGATCTGTATGATTACACAGAAAATAGCCATGTTTAAAGCTCCAATACATTACAAATAAATGCATTATTCAACAAATGTTTTAACGAACCTAACGATGAAACCCCAAAGACATCATGAAATAAAATTGTTTAATAATAATTTAATAAATCATTAAAACTCCGTCTCATTATCATGAAATGTTATTTCATCATTCTAGTTACTCAAGTACTGTACTTAAGTATAATTTTGAGGTACTTGTACTTTATTTTATGCTAATTTATACTCCACTACATTTCAGAGGGTATATTGTACTTTTTACTTCACTATTTATCTGACAACATTAGTTATTAGTTACTTTGCCGATTCTGATTATTAATACAAAGTATAACTCAACTAATAGCATGTTATGCATTATTATGGATTAATTAAGCTACCCAGATGCAACATTAAAGTGATGAACACATTAATTGATTGTAATTGTTAAAGTCATGACAAACTAAAATGCATTGAAACTTGTTAGTATAATAGAAGAATATGAATTACAGGTACAGCCCGAGCCCTTAATTTAATTTATTATTTTCATGTATAATTTTACACATTTTATCTGGTCTTGTTCTGTGTGCACCCTCTCCTTTTACTCTAATGCAATGATCTATGTGTTATTTAAAAACAAAATATGAGGTGGGGAAGAAGACACGCCACTGCCTCCATCAACTGAGTCCACCCAGCCCGGTTCTTCAGAGTAATTTAGTCCACACGAAGGTTAGCCCGGAACCAACGGCCGCCTGCTCCCCAGACACCAGTGCTCTCTTCCGGTCAGCCTGACGCGGGTTTACCCTCCGATTTATTTGCGATTGATGAACCACCTTCACAGCCAAATTTGAAGGTATTTTCCCCGCACTGTCAATAAATGAAAGTGCTTCTCATCAAAGTGATGTGGACCGTTTTCTTGGTTGGAATACAGTGAGAGGAGTTCGTGGACTGGAAGCACCTGACCAGCAAGCTTCAGAGCTACAGGACCAGAGGTCAGCAACCTGAGGCTCTTCAGCTCCTCTCCAGTGGCTCCCTGTGGATTTATAAACATGGAAATGAATAACTGTTTTTGTTTACATTTTCATTTTTATTTATCATTGTTGTAGGTCTATGGTACGACGGAGTATTAGGGCCACACTGAGGGAAAAAAATTAATCTGAGATTTCGAGAATAAAGTCATAATATTATGAGAATAAAGTCATAATTTTGCAATAAAAAATCGTAATATTATGAGAATAATGTCACAAGTATAAGAGAAAAAAGTCATAGTATTATGAGAATAAAGTCATAATATTATAAAGTAGTAATTTTGCGTGTTATTTTCTTTTTTTCCAGTAAAGTTATGACTTTATTCTCATAGTTATGACTTTATTCTCGTAATATTACGACTTTTTTTCTCGTTAAGTTATGACTTTATTCTCGTAATATTACGACTTTTCTTCTCGTAAAGTTATGACAATATTCTCGTAAAGTTATGACAATATTCTCGTAATATTACGACCTTTTTTCTCGTTAAGTTACGACTTTATTCTCGTAATATTACGACTTTTTTTCTCGTTAAGTTACGACTTTATTCTCGTAATATTATTACTTTTTTTCTCGTTAAGTTACGACTTTATTCTCGTAATATTATTACTTTTTTTCTCGTTAAGTTATGACTTTATTCTCGTAATATTACGACCTTTTTTCTTGTTAAGTTATGACTTTATTGTCGTAATATTACAACTTTTTTTTCTCGTAAAGTTATGACAATATTCTCGTAATATTACGACTTTTTTTTCTCGTAAAGTTACGAATTTATTCTCGTAATATTATGAATTTATTCTGGAAATCTCAGATGTTTTTTGCCTCAATGTGGTGCTAATACTCCGTAGTACATTTGCACTTTGGTCCTCACTGCATTAGACTTATATACTAAATACTTAGACTATAAACTGTGTTACCTTCTTCACAATGCTCAATTGTTTTTTCTGTTCAACAGATTTTTTTTTTTGTGCCTAAAATGGCTCTTTTGATAGTAAAGGTTGCTGACCCCTGCCCTACGTGGACACAGGGAAAATACAGAGGCCCTCTTGTCCTTTGAAAAGGAACTCAATGACTCTTTCGACCATGAGGAGATCATCTCTGTGGCGTTTGTCACTGGTTCTGTGGGCCATGAAGACAACAAGGTAGGCCTGTTTTACTCATTTTTCACTGCTTCAGCCTGTGAAGAGATTTCATGTTGAGTAATGGTGTGTTAACCACATAGGCCTACATTTCCACCAGGTTTTCTTTGTATGTGGTGGTTGATTTAATATAGATTAAGGAGTGTTTTGTTCTTTCTTAATGCAAACAATGCTCAGCTGTTATACGTGAGCTGACCATGGTACTGAAGTAATGATTGTAATGAATGCAAGAGGAATACTGCATGTTACAAATGTGATTTCTGTTTGATGTCATGCAGTAGTTCACACACATTCTCTACTGTCATGTTTAGTTGCCACTTTGTGCAATACAATGGTTAGTTAACAGTGCCTTGCACTGCGGAGCCCATGCAGTTCGGTTCTGCAGTCTGCAAGTATATTTTAGCCTGAATAGGATATCATAGACAAGTTTTTGTCTAAACTGTTGTGTACAGCCTTTAAAGACTGAGCTTTGTTGGTTGAGCATGTTGTATTGGCAGTGTTTAGCTTTTATTGCCTTTTGGACACTTTTATACTGGCCCATCCAAAATGGAACTTCTGCCTATGCACTGGCGCAACTTTAGATTTATTTTATTTATTTTGGACATGTAACAAATAAGTAAAACAAACAAAAAAAACAAAAAACAAGTACAGTAAACATATAGCAAACTCAATATACAAATGATCATAAACAACATAAATAAATATTACATGTCTGAAAAGGAGTAGGAAGAAGTACACTTATATGGTCCTAAACCTTCTCCATAAATCAATCAATTAACTCAATATTTATCATAATACAACTCACAAACAACCACCACCATGCTATTATGTAAAACCCAAATACTTTGAATGTGGCGCCATTTTTTCCTCAAAAGCCAATCAGAGCAGACTGGGCTTTTTCGGGAGGGGGGCTTAAAGAGAGCAGTGTTGTAGTACTCAAGATTGGTCTCAAGACCACTTTTTGAAGGTTTCGTATCAGAATTCGTCTCGGTCTCAGATAAAGAGGACTCTGGATTATATTTCAAGACCGGTCAAAACCACAACTGAGGGGATATCACTGAATTGCCTGTGCATTGATTTATTTGTTAACATCATTACTATGATTGCTCATAGAAAACAAAGGAAAGTTCCCACACCTACAATTCACCTCTGCAATGCCTTTTGATTATTTTATCAAGACATTGACTTGGTCTCAACCCCTCAAAGTCTTGGTCTTGATACACTCTTGTCTTGGTCATGACTTGGTCTCAGTTTAGGTGAGAGACAGGCGCTAAACCGGAGTGTTTCAGACAGAGGGTGAATACAGGTAGACAGTATGAGAAAAATAATATCTCTTGAACATTAAAGCATGTAAACATGTTCTAGTAGAACCATCAAATACCAGAATAAACCTAGAAATGAGCACAATATGTCCCCTTTAATACATCCACACTGTAACCCCGAGCAGTGTTAGTATTCTATCACACTGTAACTAGAGAGGACTTTCTGTGAAGGTAACTTCTCAACACCTGTACGGAACAAAATGTCTCGTGATTTCTACAAGGCAATCCTCTCTTTTGTTTAACACCCACTCATTTGTGTCTATTCTCGGCCACTCATTATCGGCGTTGTCACAACACATCAGACAGCAACTTGGCTTCACCACCGTAGTACAATAGTACAATGGTGCATGATATTTCTTCCCTCTTTTGTCTCTGTCTTTCTTGCCTCAGGCAGCTGATGAGACCCAGAAAAAGAGAGAAGAATGAAAAAAAGGAAGTTGTCTGAAGGGATTATAAAGAAGGGAGCACATTTTCTTTCTTTCCTGGGTTTATAGAGTTCTGCATCTTAGCGTATTAGCATCTATTCTCATATTATTGCTGCCAAGTTACACTATTAGATTCACTGCATTTTGTTTGAGGAATATAAAACCCACACTAGGTTGCTTATGAAATACAGTACAGCCTCATGCTGCCTTTTCATATACCCGGGCTTTGATGTTGCTGTTTTTGAATAAGACCTCCGCTTCATTCCTCCATCTTGAAGTCACAGAGCAGATGTTGTGTTGTTGGCACGTAAGGGAATATTTGTTGTTTACCTCCTCTTGAACGACAAAAATAAACCTGCCCCTCCCTCCCTCTGCTACCCCACTGGCATCAGCCTCTTCCTGCTGCAACACGTCAGAAAACAGCCAGGATACTTGTAAAGAAGCAGGGGATAAACCGTATTGCATTACTATTTAACATTTATAGAGGAGGAAAAGAGGCGATAGAGAGGAGAGGGTGAGCCCTGGTGTCATCGAGGATAGTTGACTGTATCTGAAGGGATAAAGCTAAAGCCCCAGTTTGAGCTCTCTGGCTTCATGGTCTACTTACAGGGAATTTACCCTCTTCCTCGGGGCCAAAGTGGAGAGCAATTAGATCGACACCAGGGGAGCCAACCACAATATACCTTGTGACTGTGTGAACTGTGACACAAACAGATGCTTCGGCTGAGAAGCTAAAAATCATGTACAGGATTTGGTGTTGCAGTTCTTTGCACTATGATCTAAGGTCAGCATTCATGCAGGAGTACAATTCAGATGTTGAAAGATGAATGTTTGAATACCTCCTAAAGCCTTGCATGGATTTATGGAAAAGGAAATACATTTGTTCGTCTTCAGCCACGCCAGCAGCGTCACTATCTATCTGTTTGTCTTTTGGTCAGTCAGTCTTCTCATCTAGGGCCACTGGTATTTATCAGAATAACAATTTATTCTTCGATTATTTTCTTGATGGATTAGCTCAATTTTGTACAGATATTCATAGCCCCCAAACAATAAATCCTATTAACGTTGGGGATCCCCTGACTTTTTACGATTTTTTGGGGGCATTTTATGCCTTTATTTGACAGCGACAGTGGAGAGAGACAGGACATGTGGGGAAAGAGTGTACGGGAATGACATGCAGCAAAGGTCCGGCCAGCTGGCAATCGAACCGGAGACTCGCTGCTTTGGGTATTTGCGCCTATGTGGTATGCGCCCTAACCTCTTGACTTTTGGGTCGCACCTGACTTTTCCTCTAGCGCCAACAGCTACAACAGTTGTGGTTCAGACTGGAATATCTCCAAAGCTATTGAATGGGTTGCCATGAAATTTGGTCCAGACATTCCTGTTCCCAACAGGGTGAATTGTAATATTTATTTATATGCATCGGCTTTTCCTGGTCAAAATTTCACTTTGTCCAACACTTTGGTTTTTAACCAAAACACTCAGCTTCACTTGATTTTTATCAGTAGCTAATTAGCAAATGTTAGCATACTAACATGCTAAACTAAGATGGTAAACATTATACTTTCTATTTCTAAACATAAGCATGCTTTCATTATCCTCTAGCTCAAAAAGCACTGCTGTACTTATGTAGCCGACAGCCTCACAGAGCTGCTAGGATGTCGGTAGACCCTTTGTCTTGATTCTTTTCTGCTTTTGATTTTATTTTGTCTCATGAGGTATGGAATAGTGACCGAAAATGAACAAATAATTATTAGTATACTTTTTCGATCCAGCCAGTTAATGTAAATGTTACAAGGTTGTGTTTTTGTCTGTGAAGTTATCATGTGGTCCCTCATCCATTAAGTTGAGTATTTCTTTGAATTAGGCCCATGACATTCATAGCCAATCACATCCATACCTGCTTTCACCACCAAATAAACATACTAATACTATACTTACTTATGAAATCTGTTGTTCAACCTTCACATTTCAGTTTTGTTTTACTTTTTTGACCTGCAGCTCTTACTGTACCTACAACCTTCCTTTTTCCATTCCATTTCTTAAATTTGCTGCAGATCTGGTATCTGTTGCTTCTGGTTATTGATTGGCTCAATCCCACAGCTCCCACTGCACAGATCTCTTGAATCATTTATTATCAGCTATTTCCTTTCTCAGGTCAGAATAGCGTCGATCAGGTCCTGCTCTCAGGTCTCCACCGCCTGATGCACATATTACCTTGTAACAATAAATAGATGCAAAGGTCCTTATGATTGGATTTATACGCAACAATTGCTACCTCCCAAAGGTGTGAATGAATCTGTATTTATCAATTGTGATGTACAAAAATTTCAATCATTGTGTTGTTTTTGATATGCTCTTTTAGAGTAGTCTTGAGACTGTTAGTGTATGTTGTTTCTTTGTTGGCTATGTGGTGGTGTTTAATGCAGCTCTTTGTTTTCCTTCACATCATGATGATGGTATCCATCTATATCATCAGTGCTTTCAGCTGCACGCTGACACCAGTAAATTAAGATGTACAAGAAGTGATGTATTATCTACTCCATGTCATTCTAACAAGAAACTCATACGCTGGAGACGGTCTGCAGGGAGTGAAGCGTTAATTTGATGTACTGATTCAATAATGTCGGGAATGCTAGAGCAGTGAGCGGTAATCCTGTTTTTTTTAAACTTGTTCATAGCTATAGCTACGAACAGTGTGTGAGAACAGCCTGACCTCATGAAGATTAAATGCCACTTCCAATAAGCACACATCTTTACCCCTCAGGCTGGCAGGTGTGTTTTCCCCCACACACGACCCAAATATCTCTTGTCAAAATGTTCACCTCTGCTGGTGCTTTTTTTCTTGGCTTCCCCTCAGCTCTCAACACCCCACAGGTACATAAAGAGGTAACAAATGTCTGTGCAATATCTCTCTGCAGCACCATAAAGATGACATGTTCTTCAGTCGGAGTTGTCAGAGAATTACAGTCAATAATAGCGTCAGTGATCTTAGGATGCTGGCAGGGCTGTAAGCTCTCACCCCTGCTGATCTCCAGCAAGCTGTTGATGATATCAGGAGGTTCCTGGAACAAATTGTCCCTGAAATGTTTTCTACTGTCTCTGTTAGTGAGATGCTGAATCAACTATATACTCATTTTTAGGTACCTGTAACACCACAAGCTACAACTTCAAAAACTACCATATTTTTGGTGCTGTATTTACTGGGGCACTGAATACCATCACTAATATATCTGTAAATGTTTGTGCTTTCCTCCTCTCTGTCTCTACTGTCAATGATAAGTAAAGGCAAAAATGCCCGAAATAATCATCTTTATGTTTGCGGGGTCTGTCTGCAGCAGCTTCTATCCTCACAAACACACCCTTAAGTTTGCTGGTGTTACAGTCCTCCCTCTAGACGTGTCTGGGACCAAAAACCTGCCATAACAAATTACATTCACAGATGTGACACTTCCTGTTTAGAACGCAGTGTCTGAAACGCCACACTGCTGTCGTATGGGAATAACATCAACTGGACAGTTTACACTTTTTAAATGTACACATGTTCAGGCTCATTAGAAGCTGTTAGGATGCTACAGTAGGACTCAGCTGACGTAAATGACTTTGGCTGCCCTTTGTCTGCATTTCCATGTATATGTATGTTGTTATACGTGTGTTTTACTTCATAGATTCAACACGTAGCAGTGACATCCAAATATTTTGAGTTTGTTGGGTCACAAATGACAATGTCCCCAGTTTGATTCTAGCACAGACCTTTATCATATGTCAGTTATTTTTTGCAAAATCAACAACAAAGAAATACTGAAATACAATACATAGTTTTATGTAGGCATGTGCTGTCATAATTAAATCAAAAACGTATGTCAGAAGGACAATTATTTACCTTTTTATCTTTAATAACTGAATTAATTGTTTTTCGTTGTGACATGAATTTTCCATGCCACATTAAAATCAAATCACAACACAAAAAACAAAGTGAAGAGGTGTGTTATTGTCCAGCACAGAGCAGCACAGATAGACTCTGTACCAATACTCTCTGTCATTAGTTTTCATGAGGAAGCGTTCAATCATTTGTCCAATCACAGCTTGGGGGTGGAACCATGGCTGGATCACAGCCATGACATAATTAAAACAAGGGACGCTAGCACAGACACTTGGGGAGATATTCTTGGCATAATCCTACGTAAATGCTGACAGATAGTTAGCTTAGCATTTAGCTGTACTTTTGTACGTCACTTTTTTGGTCGGACGTTTTACACAAAATTGCGGAAGCGTAGCTTTGCAATATGGACTTGGACTTATATAGCACTTTTCTAGTCTTCTGACCACTCAAAGCGCTTTACACTACATGTCAGTATTCACACACTGATGGCAGAGGCTACTAAGGTGCCAACTTTGCCCATCAGGATCTCATCTAAATACTCATTTACACACCGATGTGCTATGCCTTCGGGAGCAATTTGGGGTTAAGTGTCTTGCTCAAGGACACATCGACATGTGACCCGGAGCAGCCGGGGATTGAACCACCGACCGGTGGACAACCTGCTCTACCCTCTGAGCCACTGCCGCCCCAATATGCGTTCTTTTGTTTGGTTGTACTTAGCTCAACTCTCTCGTGTCACTTCTGGTTGCAAAAAAACAAGATGACGATGGCCAAAATGTTGAACTCAAGGCTTCAAAATGGCAGTTCACAAACCAATGGGTGACGTCATGGTGACTACGTCCACTTCTTATATACAGTCTATGCTGAAGGGCAATGCATTTGAAACTACAGGTTTAACAAATGTTTTAATTATGTGACATAAAAAGTAACTACATATAACAATGCATATTGTATTTCACTTTATTTCTTTGTCTGACTTGTTTTTATGTTGGCATTTTAAATCTTCCACCTCAGAGCTCACACCCAACATGAAAGGTGCCTTTTTCTTTTCAACTTGCAGTCAGCAATAACTTCACCGCAGAAGATCAATTCAGGAAGCAGATTGAGCAATTTCAAATTCCCATAAAGCCGTGAGTCATTCTGAACCGAAGAGTCGGCCGGTTATAATTCCAACCAAAACCCTTTTGCAGCTGATTTCCCACATTAGTCCCGCCTTTCAGGCTATGAGATATGATTGATTGAAATCCACTTTCACATTCAGTGTTTGTGGGTAATTTTTCAAAGCTTTTGTTTTGGTTCGTCCAGCCCTGCATGTTCTCCGTGATGGTGAGTGATGACGAATTGCTCCTGTAATTGCCGGTTGAACTGGGTCTGAGCCTAGCGGTTGCTGAGTGCCCAGAGAGAGACAGGAAGCAGCATTAAGACTGCGGCTGTCTGCAGCATCCATCTGTGACATCCACTGGGTTAGAAAGGGAGGGAGAGAGGGGCGTCTGGAAGTACGGCCAGGATGACTCATAGGTCAGATTTGCGTGAGTGAATGAGAAAGAGTATGTGTGTGTGTGTGTGTGTGTGTGTACCTGTGCGTGCATGTGAAGTCACATCGCTGCATTTCCACATTATGCAAAGTTGTGCCTCAGCGTTAATTTGTTTCTGAAGGGAGAGCAGAGAGCATTCAGGTCCCTCCGCCCTCCTCGCTGTGTCGTCAGTGAGTGAATCATCCACTCGCTGCGGTTTTACAACGCCGATGATAAAAATGCATCAAAGTGATATTTTCTCTTTGATGGAACATTTACTTTTTACAACACCGAGTCTGTCTCCATTCGCTTCATTCACACCCTCATCGCAAGTAATTTACACACAGAGCGAGTTAGCAGGCACCACTGTAGCCTAATGCTCGGGGATGTTTCGACAGGAAATGAAGCTATTTAAAGGAGACCTTATGAAACAGTCTCTGCTATTGCTAACCCCTGAATTACTGCTAGCACTCTGTATTTTACAAGAGTCCAATAGTAAATGTTGGGACAGGAGCAAAGATGAAAACAGATCATTGGTTACCTAGCAGAGACTGGATTTATCTTTAAGCTATGATGGACTTATGTTCCCAATATTCACAAGAGACATTTTGTTCTCTTAAAGCAGCTATAGTCAATATTTTTCAAATGTGTAATGTGAAAGGTGGCTCATACTGTAGTGGCATACCCAAAGAAACCCGTGACCTGATTCTACAGTTCCAGTCAGCTCTAGTGTTTCAGCATCTTTCAGCTCATTGTTTTGGCTTTTACGGCCCGCAACTTTACTGTTTTTGGCTCAGTCCCACCGCTCTCTCTGCGTTGTTTTGAGACACAGCAGGCAGATATTAGCAAAGTTAGTCAGAATTAGCACCTAGCTGGTGAATATCTAGCAGCTAAAGAGACAGATATTTCTCTCAGGAGCGTGTGGAGACCAAAAATGGAGCTTAAAGGAGAGTGAATATCAGACAGGTCACCAAGAAGACAACTCAAAATGATAATGATCCTCCATATCTGTTGGATGTGATAATAGGCAACTCTTTTCAAACAAGTTCTCCCTATCAACTTCAATTGATAATATGTCACTATTGCCTTTGCAGCTTGTTTCAGCTGCCCCCAAGTGCCCCAAAAAACTGTTATAGCAGGTTTAAGTGGAACTAACTAAACTAAGAGTCTACAGTCATGCTGCTCTACATGAGGATACACACAGTGGTGCTTTTAGCTGAATGCTAACTTCAGCAGGCTAAAACACTCACATCATTTACTCTAATGCTATGTTCATGCTGAGAGCGACACCACAACATTCTCAATGGAAGCCGGTAAGATGAAGCTACAAACTGGCGCCTGATATTTGTCGCTGTGTGGCGGGCGTGATGCGCTACAAATAGAGTTGAGCTGGTCTCAACTTTTTTCAGCGGTCCAATGATGCGGCGAAGTGTCAACCAATCATATGGTTTTTTTTCACCGCGTTCCGTTCCTTCTAAAAAAAATGTTGGTAGCCAGTTCCCAGTGCTATTTAACGACGTAATACGTCAAGCTCTTGAGCAACAAGCGGTAGCTGACCACGCTGGCCGTTTTGTTGCTCCTAGTGTGAACGTAGAATTACACTACCATACTTCAGATCTGATACATATCAATATGCAACCCCTCCTAGACTGATCCCTACCATTAACCTGTTTATAGTTTTATGATCCATACTGTATTTTTATATTATGTATATTTTGGGATTTACACCTCATTTGCACCTTATTGTTATCTTAGATTTTTTATTATATCCGCACTCTTTATATTAATACTTTTCCCGCTTTGTAGTATCCTAACATTTACTAATTAGCACTAAACATAAAGTACTGTGGCTGATGGGAATGTCATTAGTTTTGCAGGTATTTGGTCAGAAACTACATTTTATATTTTTATAAACAATATTTACAATTCATTCTGAGAGGGGCATGACTGTGTGTACCTTTCACTAAAACCCCAAATTTCAACCTCATGTTGGTGCTAGAGGAAAAAGTCAAGGAATAACCAAAGTCAGTAGGGCTCATCCTCTGGGGAACACGACATTTTGTACTCAATTTAATGTCAATCTAGCCAGCGGTCAGTCTGGATCAAAGTGGTGGAGAGCAAAGAGCTGTGGGAGAATTGGACAGGATGTCTGAGCTCCGATGTACGTCACGACTGGTTGACTGCCTTGTCAGTTAGCTGAGTGTATTTGCAGCTTGACAGAGCAGACAGGACACACATCCAGCACACACTCATCTCCTGCAACTGAACCAGGCTGCTAATCTGGGAGAGCTGCGAGGGGCTTAACCACTTGAGACTAAACTATCTTCTTTCTTTCTGTTTCTCTAATCTTTCTCCTCAGGATGTTTGGACCAGTCAGGAAATCATTTAGCTAACAAAACACCCAAGGCAGACCAACAAATTGGCTCTTTCTTGGCTGCCAGAATCAGTATGCACATCCGATTCCTCTCCCTTGTCGCACATCAGACGGCTGCCAGGCCCAAACCGTTGAAATACTCAGTTGATATCTCTCTTCATTAGCTGCTTCATCTTTTCATTTTATGTCTCCCTTACCGCGAACAGAACTCACAGGCATATACACACAAACATTGTGGAGGAAGGAATTCATCGTGGAAAGTGTCAAAACAACTGGATTATCTGAGGTGTGTTGACAGAGGTTCATTGTGAATTCAATTAGCTCCCTTGGCACCAGAGAATGAGAACTGAGACCCTGTACTTTACTTGTCATGTCATGTTGATGCCCACACAGAGAGTTCGATTACTGAGAGAGAAAAATGACTGCAATTATACTGAGTCACTGGAGAGAAAGAGGGAGGGACTGTGAGGGGAAAAGAGGAGGGTGTGTTCTATTGAACATATTTCACTTTACTTTTACTGGTACACAGTCATGATAAAAACTTAGTTAAAACGCTACCAGAACACACACACACACACACCTGCTGATCTCGTGCATCATCTCCAGGCGCTCCTTCGCTCTCCTCCAACAATGAATTCCACTTTGCTCAGGTGCACAGCTGGTATCCATGGAGACTACAGATGGTGCTTCTCTGGATGGATGCCCTCCCGAGGAGAGGCTAACATGTAATGTCATTGGATTGTGACACTCATGGGAGGCACATTCAAACACACACACTCGCACTAGCCACCTACACTCAGGCCTAGATATCTTCACACTCCTAAAGATGAAGAGTTTCATACTGTAGGGGGAAATACACAAATGTGTTGTTTTTTCAGCATAACATAATGTTTATATCAATGATTTATAAATTCTAAGGCTGTCAATCAATTCAAATATTTAATCGCGATTAATCGCACATTTTTTATCTATTCAAAATGAACCTTAAAGGGAGATTTGTCAAGTATTTAATATTATATTTTGCTTTATGCAAATATATGTATATATTTATTTTTGGAAATCAATTAACAACACAAAACAATGACAAATATTGTCCAGAAACCCTCACAGGTACTGCATTTAGCATAAGAAATATGCTCAAATCATAACATGGTAAACTGCAGCCCAACAGGCAACAACAGCTGTCAGTGTGTCAGTGTGCTGACTTGACTATGACTTGCCCCAAACTGCATGTGATTATCATAAAGTGGGCATGTCTGTAAAGGGGAGACTCGTGGGTACCCATTTTCATTCACATATCTTGAGGTCAGAGGTCAAGGGATCCCTTTGAAAATGGCCATGACAGTTTTTCCTCACCAAAATTGAGTGCAAGTTTAGAGCGTTATTTAGCCTCCTTCACGATGAGCTAGTATGACATGGTTGGTACCAATGGATTCTTTAGGTTTTCTAGTTTCATATGATGCCAGTATCTTGCTACAACCAAACAATCGCAAGTTGCATTAATGCATTAAAGCAATTATTGTCAAGCTGTATCCTTGACACTTGGCTTTATCAGAAATTAGCTTTTCTCTGTAAATGTCACTGGATGTGACGATGCTGTTCAGAGAGAATAGGACAGAGAAATGTACAGGGCCGTTAGTGATAAAAGACGTTTCATAAAAGGTTGCTATTGATGTGGAGATCCATTCTTGTTGAATGTGTGTAAAACTTTGTCCTTTTTGACATTGAGTGAAACTTAAAAACTATTCTTAGGAATACTGAATTCAGTTGGGGATACTGTTGGATGGTTGAAAGAAAACTTTTAGTTACTAAACTAAACTGTTCAGGGGATCAAGTTAGAAGATTTTGAGAGTCAGAGCCCATGTTGTTGGCAGAGGTCACTGTAGTCACTAAACTCCTCAGGGGCTCGGTGGTGCAGGTGGATTAGATTGGTCCTCAAATACTGGAAATTGTCAGGCTGCTGTGGTCAACACGTCTGTTTGGTGGATTTTGGGAGCAATGGCATAGGATTTTATATTGGAAAGGCATATACTGTAACTGTGTTTCCTTAGGGATACTTTTAAAATGTACTTATTTTAAATTTATTTAAATTTATTATTTTTACATTATTATTATTATCATCATATATTTGTAGATTTGTTAATTTATTAATATTAATAATTTATATAATGGTTTATTTATTTGTATGTATTATTAATAATATTAATGTTTCATATATTTATGTATTTGTTCATTTTATTTTTATTATTAATTTATATGTATATTTGTTTATTTATATTTATAATTTTCTTTCTTTCTTTCTTTCTTTCTTTTTTTCTTTCTTCTGATCTGACTTAATTTACCAGTAACATACCGGTATGCTAGATCTCCAGTGTTTGTTACATTTTGTGTATGAATATTTGAAAACAATTAAATATTTGAAATATAATAGGTAAACTCGGAAGGTGCAGCAGTCGTATGAGGCGCCATCTCTGCTGCAATCCATTCTGTACAGTATTAAAGTAATTCTCCATCCAAAATCCTTCCTTTGAGTATCAAACATTTACACTTCAAAGGTGACATTAAAAGGATCATTTCACCCATAGAAACTGTTTTTTCCCTCACACACCTGGTGGTATTTAACCATACTGATAGTGCCTCTTCTGGGACATCTTCCAACACCCCGATACAATGGAGGTGAATGGAATTTGATTTACGGTTTCTCGGCATAGAAAATGAAATCTGAAGAACTCAAAAGCAACATTTCTTTTAAAAAACAATGTCCCGTTTATTCTGGATAATCCCCAGACCTCTGTGGGATTAAACATTTTCAATGGTACTATTTATTCTGTATGAACCAACAAACACAAGGCTTTCATCCAGGAGACCTCTGTTCCTATCCTGTGATTTAAGTTTCACTTTCACTTTATAATCTGCTGTTCGTTTGTCAACGTCAAGTCACATTTTCACTATACTAATGTAGTAATTTTTAGCCAAACCATGTTGTTTTTTTCCACTAAAACTAAGTGTTTGGTTCGCCTAAACCTAAGCAAGTGTTTTTGTTTGATTACCAACACTAAGCACGTGTATACTGCGACCGAAAAGTGACGCCGAGGGGTTTGACAAAGCGTGAGCATCTGGGACGAGTTGGGATGAGAACGTGTAGCCTGTGTTCACAAGCTCTGAGTAGAGACTGAAAGGACGATATCGCAGATATGAACGGCCAAGAAGGGATTCCTCAGCAGGATGAGTGGATTAAAGATAAACCCCAGTATTTACTGTAGTGTCGTACAATATCCTTTTCACATTCCATCTCTTACCAACCATCAAAATTGGTTTCTTTTAACAATAATCACCTTTCCTTGACCCTAACCAGTGGAGTATCATAAAACACTCAAATGTGCCATTTTGGAAGGTTTTGTTGTTGTAGATCGGAGGATTTATTGCTCTTTTTTCTCTTTAGTTTAATTCATCTTTCCTCTGGAGGCGGGAAGATATTGAGTAGAGCCGTGTTTCCATGCAAGTTATCATTTTGTGACATCCGCCCCTAATGATTATTGCTCTGTTTTGTCCCTTTGTCTGTGCTATAAATACCCTGAGTGGATGAGTCATAATTCACTACTTTCATTGGTGCTTCATTGTATACTGCATCTCCTTCTCTCTCTCTCCCCTGCAACATAGACAAACAACAGATCAAAGTAATGCCGTGAACAAAAAAAACTTTAATTAAACAGATGCAAGTGTTAGCATCAATAACATAATAAAGATTTAATCACTCATTCAAGTTTGTGTTTGCCTTCAAAGTGCAGGCAGCACAGACAATAATCACTTATCTGTCAGATGGCAGCATGCATCATTTGTTCCATTGTAAATATAATAACTACATAAGTGCAGCTTTAAATGTGAACATTTTCATCTCTAGTATTTTCTCCAGATTTTTTTACCATAGGGAAAACGCCTCTGAAATATGTAGTAACACTGCAGAAGAAGAAGGAAAGGAAGACATAATAATGTATGATTTGGGGGGTTGTGAATCGACATACAAACAACTCAGCTCCTTTGTTGTTTTCTCTTCTTCACGGGGGAGCAGCAGGTTGATGTATTTCTGGTTTGTTTTAATCTTAGTACACAGTTCAGCTGCATTAGTCTCTGTGTGTGTGCCTGTGTGTGGCAGCAGTTCAATAAAATGGCTGGCTTGTACTCTTTCCTCTTGATGTTCCATTTCCTTAGATTTGTACAGTCTTTGCTTCTTCCTTCACTCTCTCAGTCTGACTCGCTCCATCTTTCTCTACTTTGTTCTGTCACCCCCCCCCCCCTCACCTCTGCACAGACCTTGTTCATTAGTATAAATAACTGCTCTGCAGACCCACCCAGCCACATAAACAGTCTGCCTCCACTCAGCCACTGTACACACTGTTGTTATGCAGTTAGTCCCAAGACAGCCAGTTACAACATCAGCAGCTTGCTGTTGAAGGCTGCTACCTGCATGCTGCTAATTAGGCACATGATGTTACATGATCTTGCATGTTAATAAGAAACAATAGACACGTTTTTGTATTTTTTAGGGGGGTACGGGGGTCTTTAGGGGGAGATAGCAGGTCAACAGTAAATGTCACATTGAAGTGGTGTACATCATCTGAAAGCTGGGAAGCCGAAGATTAATTTGAGATGCAGCTCAGCACTGTGTGTCAAATTGTTCTAGTCATAAATCAGAAATAAACATTAGTTAATTAATTATTTAAAATGAATTGTGTGTAAGGGTTTAGAACATTATGACAGAATTATATGATGTCCATCCCCATGCTCTATTATGTCTCATAAGTTGTTGCAGCAATTTTTTGGTTGATACCATTTGTTACACAGATTTGGTGCTAAATTTAATAATTTTTTTTACCACCTGAGAATTGATAAAAATGATCAATAATCCCTCCAAAATACCACATTAAGACACCAAGACCTTGAGGATCACCACAGAAAAAGTCGTGCTGTGATTTGGTATCAAAAACTTTTGACATGTGGAGATTTCTGCAAGAATGGCATTTTTTGGCGATTGGATGGCGAGCACTTCTGTTCTGGAAACTGCTCAGAAACCCCCTTATTGTCAATCAAGCTAGGAAAGCCATCCATCTGCTGAATGCTCTAGGTCTGTAGTTTGTTGCTGTAAAGTTTCATGAGGCTGTGATTATCGTATATGTAACCACAGGTCATTTTATACAGTGAGGTCAAGCTTAAAAAAATAGTCTGAGTACAATGAAATAGCTACTTTGGGGACTAACATCATCACACATGAATACAGTTGGGCTCATTGGATCCAAAAGAGTCTCAGCTTTACAGTGATACCCAATTCATGTAATTCCAACACTATTTAGGGACCCCAGTATGCAGAAATATTCAAATACACCATTTTAGTATAGACGAAAATAACCAAATGTTTCCCCAAACTGCATGTGATTATCATAAAGTGGGCATGTCTGTAAAATAGAGAATGAATCGTGGGTACCCATAGAACCCATTTTCATTAATGTATCTTTAGGTCAGAGGTCAAGGGACCCCTTTAATAATGCCAGTTTTTCCTCTCCAAAATTTAGCCCAACTTTGGAGCGTTATTTAGCCTCCTTCACGACAAGATAGGCACCAGTGGATTCTGTATGTTTTCTAGTTTCAGGTGATACACTAATGAAAACATAGTTATGAATATTATATTCAATTCCTGCTAATACATCCTCTGTATTGTTACACACTGTTGCTTTAACAAAGCACTTTACTCTTTTAATCTTTACTTCAAGGCTCTCCGTTAAACCTCACGGAAAGTTCTTTATGAATACTGATGATGTAATAACTCACCTGATGATTTAACACCTTATCAGAATGTAATAATGCACTCTTTCACTAAACTGATTAGCAGTAATGTAACATTTTGAGCTAATAAAATCACCCATTGATGAAATAATGAGGTGTTATTATGTGCATCACTCAAGATGTTGCCACATTAACAGGCTGTATTAGATTATAAACCCATGCAGAATGAAATTTTAGCTTATAATTACTCATACCATATGGAAGTTAATACACAATTAGCCTCCTTGTACCGCAGACTTAAGTACGGATGAGGTGCGATTTAGAAACGGATCGACAGAGCTGTTGCAACATTGCGAAGATATTGGAGGCATTTAATCCCTCCGCGGGGGAAACATTTCCCACATGTAGCAGCTATCAGCACACTATGTGCCAGTGTGCACCACAGTAAAGTGGGCTTCTCATAAATGTGACTCAGACTTCAGTACACACACCACACCAGTCACAGGATGCAGCTCAGTCACACAACGTGTAGACAAGAAGAAGCATTAACTGTTTTTTTGTACTTGTGTTTTATCAGTGACAGTAACAGAGTGCAGCTTTCACGCAGATAATGATGGAGACTCCTGCATTGGCGTATGGTTGTCATGGTAACAAGCCTATAGGGGACAGGTCTTTGAGTGCGTAATTAACCGTAGCTCAATTTGCTATTCATTAGACAGGTGTATTTAGCCGGTAGAAAGCCATGCCGCCTAATGCCGTTTGCTTTGTATTCCCATTCAAGAGGAGGATTTTAGAGTGCAGCTACATGGGCCGGCTTTGGTCCAGTGAGCTCCAGTGAGAAATAAATGGACATTTTGCTTTTCTTCACTTTGACAGTGAACTATGACTGTGCTCATTAGTACTGTAGTGATCCAGGAAAAAACTGGCAGGAAAGAACAACACCTCCCACTGACTTAATGAAGCTTCACACACACACAAAGCACTAACAAAGCCATGACCAAGTATTTTCAGACCAGGGTAGGACTTGCTACGCCTGGCTTGATGTCACACGTATGACCATGTCCACACACACCCCCAGTGTTTCACATTAGTCAGACTCTTAGAAAAGGGACAGCTCACGCAGTGGGTGACATGATATTTCAAGGGAGACATCACATATCTGTGGTACTTTTAAGAAGAGTGCGTTGGAACAAATGTCAAAAAGTGGAAGTTTGATGGAAAATACTCCAGTATACCGATGAAAGGAAACTTTTATGAATTTATGACATTTCTTTGTCCTTATCAGCGGGCAACCTCCGTCTGAAAAGTGAAGCCAATGCAGAAGTGCCTTAACATCCAGCAGGTGCCCTTCTCCTTATTGTTATGTCTCTATAGTGACACACTCCTCCTCAATCAGCACTGCCCCAATATCTCAGATACTCTCTGATGGATAACAGCGACCAGAACAGTTGATATATAGCCAGCAGGGGGCGACTCCTCTGGTTGCAAAAAGAAGTCTGATTGTATAGAAGTCTATGAGAAAATGAGCCTACTTCTCACTGGATTTATTGCCTCAGTAAACATTGTAAACAAGAGTTTATGGTCTCAATCGCTAGTTTCAAGTCTTCTTCAATACAGCATGATGTTCATTTAGTAAATTATGGTCCCATTTGGAGTCAAATAGACCATAAAGCAGGGGATGCTTTAGGGCGTGGCTACCTTGTGATTGACAGGTTGCTACCACGGCGTTGTCCAGTATGGGAGTTGTTTTTCTCTTAGAACTTTAACCATTTCACAGTGTTTTCAGTTCATGAAAGTTCAGTGTTTGGTTGTACTTAGCTCCACCCTCTCATTTCATTTTCTGGTTGTAAAAAGCCAAGATGGCAATGGCCAAAATGCCGCACTCAAGGCTTCCAAACGGTAGTCTACAAACCAATAGATGATGTCACGGTGACTATGTCCATCTTATATACAGTCTACGGTCCATACACAGTACAGTACCGTTATTGGCTTTCTTGCCTAGAGATGAGTAGATTGATATTAAGAATAAGTGTATATCCTAAAAACTATTCCTTTAATTATCCTGCCGTTACACAACCGCGGAACAAACTGTAAAAGTATGGTATGGTAAAGGTGTTAAAAAAAGTTGCTTGTTGACACATCCAGCAGACACGAAGCAACATTAGCATTTATTTAGAGATGTGTTATGCTTTCAGGATCAAAGCCAGCAGATAGAGCATATTGATCTAAATCTACACTATCAGACTGATTTTCCATTCGACCACCAACACAAGAATGACATACGTGTCTCTCTGTAGACTAATCTACATTATCTAGGCCATTAATTGTCTTCATTATTCATGTATTCAGTATTTTGGAAGCTCTTTTGTGACTCGATGATGATCCCTCCGGACCAGCAACACATATGCAAATTAGCCTTTGGCTTGCGTTTCCATAGTAACAATCATTAGGTAAAAGGTTGACTCTTGACTGCTGTTTGTTGTACAGGAAAGCAAAGCTATCTGACAGAAATGCATTTCACTTGCGGACAAGCAAACATTTCAGCCCACTTGCTTTCTCTTTTGTTCGTGTTGACAGGTGTTCGTGTGAGTGTACGTTGTTGATGTTGAAAACAAACAGAAGGACCGTTTGTTCAAAGAGGAGGAGGTCAGTACACAAACCTATAATACGGATAGTACTGCAGACTGTAAAGGAACATGCCAACATGTCCCGTTTTTAGCCAGAATCTCATTAATTCAGTCAAGGTTAAAAGTCTCAACAGACGCAGACGCCTGTGATTGTGTGAAATAGTCATTATGATTTGCTCAGGAGAATGCCGCATTAAACAAACACACTATAATGAGAAGCTCTCTAAGGTTAGACTCTAATAGTCTACGAGATAAAGATCAAAAGGTCAGAGTCGAAATGAAAACTCCACAGAAAGTCTTATAATAAGCTCATCAGCGGCGCCTTGTGTCTCTGAGTACATTTCCATCACGGCGGCGCAGCTGCTTCCAAAGACTGCGTTATTACTTTGCATATGAGCTACAGTATAGCACAGTAAACAGGATTACAGGATACTGTAATATGAAACGGCGGGAGACTATAATGGAGCTCAGATGTGTCAGCTCATCTTCTCAAGACGGGTGAGAAAGGAAGGTGAGTCGTGATAAGAGGGCAGCTATAGATTAGATTTCCAAAAATAGAACAAGGGAATGAAAATAATGTAAGACCCTTAATTTAAGTTATATTATCCTCATTAACTGTATTCAAACATAATTATTGCATCACTAAGATGATTGTAATCTTGTGTCCGTTACGCTGTTTGACCATGTGAAGTTACCTGTTGAATAGATTTCCAGATTGTTCCTTACTAATAACGGTCAGCCCCGGTGAGAGCCTGAGCAGTCCTGCTACGTCGCTGTAATTGCTTCGATGTCATATTATAATTTGCTCAATCTCCATGACCCAGAAAAGGTCTGGTGATTTATCACAGCCGATGCAGGCGTGCATGTCAGCTGAAAACTGATTGTTTGAATCAGTCCACCTGATAAAAGCCAAGCAGCTTCATAAGGGAGGCGGAGAACGGTTATTACACTTATGTTTTTTCTGGTTTGATATCGATACCAACTGTTTTAAAGCAATAGAGTGCTCTAGAGATGATGTATTTTTGTATGCCAACCAGGAAGTTAGCATCGCCCTGGGTTCCCTCGACAAAAAGACAATGGGATTTTTCCATTGGGTTTTGGATTGTTGCAGAAAATAAGCCCTGTGGCAATTGTCAGAAGTAAAAAGCTAACGTTAGGCTATAAACAAGCTACCACGGTAGCATGAGCGCAAGTATACACAGCGAGGCTGTAAAGGAGGACGAGTCAGCGTGATGACATTTAGTAGTCACATTTAGCCACTTGTTAGCAACCGCCTTTTTAGGCTTCAAAATTCATGAGTGGGATATTTATTGATGAATTTAATGTCGTACAACAAACTGTTAAAATCTTTTCAGCTTGTGTTAACCACAGACCTTATTTCAGGCATCTAACTAAAAACCCATTGACTTCCAGACGAGGGAACAGGAAGTGCTAAAATGCCAACTCATTACCGGTTTTAGGATTCATTCCTGAAGCACTCTATAGGCGGCCCTGCATTAGGCTTGTCGCGGTAGTCGGTGTTATTGGTGTTACACGGTAGTCGAGCACACACCGATTAAATTACGTACCCACCGCTCCCACTGTTGTTTTGCTTTTTTTACAGAAATAAAACCCATTTAGTTCATTTTGGCGTATCAGCGCCGTGTTATGAAGACATAGTCAGACAACGGACGCTACTAACTGACCGTGAATGCATCAGCTCCATACGGAGTCTCAGCTCAGAGTAGAGAGAGTTGACAGACCAGATGATGCGAAGCGAAAAAAGCAAAGCAAAAGTGCCTATTTGGCAATATCTCAGATTTAAACCCAGTGCTTTATAAGGGAACGTTAAGTTGTTATGAACGTTATATAACGTTAATGAGGCCATCGCCGTGCGGAGGACGGAGCGGTCACAGCCGGTGTGCGTGGCGGAGCAGCGCAGGGTGCAGCGAGAAGCTGGACCGGAGAGGCCAGACACACAGCCACCCACCGTTAAAGATCAAAGTAAGCGCGCTACATATATTGACCGTCATCTTTTCTTGTAAAATGTCCGTTATAATCGGTAACACCGGTGTTGTCACGAGTTTATTAACTGATGGGAAAATTTCCTCCCTGTCACATCCCTACCCTGCATGCTAGAAAACTTTCTGCGTGCTGGTGCCCCACTGCATGCAGCTGGTGCCCTTTTCATTTTTATCGCCCCTGCCCCTCAGACAGCCTGAATCCGCCACTGGTGGGTTCGAAGTGACTCATTTCCAGTTTCATTAATGGCGTGTATGTGTGAGGCCTGAGGCAGGACACAGTCCTCACCACCGAGTCCCACAGGGGGACACTAATGACAAACATCCTGCCTCACGGTGCAGAAGACACTCCATGCATCACATCTGCTTCTTTTTCTCACCATGCTTACTCCTTCTTTCTCCTGAGAAAAACTGCCTTTCTTTCTGTTATCTCTACATGACACGCACACAGCTGTTGTTGCACCATGAAAGAGGACGAGGCAGCTTGCACTTAGTTTACCTTGCAAGAGACACAGCAGTGCCTCCCCCTCAACTTCCTTGTTGATAATAAATGAATGGTTCTCTGTGTGGTTGTTGTACATGAATTATACAGTGGGGTGTTTATGTTGTGAAGGAAATAAGATTTAAAATGCTTCAACAAATCTGTGTCCAGCTGCCCTGAAGATCGGAAGACAGAGAGGGAGAGATACAGAAATGCTTCTGTCTCTCTCTTTAGCTCTTCCTTTCACAGCAATTCACACTTTGACATTTTTATGAATCAAAGTAGGTTTCATGTGGCTTTTTTTAAACTGATCAACAGAAATAGATGTGAAAGTGACAAATCTCTGGATGAATTCCAAATATAATAGTGCAAAATACATGTCGCCTCCTTTAATGGGACACATCTATATCAACACAGGTGCAGCCAGTTGGTTCAGAAGTCACATGATTAGTTAAATACACCAGTATCTGAAAGGTCTGACCTTTGGTGAGTCAGTATTGTGGACAAGACAAAGAAAACCAGAACGAAGGACAGGAATATTTCCAAGACACTAAACATCCCTCGGAGAATAATGAAATCCATCATGAAGAAATGGAAAGAGTGTGGCACAGTTGTAAATCTGACTAAGACTAAGAGTCTCCAGCCAGCAGCTCTGTGAGGCTGTACTTAGGCACAGTGGTGCTTTGGCCATCTTTGGGTTAACATGCTAATATTAGCAAATTATTATTAAACACAAAGTACAGTTGAAGCTGAAGGGAATGCCATCAGTTTTGCAGATATTTGGGTATAAACCAAAGTATTGGACAGATTGAAATGTTGACCTGATAACGGCGCTAGATGACAAACCAAATTTCATGCCAATCCATCTACTAGTTGTTGAGATTTTTCACTAAAAACCTCAAATGTGAACGTCATGGTGGCCAGATGAAAAGTCAGTGGATCACTAAAGCCGTTAGCCATTAGGATTCATCCGTTCATAGAAGATGTTGACGTGTTTCAGTCTAGACCAAAGCCTTGGACTGACCAACTGACAACCGACAGACATTGCCATCAATGGTCAGGTGCTTCACCAGCTTTATGGGAGAGTGGTAAAGAGAAAGCCCATCCTGACATCTCGAGAGACTCTGAAGTCAGCTTGAAGAAAGCTCCACGGTCTGATGAGACCAAAACTGAGCATCAGACTAAATACCAAGTTTAGACTCCAAACACAAAGCCAGAGCTACACAGGAAAAGCTTAAAAACAACAGTGTTAACGTCCTTAGGCCGAGTCACAGTCCAGATCTCAATGCTACTGAGAACTTGTGGCTGGACTTGGAAAAGGCGGTTCACTCATAATCCCCATACAATTTAACAGATATTGAGGAAAGAAGAATGAGAGGAAAATTGCAGCAAATCTGATAGAGACCGATCCACACTGGGGCCTCAACCAAATACTCAGATGGAGGGCATGAAGACTTGTGCAAACAAGTATTTTGTAGTTTATATTTGTAATTAAGTTAGATCACTGTGCAGAGATGTGTTTCCACTTTGACATTAAAGGTTTTTTTTCGGTTCTGTGTCTAAAAAAAGGGACATTGAATCTACTTTGATTCAATGTACAATGACAATAAAACACAAAAACCTCCAATACTGTATATCTTAAAGACACAGTATACTAAGCTTCGCTTGTTAAGAGAAATGTCTTAAATCCAGGGATAAAATTGAGGCTAACTCCTCCTAAACTCATCTTTAAAATGTGAAATTCTGACCGAAGTTAAATAAGGATAACGATTTTTGAAGTAAAAACCCTCAAACAAAATGCTTAATTTCCTGCCAGCTGTTGCACCTAATGATGCTCTGAGTCCTTTCAGATCACACAAGGTATCTACAATGGTGCTAAATTAAAAATGCCTTAATGGAAGAAGAGAAAGATCGAAATCCATTCACACACACGCATGCAACACACAGGCCGCTGGAGACGTCTTCGGGCCTATAAAGGCTATTACCCTGTCAATACATGTACGTCATAGAATCTATGTGTGTATTCCCTCCGGCCATTGTTGTTGTTGGTGTGGCGAGCCGTCATTGCAGTGAGTTGTGGGACTGAGAGCCTGCAGCGCTGCTGATAGCCTGTGTTTGTGTGTGAATGTGTGTGTGTGTGAATGTGTGTGTGTGTGCAAGGCTGAGTGACGCAGCACAGAGAACACAGAAAAGAAAACCTGAAGCTGAATCCTGGCATCTTTCCCTGTTGTTTTGTTTTTGTCTTCAGGCAAGGAAACTGTTCATTGAAAGAGGAGAGAAAAGTGACTTCTATGTCATTCAACATGAGCTAATACAGTCTGGTGGGTGTTTAAATGGAGTCCACAATCCTCTCAGGGCGTCTTTTGCATGATTATAAACCTCCACACCTACAAAATAATACTAATAAATGAAGAAAAAAAACAAGTCTTCATTCTGATCAAGGCTCCTTAATTGCAAAAGTTTGAGCATTGTCAGTTTTAAAGTGGATAATTGGGACACAGTCTGCTGTGTAAGAAATAGAGTGTCAGAGACATGTTTAACTGAGGATATGAGCTAACAAAGATGGTGCTTTTGTGGTACTGATTGAGTAATTATCTGCCCTATTCTGCATTATTCTAATGATCTAATGTAGGCTATCTCTAAAAATAACATGATAATAATAGAGTCACACTTCCCGTTGCTTCATCTCCTTTTCATCTTTCTTATTTGTTAAAAGAAACCACAATCAGAAAGCACCACAAGAGTGCCCTCCACTGGTGAAACATCAGAGTCAAAATACACCAAAAAAAGGCTTGTGTTAATTCATAAGCATTTATTATTATTTCTGAAACACTACAAAGACTCTTGAAGCCTTATGAAGTGAAAAAAACACAACCAATATGTACAGTGCATTGCTTTCATCAAGTAAACCCACATTATTGACCGTGTGTGTGAACAACAGTGTCGATCATGAAGCTACAACAAATACATTTTTAGTTTCTTTCAAGTGGGTTCCAGGTATGTTTCAATACTCGAGACCGTGTCGGCAAGAGTAAGTCAAGTTCAGTCCGAATAGACCCCCAAAAAAAAAGAAAAGCCAGTCTCTCACTCAGCCCCCTGCAGGGTGAGTCATCAGCCCGGAGCTCTGAGCTGCTTCTCAGTGTGGCGTCAGGAGGGGGCTCCATCCAGCAGGGAGGGGTCACCACCGAATGAGGCCAGTCAGAGTTATACAATGACATGATATAGTATAATAGTAAATAGTGTTTCTTTTTAATATCTAATTGTATCATTTATTTGGATATTTATATTTATTTATTCATTAATGATTCCAGCATATAGCTACAGATGTGTGTGCATGATGAACTTGGTGGTGCTGCTGCATACATCTGCCTTTGCAGGGATAAATAAAGCTGCATAGGATTAAATTGAATAACGCCTACATATAACAACGTAAAAATGACCATTGTAGACACATGTTTCAGTCTCACCATGATTATCTTGTCATTTAAAAATGATTTTCTAAAGAAGTCAGAGTCTGAATTTGTTCTTATTTCTCCTATATTTGCAGCAGAGATCATGCAAAACATCAAATAACAAATATTATGCTCCCTTTAACTGTCAGCATTCACTGACTACAGTCTAATACAGATCACATAGGACACATAGTCTTGTTTGACTTGTTCCAGCCCTTTTATGGAGATCATATCATGCTGGTTTGAGGAGTTTTTATGGCACTCAGATGATTTAAGCCTCACTGAAAAGTTGGACTGTTTGTTCCTCTGTGATATGAAGATTCCCAAGAACCTCGTGGTTTTCTCTCCAGGTGATGTTTCACCTCTTTTATGGCCTTGGAGGGTAACACACACACAGAGTCTTCATTGGCCTTCCTGAGTTCTGCCTAAATCATCCGCGCTGTTCTCGGACGCTCCCTTCCTGGTCTCCTCCGACCCGTCCGCCGTGCCGCTGTCCGACTCCTCCTCTATGACGAAGTGCGTGTCCGCTGAGGAGCACAGCGAGCTGATGCTGCACTGCTCCGCGCACAGCGTGCACGCCAGCGGCGATGGCAGCGCGCCCTCGTAGTGGAGGTGTCCAAAGTGGTTGACGTGGGCACCGCAGAAAGGCAGGGACACGTGCACCGAGCGCAGCTCCGAGACAGCGGCGGGAAAGGTGAAGCTGTGTTTCTTGGGCAGCGAGCCCCACTCCCTTTGCGCTTCCTCGTGCACGAGGCGCGTGAAGACGTTGGTCCTCCTCTTCTCTCTCCTTTTGGAGCGGAAGTAGCCCAGCATTAAACCACAGAGGAAGATTCCGTAGAAAGACATGACTATTAGTATGTACCGGTACGCGTTCCCGTCGCTTTTGTCCGCCTGGGAGTGCGCGGTGCTCGGTGTGTGCTCGAAGAGTTGTTTGGGTGACAGTGTGGAGTTCTCCAGGTGATCCATTTTTTTCAGTGCAGTCAACGTGGAGAAACTAGAAAGAAAAGATACAGAAATGCATCCATAAATATGAGGTTCACCTTTACGCACGCTTTACGCGCGCTTTAGGCAAGGCAAGGCAGCTTTATTTGTAGAGCACATTTCAGCAACAGGGCAATTCAAAGTGCTTTACATAAACATTCAAGAACATTAAGACATAATTAAACAGTTATAAAAACATTAAAGATTAGAAAATGAAAACAAGCTCAAAATAAAAGCTATAGGATAGAAGCTAAAATAGAATATAACACAAGAGTAAAAGCTCTAGTGCAGTATGAGATCATTATCTGGTTTAATAAAAGGCAGCAGCAGCAAACAGTAAGATTTAAGCTTTGATTTAAAAGAACTCAGAGTTGAAGTGGGTCCTGCAGGTTTCTGGGAGCTTGTTCCAAATATATGATGCATAAAAACTGAACTTCTGCATGTTTAGTTGTGACTCTGGGGACACTCAGCAGACCTGATCCAGATGAACCGGAGAGGTCTGGATGGTTCAGAACATAGCAGAAGATCAGAAATGTATATTGGCCCTAAACCATTTAGTGCTTTGTAAACCAGCAGCAGTATTTTGAAATCAATTCTCTGAGAGACAGGGAGCCAGTGTAGAGACCTCAGAACTGGACTGATATGATCCACTTTCTTGGTCTTAGTGAGGACTCCAGCAGCAACAGGTTCTGAATCAGCTGCAGCTGTCTGATCCATTTTTTAGGAAGACTAGTAAAGATGCCGTTACTGTAGTCAAGTCGGCTGAAGATAAATGCATGGACTAGTTTTTCCAAATCCTGCTGAGACATCAGTCCTCTAATTCTTGCTCTATTCTTCAGGTGATAGAAGGCTGTCTTTGTAATTATCTTAATATGCTTTTTGCATAAGGATAGGCTCCCAGTGAGTGGAGCATTGATACACAAGTGATTGCAAAGTGATGAAAAACTTTGAAAAAAACATTTGTAGTGTCGTATATACACCCACAATTATGATATGGACAACATTTTTTTTTTCAACCTTTTCATTTGTAACTGAAGATTACATTTCACCACAGGCCTCATTTAGGTATTGCACAAAAGTGAACTTACTACACCTTAACCCTAAGGCATGGTCAATGGAAATAATGCAAAAATAGTAGTAACCAATGCTTCACTCTGCTAGGAGATTTTGCAAATGACATTCAGTGCATACAGTTTACGGTTTATTGCATTTTTATAACTTTAAATTATATTCTTAAGTTTGCATCAGGATACTTTAATAAACAACATCTCATTCTTCTGAAAATATGCTGTTCATTTTATTTTGAACTTTTGTACTTATCTTTTAATTTAGCATTTCTGTACATTTTGTATTTTTCAATTGTTTACAAAAAGTTGCCGAAAATCAACATAAAAGTATTGAGTTGATATAAAACTTAACAAACAATGTATAAACAATAACAAACTCATAAACTGTCTACTCACCAAACTGAAGAGCTAAGTCTCGTGTGAATCTTTACCACTTGTATCTTCTTGCAGCCGTTCAGGAGTTTGGCAGCACTACTAAATGGATGAAGTTATTTATATAGAGACCCTGGAGTGTCATGAGTCACGTGACGGGGGCTGATTGTAACATGAGTCTTGGTGTCTGTGGACGCCCTGAAGGGGCAGTATGTTAAAAAAGAAAAAACTAAGAGTATCTTTTAACATTATTCACGCCTCTAGGGAGTTCTAATGAAATCATCACATGCGTATATGAGTATATTAGACTTACTAAGTTACTGCGAGTCCAACAGAAAGAGACCCGAGGGGATGTGATGGAAAAATACATAGCAGGAGAACTGTTTAGAAAACTGGTGAAAGAAAGTGAAGTGTATGAGAATGCAGGGCCATATCTGCAAACTACACCAGTCTCCTTATTTTTCCATCTAGCCTCTGCACACCTCTGACGCACAAATACATCTCCTCATCTCATCTCATCACACAGGATTTTTCAATTTCCTTTCTGGAACCTAAAGTCTATGAATAAAATCACGCAACACGTTGCATGGTGGAAATGACAGACTGACGACAATCAAAAAGCAATTATTTCTTTCAGTACACTCACCACGTCACACACAAGCAGTGTATGAATGATTCAGAGAGGGACAGGCAGAGACACACCGTGAGGGAAATTGTTTTCATATTGACAAATATTCAGATGATTCACAATGAGTCATTTCTTATCTCCAGTAGTAGAAGAAGTACTCAGATCCTTTATTTTAGTGAAAGTACCAATTCAACAATACAAAAATACTCATGAAAATTAAAAGTCCTGCACTCAAAATCTGACTTGGGTAAACGTAGGTATCATCAGCAGAATGTACTTAAAGTATTAGAAGTTAAAGTACCCACTCCCCTGTAACTGATATATTATTATAAGAGCTGTCAATCGATTCAAATATTTAATTGTGATTAATCGCATGATGGTTCATAGTTAATCACGATTAAAGGCAAATTAATCACACATTTTTTTATCTTTTCAAAATGTACCTTAAAGGGAGATTTGTCAAGTACTTAATACTCTTATCAACATGGGAGTGTGTCAGTGTGCTGACTTGACTATGACTTGCCCCAAACTGCATGTGATTATCATAAAGTGGGCATGACTGTAAAGGGGAGACTCGTGGGTACCCATAGAAACCATTTTCATTCACATATCTTGAGGTCAGAGGTCAAGGGACCCCTTTGAAAATGGCCATGCCGTTTGGAGTGTTATCTAGCCTCCTTCTCAACAAGCTAGCTAGTATGACATAGCTGTACCAATGGGCCCGCTACAACCTAAAAATTCAAGCTTCGTCAAAGAAATGGCGTTAAAATTAATTTGCGTTAACGCGCTATAATCACATTCATTTTGACAGCCCTAATCTGTACACACGTGTATTTTTCAGTTCTTTTAGATACATTTTTTCATGCACAGATGGAAAACTTAATGTATCTAACATATTGCAATTGCACTGTAAATTAAACATCATCTGTTTTTAATAAAACAAATCTTTACAAAATCAAAAATAGTAGTGAAGTAAATAGAAACAGAGACCAAAGCTCATAAGAGCGTAATAATCAAATTCACAGACAGTGGAAATCTTTTTTCTGGTTCATTGCTGTTTAAAATACGCGTTCGACTCATCTGTTCATGGGTTTTACAGTGATTTTATTTATTTTTTGTCATTCTATGGGTGGATGTGATCTCCAAATGATTGATTTAATTAGAGTGAACGCCTCCCTTTCAATCAGACACACCCAAGTATCAGTCAGACAACACTGGGAATGTACGTCTCTATACCGTAATACATGGTGAGCATTAATGCTTGAATTGGATTAGTGACTATTATTGAATCAACGAAGGCTGAGTTCACTCAGTTCAGTTGTTTCAGCTCTACATACATAAATAAATGTCATCATCTCTCTGTCTTAGAATTATAGCGCTTAATTTAATTAATTAGAGTTGGCGATATGAAATGTATTTCTCCAAAACAATAAAATACTCTTGCATGTAGACCAAACACAATCTTTATTTACTTCATTTTTCCAAAGGCAAATTACAAATAAATAATTGGATGCACTTATGTTACAAGGCAGGTTCTCAGTACAGAGAGGTCTATGATCATAAAGCTTAGTTAAAGTAGAGGCTATACATGTGCTTCCTCTGCCGGTCACAGCTCCACATACATGTATATATGTACATACACACTGACGGAGTAACATCAAATGAAAAATCAGTCAGGAATTAGAAAGGCAACAGGTGTCACATTGTGAGGGATGTTTGTGCCGTGTACGGACTCGATGAGTCACACACTTTAATCATACTCGTGCAGATGACGATAAGCTGGTAAAGACAGTCCTGCAGAATTAATGTTAGCCACACACACAGAAATCGCACTTGTCAAAAGTGTGCACATTTTTCAATCCGCCCACGTACATTGAGAAAGTTGTATTTATATCCTATCCGTAATCAAATGCCTTATTTGGACAGAAATTATACATTTTCATATTGCTCTACGATTTATCAAATATGACAATGATTACACAGTCATTTCATCTGTAATACAAGCAAGTAAATGTGCATTCTTGTGCACACTGTGGTCTGTACAGCACATACAAAACTATACTCTATCACTGTAGGAAAATACAATAGACTAAACAACAGTGCATCTTTGTTTCTTTTCTTTTTAAATAAGACTATTAGGTGCATTTTTTTTGTCATTCTCCTAAAAAATGACAATGGCCTTAATGTGGATGATAAAGTTATAAAAATTGTTAGACCTTATATGACCTCAGCATTTTTATCGACCTGCTCTCATTTCCCCTCAAATGACTTTGTGCTTTTGGTAACAAGATGTGCTGATGGGAGAGACGTTATGGGAGTCAAAGTCCGACTGTGGGTGGGAGACTAAATAAACCAGTGACAGAGCTCAAAACATGTGAACAAAAAAGAAAAATTAAAAGAAACAAAAGAGTTAACCGTCTCTTGACCTGCAGGAATAAAAGGATTTGAAATAATTTATGTTAAAAGAAGAGGATTAAAATGAACTAAAGGAAAGATTTAGAGACGGACATAACCGATCTAGTGTCCCTATGCACAAAGCAACGAGGCAACAAACATGTCCGCCAACGTCACTTAAGGTCTAGGCAAAACCTACTGTAACACTCAGTCAGGTTTAGGAAAAAAAACACATGGTTGGCCTTAAAACTACTATGTTTGTACCATGAA
Organism: Sebastes fasciatus; assembly: GCF_043250625.1. Lineage (NCBI taxonomy): Eukaryota > Metazoa > Chordata > Actinopteri > Perciformes > Sebastidae > Sebastes > Sebastes fasciatus. The sequence continues at coordinate 6,326,374 of NC_133801.1, forward strand.
AATGAAACTGAAAGTTGTCAACACGGGACACGAATGAACAGCTGATTGTAATGTGAAAGTGAAACTTAACACACGGGACACAAACAGCGGTCTCCTGGATGAAAGCCTTATGTTTGTTGGACCCATCCACCTCCCCTCCTTCGGAAATGCATCCGATACTGCCCAAAATTCAGAAACGGGTATCGGCGAGTATGCCAGTCTATGCACCGATCCGATACCATAATTTATTATCCCAGAAAAAACGGAAATCAATTTTTCTTTGCTGCGAAGAAGAACTGATTTCAGGTAGTTTGTCACGTGACGATAGCAAACAACAACAGCGTGGTGCTAGTGGAGAGTGTAACGGTAACGGCAGTCAGAGCGAGGTAAAAATCAGCCATTTGGCAATATTTCACAGTGGAAAATCCAACAAGTAAAACTGTATGTATTTGTTCATGTTTTACAAAGGGTTAACCTGATCTGGGCGATACAACGAAGATATTAATCATATCACATCCGTTCATGGTCAGTAGTAAGCAGCTGTTAAATAATAGTAATGATAATAATAATAATAACTATAGTTTTTTTTATCACGCTGGTATCGGATCGGTACTCGGTATCGGCCGATACCACAAGTTCAGGTATCAGAATCGGTATCGGGAAGAAAAAAATGGTATCGAAAAATCTCAAGTAGTTAATTGAAAGCCCGGTGCATCTCATACAGGCGCTAAAGGGTGTGTTGTGCGCCGGTATCGAACGCCGACGGGCGTGACAAAGCATCGGTGTTTGGAGCATTGGGAATGAGAACGGGCCGGGCACTCAGAAAGAGTTCAACAGACAACATCACCTAACCCACCATCTGTTTCATAACTCACATCCTGAACAATAAAGATCCCCACAAAGAGGTCATACACCTGGGCAAAAAAAGGCAAAAGGCAGCAGTGGTGGAGTTTTATTTTTCAGCCTTTCTTTAGTTACAAATTCAAGTAAAAGTTACTTCCGTGACGGAACTGGCAGCACCCTATCCTTCAGCTTATTTCTGTTAAAATTTACCACAGTTTCAGGTCACGGCAGCTCTTATGTTCATGGCTAAGGATATAAGGAAGCAGTGAGAGTGTTCAGAGTCAAGTGTTGGTCTGTGCTTTGAGAATGAACATCGCTGTGCTGATCCTTTTCGTTATTTCCCACCGTACATCCTCTCGATGTCGTCCTTGTAATGTGTTTTCAGCTCCTTGCGTTTGAGCTTGAATGCGTCAGTCACTAATCCTGTCTCAGGAGTCCACGGCTCTGGGCTCAGGCAGATCTTGCGAGGGATCTCAAAGCGCTCTAGCTCGGCTACGACAGAAGAAGACGAAACATTAACTCAACCCTAAAAAAGTTTCCAACATATAGAGTTAAAACCTCTTCTTTGACCTCTTCTCACCTGCTATAGCAGCCTCGGTGATGGTCTTGAGGACCAGCTCCTCCATGAGCTTACTGTTGCACAGCTCCTCGCGTGATCCTCGGATATCATAATCATCAGCCAGAGTCAGCAGCTGCTTCTGATTGGGCACCAAGAAGCCAATCACATATGACTCATCACTGCAGAGCGGGAGGAGAGGAGACGACAAGACAAGAGGGATGTCAGAGTGAAAGAAAAACAGAGTGTAGTTATTAAGTGACACTGGTCCTTGTGTGTATTCTAGCGAGTGAAGGTTTAGCCGAATACGGTGATGGAGCACAAACATGTGCGAACCATCAATTCTTCACCAAGTGAGATATTTACCCATAAAAGGAAATGGAAACAATACATGCCTGAGCAGAGCGTGGACAGATTGCAACCTCCAACTATCTTTAAAACAGTATGTGGTAGACTAGGACACACACACTAACTCACAGTGTCTAATATGAGAATGTCAAGTTAGTCTGTGTTATAGAACATCAATCTGATTATAAATATATTAATAGAGATGTTATGGTTAGTTGTTGTGTCTTTCTAGCCAAACAGCTACTGTGATGCTAACGTCAGTTAAGTACAACAGCTAGGTTGCTCTTTGCGCGGTTTTATGGGCAGGAACTTGAACTGCCTTGATCTGCATAGACTCTGACTCCAAATCACATCACCAGCGCATGATGGCAACCCCGTATCTGGGATATATTTTGAAGTGGAGACTTGTCGTCCATCTTTATATATAGTCTATCTACCTGTTGGCATAGGCGCAGATGTTGTCGACCAGAGGGCAGTTCTTCAACACGGCCTCCACCTTTCCCAGCGAGACGTACTCTCCCACCTGCAGCTTCACCAGGTCTTTCTTACGATCTGGAAACACAGCAGAGACAGATGCCTGTAAGATCACGTTTATTTCCATGTGCACATCTTTAAGTGTGGAAAAGGATGGAAGAAGCTGGAGGAAGGGGCCTGTGTATATCTGACCAGTATCATCTAGATAACAGAGGAGATTTGGGGGTTCTGGCTGACTAAAGTAAACAAGACTATGGAGTAATTCTGGGAAGGGAGGTACAATCTGATTTGTGGAAAGGCCTCATGATGGATGGAAGTTGAGCAGAGAGGTAGTCTGGAAAAAGTCCAGGAAGCACAATGTTGATGTAGAAGAATACGAACAGAGCAGATTACCCCAAATGGTAATCTACACCTATGAATCCACCTATATATTAGGGCTGGGCAATATATCGATATTATATCAATATTGTGATATGAGACTAGGTATCGTCTAAGATTTTGGAAATTGGAATATGGCATAATTGTCGTCTTTTCCTGGTTTTAAAGGCTGCACTACAGTAAATGTAATTTTTGGCCGTCGGACAGTTTGGGCCGTCGGTGGCCGTCTGTCGGCCCAGTTTTTGTGGTGTGTCCTGCACTGTCGGCACTAGTCTGCCCGTGTTGGAGGCTTTTCATCATGTTGAATTGGCGGCAGAGCTCGTCGGTAAGAGAAATCACTCTGATTTTGACTGATGAATACAGACGACCGCTGTCTGCTGGTGCGGAGAGTTATTTAATCTCACACAGGTGCAAAACGTACGTGCCAACTGGCCGTCAGCTGTAGTCTTTGCGGTATGTTCAAATGCAACTTGTCGGCTAAGACAAAGGCGACATGAGGCGACGCAACAGTCAGCTTTCATTGCTTCTAGTTCTTCTTTGATGTCGGCTTGGTATGTCTGGGCATTAACACACGGGACACAAACAGCGATCTCCTGGATGAAAGCTTTGTGTTTGTTCTAGCTGGTCTATTATTTGCCTTCACCCACTTAGTCATTATATCCAAATTACTGATGGTTATTTATCAAGAATCTCATTGTGTACATATTTTGTAAAAGCACCAATTCCATCCACCTCTCCTCACCAATTATCTTGAAGCCCCCGTCTTCGTGAACCTCTCCGATGTCTCCCGTACAGAACCACCGCTGGCCGTTCTCGTCTACAAAGAAATCTTGGTTTTTCGCCTCGTCCTTGTAGTATCCCATGGTTACGTTGGCTCCACCAATCAGAATCTCTCCTCTCGGATATGGCTTGTCAGTACTTCTGTAGCCACCTGAAAGCAGGGTTTAAATTCAGTGGATTGCAAATGAAAACGCAATAAAACAAACCTTCAGTTCTCTGGATGCTGCTACATATTAATTTTTGTGGAGATAAAAAACCTGACAGCATGTTTACTCTAAATTCTATTTCTGCTCTGCAAGCCAATAAAGTCAGCTTGATAAGTATCAAGATTTAACTGAGCGCAATAAAAATGAGTTATGATCCGTTACATAAAAATGATGGAAGTTGTACAGGAGTGGAAGGATAAGAAGTATGCTTTCCTTACAAGGTTATGGACCAGCTACACTGGTCTCTCCTGAAACACTGACAGTCTCACTGGCTTGGGGAATAATTAATGGTGGATTGATAAATAAATAAATAAAAGTAATAACTAAACGCTGCATCATTTCATCATGCATCAGTCTCACTCACCTTCTACCCAGTCTTTGAGCTTGATCTCGCTGCAAACCACTGGCCCTCCCACTCTCCCAGTGCTGTAATCCCACACTAGAACAGACAACATACACACACACGTGATCAGGAAGCATCAAGGCACGACATTTATTACCATAGTAACACGACCTCACTTGTTCCCTCGCCATGGAAACCCCATCCCAAAGGAATGTCCACAAAACAGTGTTTTCCTGACCGCCACTCTGTTTTTTTGGTCTGCCTGGGAAAAGCTGGAAGGATTTCCATTATCTGATAAATGTGTTGATAAGCTGCAAAAGTTCAAAACAGTTTATTGGGACAGTCGTCACCGCCAAAGATATGAATGGTATTCGTTTACGCACATTAAGAGAAAGGATAGGGATTTCCCGGTTAAGTACGGAATGTCTGCATTTTTGTGGGGAGACAGTCATTTCTATTATTTAAAAAAACAACATGAGCACAAATGTTCACGTCCCTCTCTCTGAATTTCCCTCGGGATCAATAAAGTTATTATCTATCTTACTATTTACTATCTATCTAATATAACAGTTTCACAACAGGCTAAGAAACATGATGCTAACTGGGTTCTCAGTGTGATAGGTAGAATATTATATGAGGAAAGCTGATCAGCTATAAATAACTTCGAGTAATAAGGGCAATTGTGGTGACATAAAAGATTAATTAATTGTGAAATGGGTCATAAAAACATTATTTTGGTTAAAACCTCTCTAAATGTCATAATATGTCCTATCTCCCTGTCCATCTGTGATCTACCTGTTGGGCCTGTTCGGAGATTGATTAGTAGTACCTGCTGAGGCCTGAAGGGGAAGCTCGCGACTGCGGTGCCTCATTCTCATGAGACTGAAAGAGAGGAGGCATCGTGTCAAGAGTCTCAATACAAATATTTCCCTATTCAGGTATAGAAATAAGTATTTCATTTTCAAAGCTGTCAGATGTGTTTATTAAGTTGTTGAGTTGTGTTTTATTGATATGATGACCTAGTTTAGAGTGTTTTGTGTGTTTTGTTGACATTGTTCGAGCACTGGTTCAAGCTAGTTAGCTGTGTTTGATCCTGCCGCTTTGATAGCGCCACAGGATGGCGGTGCGGCGCGACTCGTCGTGTGTGTGTGTGTGTGTGTGTGTGTGTGTGTGAAGACAGTATGGGCCGGTGAAGTGTATGTGTGTGTTTGGGGGTAAAGATGATGTATTTGTGTTAATTATAAAGTGATTGTTTAGGACAGAGGGAACTTAGAGTAATTTGTGTCATTTAGGATATTTTTGTTTAATTCCTTTTGCTGAGATAATTAATGTTTATTGATTTATAGGCTGTTTACAGTAATATTTAATCTGTTATAAGAATTTATGTCCCTGTTGATATTGTTTGTGGAAATTAAAGATTCTCATGAGACTGAAAGAGAGGAGGCATCGTGTCAAGAGTCTCAATACAAATATTTCCCTATTCAGGGCACAACATCTTGGAGGCACCGCTGGGATGAATGTGACGAGGGTAAGCTGTTCCAGATAGACGTCCCCGATCATCATTCAACTCATCACATCTACAGCCGAGGTGGAGGAGAGCGTGTGGTGGTTCGACAACTGCGCAGAGAGACTTGCATGCAACCTGAGGTCAACCGCTGGTGCCCGGAGAGCTGCGTCGTCTATTCTGCAAAGGAAAAGTTCCGCTTCACACTGACACTGTCCCACGGCCAGAGACTGAAATGGATTCGTCGGAGCGAGAGGATTTGAAACTCGAAGTTGGTGGTGCACTGTACACATTGACAAGAGATGATTTGATTGAAGTTTGTGATTTTCTACACATTGCTGGGTCAAAATTTGAAATAGTGTCAGGCAAAAGTCGCTCCTCTCTTATCGTACATGTCACAAGGCACATAGAAAGAGAAGAGTTAAGTGAGCTTGAAGATGAGGGTATGGTAGAGCTACTGACTTTAAAAGACAAGATAGATGAGTTGCAACAGGCTGCCCAAAATAGTGCAGTAGAACAGAAAAACTCAGATGCAAAACAGACAGATTCTGTGCAGGAGCAGATTATTCAGCCTCCAGAAGGAGAGCGGTTACAAAAAGAGATAGAGTCACTGCAATTAGCATTAGCTTTGTCACTTCAGGAGAAAGCAAACCTAAACAATAAAAATCAAAAGTCAGCGAGTGAAAACAGTAACAGCGCTAAAGGAGACCATGTACCTGCTCAACAGACCTCCCAACCCCGCCTGTCACTACAGTGGGGCAGAGAATTTAAAATATCAGGCCAGATAGGTGAGCCAGGTCAAAAGGACAAACTTACCTTCTCCAGTCTAGCACACCAGATTGAGCAAGGCATCAATAAGGGATTTCCTGAAATAGAAGTAGTTGATGCAGTGATTAGAGCAATAGCACCAAGTTTACAACTACGCAGTTACCTTGAGGGAAAGAGTAATCTTAACTTACCTACCTTAAGGAGGATTCTTAGGTCCCATTACCAAGAAAAAGGTGCAACAGAACTGTACAAACAGTTAACCTCAGAGGTTCAGAGTAGCAAGGAAACCCCACAAAATTTCCTTATCCGAGCCCTAGATTTGAGACAGAAAATCCTGTTTGCATCGCAAGAAGCAGAATCTGGTTTAAGATATGATACTGTCCTCGTACAGAGCATGTTTCTTCATACCGTTCTGACAGGCCTGCAAAATGATAGCATTAGAAGTGACCTCCAGCCTTACCTGCAACAAACAACGACAAGTGATGAGCTGCTTCTTGAAAAACTTAACATTGCTTGTGCAAATGAAGCAGAACGACAAAATAAAAAGAAACTACTAAGCCAGCAGCGACCAACAACTGTGCACTCAGTTCAGTCTGACCCACCTGTGGATAAAGGGAGGAAAAATCCAAGCTCAGAACAAACCAGCAAAACCCAGCCTGATGTACTGAATGAATTGAAAGAATTGCGCTCTGACATGGCATTACTGAAAAATATTGGTGCTGAAGTTGCACAAATCAGAGAGTCAATTCGACAGCCTAGTCCAGCACAGACACAGCATGTGGCTGCACAGGAATACCTTCCCCCTCCTCAGTTCCAGTATCCACCACAAAGCGTCTGGCCTCCCCCAGGACCAGGACGAAGAGGAGAAACAGCACAATATCAACAGAGGTTTGCACCACAGCCACATTATCGTGCTCCAAATCGTGCACGCCTGAGAAAATGCATTGGCTGCCAGCAGAGTGAAAGTGAATATTGCACTCATTGCTACAGATGCGGCAGTGATGAACACTTCCTCGCAGGTTGCAAAGTGAGAGGAACCAGACAAGACAAAGATGGGCCTTTAAACGAAAGAGGGTTACCCCCACGGGACTAGGAGTAACCAGCAACAGTATAACGTCCCAACAGCACTGTTCCCACTGTGGTCTCTCTGGGAAAGACAAAAGCTTAAGAAAGTGTGCATCATGTAAAAAAGACATTTACTGTTCAAAAGCCTGTCAAGTTGAACACTGGCCAAAACATAAGAAACGATGCAACAAGCCCACTAACTCACCAGTAAATCAGTGCTCTCACACAAAGACAAATGCCACCAAAACAAAGAAAGAGGACAGTCATTCCCGCCTTGTTGCTCTTGTAGGGAAACGATGTATAGTTGACTGCTATATACAAGGCCGTAAAACTAGAGCATTGTGGGATACAGGTTCTCAAGTCTGCATTGTTGATGAGAAGTGGAAACGGAGACATTTGCCACATGAAAAGTTAAAGGATATCTCTGAGTTACTGGATGCACCTGATGATTTGAAAATAACAGCCGCAAACGGACAGAGCATGCCTTATAAAGGTTTCATTGAAGTCACTTTTGGATTAGCTGCTGATGGAGCTGACCCTCAAGAGCTTATTGTCCCCATGCTGGTTATGAGAGGTGGAAGACTTCCACAGCCCATCTTAGGCTTTAATGTCATTGAGCAAATGATAAAAGCCAGCACCACAGAACAACTGGATACAACAAGAAGAGAGCAACTTAATGAGACATTAACAACTGCTTTCCCCAGTCTTGAGAGCGACAATGTCACTGCCTTCATTGATCTTGTGACTACTGAACAATCATGTGACTATGTTGTGAAAACGGCAAAAGAGAAAGTTATCGTGCCCAAACACACCTCTGTTCAGATTGACTGTAAGGTGCAGACACGGCCACTAAAAAAAGACACCACACTTCTCTTTGAACCTGACATAAATCCTCAGTGGACTGAAGGCCTTGAGTTTTGTGAGACATTGGTAAAGCTAAGAAGTGGTGTTTCAACTTACATTGTTCTTGATGTGCAAAATCCAACTGACCATGATATTGAACTGTCAGGAAAAACTGTTATTGGTACATTACAGCATGTCCAGGCTGTGTATCCAGCGACTGTTTTAGAGAAACCCGATCATTGCCCTCAAGTGTCAGTCAGTCAAGTAAATGCACAAAGTGAGCAAGCTAATGACATTTCGTGGGATCCACCGATTAACCTAAGCCATCTGAATGAACCTGAAAAAGAAGTTGTACAGGACATGCTGCGTGAAGAATGCTCCTCTTTTTCCAAGTCGGACAATGACATCGGATGTGTTGAAAAGTTAAAGTTGAGCATATCATTGAAAGACATGGATCCTGTTGCACGCACTTACCTGTCAGTGCCAAAGCCGCTCTACAAAGAAATGAAAGACTATCTGCACAATCTTATTGCTCAGGGATGGGTAAAGAAATCCAACTCACCTTATGCATCGCCTGTTGTCTGTGTAAGAAAAAAAGATGGAAGCCTGCGTCTTTGCATAGATTACAGGGAACTGAACAAAAAGACTCACCCTGACAGACAACCGATCCCTCGAGTGCAGGACATCCTTGACAGTCTTGGTGGCAACTCATGGTTTTCGTTGCTCGACCAAGGAAAAGCCTACCATCAAGGGTTTATGGATGAAAACAGCAGACCTTTAACTGCATTTGTGACTCCATGGGGCCTTTATGAATGGATAAGGATTCCATTTGGGCTAATGAACGCACCTGCAGCCTTTCAACGCTGCATGGAGGAGTGTCTGGAAGAAGTGAGAGATAATATCTGCGTCCCCTACCTGGATGATACTCTTGTTTACAGCCAGTCATTTGATGATCATGTTAACCATGTCAGAAAAGTACTCCAGCTGCTGAGAAAATACGGCATCAAGCTAAAACCCAGCAAATGTGAATTGTTTAAACATGAAGTCCGTTATCTGGGAAGAATTGTTTCAGACGAAGGAAGCAAAGTTGATCCAGCAGACACCATCGCTGTGAGAGCTTTGAAAGACAAAAGACCAAGCAATGTTGGAGAGCTAAGATCTGTCATGGGCTTATTAAGCTATTACAGGCAATACATAAAAGACTTTTCCCGTATCGCAGGACCACTTTACAACCTGTTGAAAGGGACAACAAAAGACAACAATGTGCCACAAAAGAAAACAAACTCGAGACAAGTTAAAGGGGAAAACAAAGGAGTGCCGTCACACACACCAATTGTGTGGAATGAAGGACATCAACGCATATTGGAGCGGCTAATAGACTGCTTGGTAGAGCCACCAGTTCTCGGGTTCCCAGACTTTTCAAAGCCATTTGTCCTCCACACAGATGCCTCAAATCAAGGCCTTGGTGCAGTCCTCTACCAAGAACAGGATAATAAACTCCGTGTCATAGCCTATGGTTCGCGAACTCTGACTGCTGCTGAAAGAAATTATCATCTCCACTCAGGAAAATTGGAATTTCTCGCATTAAAGTGGGCAGTCACAGAAAAATTCAGAGATTACTTGTATTATGCTCCAACTTTCACAGTGTTTACTGATAACAATCCCCTTACATATGTCCTGTCCAGTGCCAAGCTGAACGCAACAGGATGCAGATGGGTGGCAGAGCTTGCAGACTTCCATTTCACTATTCGATATCGCCCAGGTAAAGAAAATGTGGATGCAGATAGCCTGTCAAGAATGCCTTTAAATATTGACATGATGATGGAACAATGTACTGAAGAGTTGACATCAGACTGTGTAGCAGCGACAACCCAAGCCGTCGAGACTCAAGACTCCAGCTCATCATGGGTCTGTCCAGCAGTTAACTCTCTCCAATGTACAGAAAGTGAAGAGACACACAAACCATTCTCAGCCGATGAGATAAGACAAGCACAACAAGATGACAAAAATATAGGTCCTATAATGCAGTGTGTATTGAGCGACAACAAACCATCAGTACATGAACTAAGAAACTTCAGTATGCAAAGCAAGTGTTTACTGCGCAGCTGGGAGAGACTTCATTTTGATGAAGATGGAATTCTTCGCAGGAAGACAACAAACAAAACACAGCTTGTATTACCTGAGAAGTATAAAGCCACTGTTCTGAAAGAGTTACATGATGAAATGGGCCATCAAGGCATCGATCGAACAACATCACTGATCAGAGATAGATTCTTCTGGCCTTACATGCAGAAAGAAATTGAACATTATGTTGCCAGGACATGTAGTTGTCTGAAACAAAAGACACCAAGCAAAGAAACACGAGCACCCATGACCAGTATTGTAACCACACAGCCATTTGAACTGGTGTCGATCGATTTCCTCCACTTGGACAAATGTAAGGGTGGCTACGAGTACATATTGGTAATTGTTGATCACTTCACTCGTTTTGCACAGGCTTACCCCACCACATCCAAGTCTGCAAAAACAGTTGCTGACCGAATATTCAACGACTATGCTCTAAAGTTTGGACTGCCGAACCGGATACACCATGATCAAGGTGGCGAGTTTGAGAACCAGCTCTTTTCCCAGCTGAAAAAGAACTGTGGTGTTCTAGGATCGCGAACTACACCTTATCACCCGCAAGGAAATGGACAAGTTGAACGCTTTAACAGAACATTACTACAAATGCTCAAAACACTGACTGAAAAACAGAAGACAAACTGGAAAGATACTCTGAACAAGTTAATCTATGCATATAACTGCACAAGATGTGATGTCACAGGTTTCTCCCCTTTTTACCTCCTTTTCGGAAGGTCCCCAAGGTTACCTATCGACCTACTGTTTGGACTCACTTCTGAGACAGGAAAGGTAGACCATCGAACATACATGGAGAAATGGAAGCGAGAAATGCAGGAAGCATATGACATCGTCAGAGAAAATGCAAAGAAGTCAACAGAGAGAAGTAAAAGACATTATGATGGAAAAGTGAGAAGCTCAGTGCTGCACCCCGGTGATCGTGTCCTTGTAAGGAATCTGACACCTAGAGGAGGCACTGGAAAGCTTCGCAATCATTGGGAAGAGAACATTCATGTTGTGGTACGCCAGGTTGGAGAAGACATCCCAGTCTATGAAGTGAAGCCTGAGCAGGGAAGAGGAAGATCAAGAACCCTGCATCGCAACCTGTTGCTACAATGTGATCACTTGCCCTTGGAAATCCAGCCAAAAGCAGCATCCAAGCAAAACAAAAGGATAACAAAGACAACCACAGGAAACACAGAACAGGACGAAGAAAATGATGAAGATGAATGTCTAATCTACTACAGACCAGCAACAGAGTCTCAGATACCTATGGTAGAAAGAACCATTGAGCATGCAGACATACAAAATGACCAAGAGCAATCAGTGTTAAGTGACGACGGACAAGTGTTTGAACAAGGTCACATAATAGACACAGATGAGTTTGAGGTACAGCAGGAAGATGTACTGCCAGAACACGATGATCAGAGTGAAGATGAACAACCAGATGAAGGAGCACAGGATGAGATTCAGGAACTCCTGCATCCAGATTCAGATGGAGATGTCATAGAACAGAGACATGACCTGTTAAGGAGAGAAAGACGAGCTCCTAAGATCTTCACCTATGACCAATTAGGAACCCCTACATGTTATAGTGCAACCCATGCAAATGACATGCATTACCAGTATCAGCCGATAGTATACAGGGCAGTTCAGCCAGTACCAATGTGGACAAGCCCACATCAGGTTTACCAACCTTTATTTATGCAGAGATATTAGGCATAAGAAAGATTTAAGCTGTTGAGTACAGTAAGAGATTGTTTAACAGAAAAGCTCTCTAGATTTAGTTGGGTCATGTATACAGTACATCCAGTACTTTGTTATAAGTAAAGTTGTCACTGTAGTAATCTCCCTTTAAGATGTAGTTAAGAAAACAGGAACATAGGTTGAGAACCATAACTCCACAACAGTAATGATGTCGGGACGACATCTAATTTTGCAGGGGAGTGTGTGATAGGTAGAATATTATATGAGGAAAGCTGATCAGCTATAAATAACTTCGAGTAATAAGGGCAATTGTGGTGACATAAAAGATTAATTAATTGTGAAATGGGTCATAAAAACATTATTTTGGTTAAAACCTCTCTAAATGTCATAATATGTCCTATCTCCCTGTCCATCTGTGATCTACCTGTTGGGCCTGTTCGGAGATTGATTAGTAGTACCTGCTGAGGCCTGAAGGGGAAGCTCGCGACTGCGGTGCCTCATTCTCATGAGACTGAAAGAGAGGAGGCATCGTGTCAAGAGTCTCAATACAAATATTTCCCTATTCAGGTATAGAAATAAGTATTTCATTTTCAAAGCTGTCAGATGTGTTTATTAAGTTGTTGAGTTGTGTTTTATTGATATGATGACCTAGTTTAGAGTGTTTTGTGTGTTTTGTTGACATTGTTCGAGCACTGGTTCAAGCTAGTTAGCTGTGTTTGATCCTGCCGCTTTGATAGCGCCACAGGATGGCGGTGCGGCGCGACTCGTCGTGTGTGTGTGTGTGTGTGTGTGTGTGTGTGTGAAGACAGTATGGGCCGGTGAAGTGTATGTGTGTGTTTGGGGGTAAAGATGATGTATTTGTGTTAATTATAAAGTGATTGTTTAGGACAGAGGGAACTTAGAGTAATTTGTGTCATTTAGGATATTTTTGTTTAATTCCTTTTGCTGAGATAATTAATGTTTATTGATTTATAGGCTGTTTACAGTAATATTTAATCTGTTATAAGAATTTATGTCCCTGTTGATATTGTTTGTGGAAATTAAAGATTCTCATGAGACTGAAAGAGAGGAGGCATCGTGTCAAGAGTCTCAATACAAATATTTCCCTATTCAGGGCACAACATCAGCATATGATGATTTTTTGCTAATGTTGATTTTTCCAAACCGCTTGTCTGTTTACCACAACCCACGCACAATAAATCTACTCGTTATTTTCCTATCATTCATTTTCTCATGCTGTAAACTTATCTTTCCGTCTTCACGTCCTCCCACTGCTTTTATCTCTGCTTGCAGGTTTTGGAAACTCCATCGTTTTCTAAGTAACTTCCCACAATTGCTGTCCTCTCATACTGAGTTATTGCAGATAAACAACACTAATAGCTAGTTCACGCTACTCGACTTTTAGCCCTGATTTTGAGCTCCCCGACAAAAGCCCCAAATCAGAGGCTAATCGGCGTTGGCTCGCCGCTCACACAACTGCGTTTGAGCATCATATGTGAACTGTTCAACGTGAGCCGATGTCTCGCAGACACATGCTAAATATCTGGACCTTTCGGACACTCACCTGCGGGAGGAGGGGTCGGCTGTAACAAGAGGAACTTACTATTACTGTACTATAGGAGCGAAGTTGTTGTTGCACCTGGAGGAATAAATATTGAAAAAGAGTGTGGAAACTGGTGGAAACAGGCTATCAGCATGTGTCTCGTGTATGTTATCACATCATTAACCGTGTATTTCTCGCATGTGTTTTTGTGACAAAACGTAGTTTGGAGACCTCATCTGGGATTCCTCACGTGAAGATCTTGTAGTGTTTGACCCCCTGTAGTGGGAAAACCACGACTTCAAGACTCCCGATTACAAGACAGCAAGTTGTGTAGTGTGAACTTAGCTTAAGGCTGCATTCACACCAAATTAGGCGTTACGGTGAAAATGCAATGAATGTGGGTAGAGTGTTTAGGCAGCGGTGGTCAGGGACCACAGGGGATGCCGAAAAAAAACCTGCAAGTTGAAACAGAATCAACTTTGGGGGAAATGCAAACCAACGTCATGCTGCGGTGGCCAATCACATAACCGGCGATCAGTTCCCACAGTAAGAAGAGCAGCTTGAAAGACTGGAATGTTTAAAGCTGATGGAGATGTCATTAGTTTCTCTATTTGTTGGATGATTTATTATTATTTCTATTTGTTCTCTAACCATATCGGCCTACTGCTTTCAGACTCTCACTACTGCTTACATTCACTAACGGATCCAGCACAGCAGGTCTCCGTCAGGCCATATCCTTGACCCACTGGGCAGCACAAACACACATTCATGAAGCGCTGCGTGACGGCGGAGAGCGGCGCTCCACCTGATAACAACACTCTCATCCGACCTCCCAGCAGAGAGCGAACTTTCTTGAACACCAGCCTGGATGGATAAACAGAGAAGGCAGAGGTAGATTAACGGGCAGGTATGTTAACCTGAGAATAAGATGTAGAAATTATTTATCAAAATGCCATCGTAACAACTCATCTACACACTTGTCACATAGAGGTGTGCTGTAGCCTTTGGCGAGCTGATCCAGTTTGTAGTTGTATGCAAGAATGAAGAGCGTTCGCTGGACACAGTTCATCTCCTCCACCTTGGTCATCACATTCTTATAGATACGGTCCATGATCTCCTGGAACCATGAAGGGACACATGGAGGTGAGAAAGAGAGAAAGAAAGAGAAGTGATAGTGAGACTAAATTCCAAAATAAGAGAAAAAGTAGGGGCAATATTTAAGACTGATGCAGAGGAAGACACAGCCAGACGCTATGGGAGGATAAGATAAATGCTGGCCAGTAAGTCCTGTTTCTGTAATTATCTGTCTGGTGAAAAGATACAAGTTTGAGAGATATGAGATGCAGCACAGTTGTATTGCCATTGCAGCTCCTAATATGGGGCGCCGCCAGAGCTCTGGCACCATTATAAATTGGAGATTTTGCCAAAGTACTGGACCTGAAGTACAGAGGCGCAGTACATGTATACGTAAGGAGGACAAAACCAAAAGACATTTGGAATATATTTTGTATTTATGGCTTGTTGTCTTTTAGTATTTTTCTTTTTAATGGGATGGTTAAAAATAGGCTTAAAGGTTAGCTATGGTATTTTTCAACCTTGACCCTATTCTAAATGTATTTTGTGTCCTAGCTGACTAATAGGGACAACAGTTCTGAAGTTGGTCCAGTATTGAGGGAGAGCGCTGTAGACGGCAGATGCTCACAGGCTGCAATATGGTGCTATTGGGGCAAGCTGGCACCGTCATTTACATCCACTAAAAGTGCTTGTTTTTGCCATGACAGGCTCTGATTGTTATTATAAGTGTCTGACATTATGGAAAGAGTCTCGCTCAAGGAGAAGTCTCATTCTGAAATCTTGTGTTGCCGGAAGACAACGGTGGAATAGTGGAATACATTCATGGTGGAAACGCGAGTGCCAGCCGGGCAGAGTTTGTTGTGTTGGAGTATAGAAAGAGTAGCTTAGTGTTATCTAAAAGATTTGGCTGAATATTTAGATGATTTCCACAATGTGGATGAGGTCTTTGAATTCGATGGCCGCCCGTACTTATTTGAGCCAGAGTAGACGGATATTCAGATTTCACAACAACACTTCTCCTTGAGCGGGACTTGGACACAATAAAAAACAGACCAGATCAAGAGAAAGGTAAGAAAAACCTTTTATTTCTCTGTAGAGTCCTTTCCATAATGTTGTCAGACATTTCAACAATCTGTCAGTGGCGAAAACAAGCACTTTTAGTGGACGTCACGTTACATTGACGCTGCTCACTTGCCCTTTCAGCTTGTTTCAAGGCTGCTGCTCACAGCGTTCTCCCTCGACACTGGACCAATTTCAAGAATTGTTGTCCCCATCGGTCACTTTAGACACAAACACATGGGAAAATAGGGTACATGTCGTCTGTAGTCCCAGCTCTGGACTATCACCAAATCTCAGTGCACAAGATGGAGTATTTTCTTTATCTAAATGCCAAAGTTGCCCATGGTCAAAATCATCAATGTTAGATTTAAGAGAGCTCGTAAAAATACAGAACAGGAACAGAACAGCTCTCTCTAAATACAAGAAGTCCAGAGGAACAAATGAATACAATGTGGAACACACATGCTTCTAAATTTGGTTGCACAACAGCACGTCTCCCTAATGGATTACTCTCAACAAGTGACCTACAAAACCAGAGAAAAACCCATGGAATCCACACGAGTGAAACTGTGGGTTGGTGCAATGAAAAACAGAAGGGAACTGCAGTAAACTTCTTCCAACTTTATTGTTAGCATTTATCTGGTAAAAGGCCACGGTAGATAAAATATGTATAATTGACTATTGTAAGGGGAAATAAGTACAGCATTACAACATTGTAAGAAAAAGTGATTCCAGCTAAATTAAGTGAAATTGGAAAAGGACTTGGATGAAATTGCATCAAGTATTGTAAATGGAAAAACAACAAATTCCTTAAAGCTGCATTAACCAACATTTGGCCAGTAAGGGGCAGATAAAAGCTGAAAGACACACAGGCTGATTGGTGATAGGAACATGACTGTGCTGGGAACAGGAATATCAAAGGAATTGGTATTATAGTATTTATTTATTGGCTCGGACACTGCTTGGCCTAACTTGACTTGGTTTTTGAGTTTCCTTCTGACAAGCGGAGAGAACTTAAACCCACAGATCAAAAACACTTCATCAACCAAATCAGCAGAAATGTGTCTAGTGAAATGGGGAAAAGGGCACAAACTCAAAACAATAAAAACCAGCTGGTCCCTGTGTGTGTGTGTGTGCGTGTGCGTGTGCGTGTGTTTGTGTGTGCGTGGGTGTGTGTGTGTGTGTGTGTGTGTGAGTGTGTGTGTGTGTGAAGTTAAAGCAGTGAGAGAGGAAGTCGATACAGGATTCACGCAGCAGCCCGTCGTCATATCACAGCAAACAATTTGTATGTGTGTGTGAGTATGTGTGTTAGTGTGTATGAGTGTGTGTGTGAGTGTGTGTGTCGTGGGGAGAACCACATGGGGCTTTCTCACGTTCTGTTTACAGCTGTGAATGGTTCCAGACACTGGGGCCCTCTGCCCTTTACACTACGACCACAGGGAGATGGGGGGTGGAGGTGGGGCTGAGCTCATGGTGTGAGAGAGAGAATACAGCGGCGAGGGCGTATTGTCTCCAGCTAGCCGGCGTACAGTCTAGCCAACAAGAACTATGGAATTATAATCTCCTATCGTCAGGGGTTTAATCATTTCAGATTTCTTCATGGCAGTGATTAAAGTGCCTACGTAACATCATTACTCAACTTTGGGATTTTGAATTGAATAAAAATCAATCACTTTTTTTATAATCGCTCCGCCTCTTTGAATCAAAGGTAGAAGCCGCAGGATTGCACACTTTATATGAGCTTTGACTTTGAGTTAATAATTGCTTGATTGCTTGGCCCTTGGCTGTGCTGCTTGCAGCACGACTCATCCCTCACTGACTCCAGGGAAGTGAAGGAGAGTTTGGTTGTAATGTAAGTATATCGTTAGCTTGCACGGCATCTGGATTATCGCGATGTCACACGATCACGCAAGAACCGTGGGATCACACATCACACGAAAATCCATCTTGTCAGGCTCCAAGTAATGCGTTTGTGTCCGGCAGGCCAGAACACAGCATCCTGTGAGGAGCTACTGGCAGCTACGGGCGTGGCTTAGGTGTCTGAGACGCGACACGGAGAGGCGACTGTTTGTTCTAAACAACAATGGGCGGCTCCTAAAGAGGTTAACGTAGATGCTGCAGTAGCATCAGTTATATCAGAACTGGAGAGTATTTCTTCATTGAAAGAAGAGCAAAGAACAACACTGAAGGCTTTTCTAGATGGAAAACATGTGTTTGCTCTTCTCCTGACTGGCTTCGGCAAGGGGTTCGATTGATAGATAGTTCATCCAATCACCCGACAAGTTCAGTACGTAGAGTCGTTTGATGCATTAGCCATTTAAATATATTAATTTTAGCAGCTTCAATCCTCAGATTTTTGAGTGCAATGATCAACCATATTGATGGCTGTGTGTGGATACCCTATTAGATGAAATCCTTCTGCACACTTTCTCTTTCCAGCTCACACTGCGTGTCCTACTTTTGTGTTTCTAAACACCTTCTAAAACTAACAAAGCACTTAAGAAGGGTGGAACTCTTTCATTGACAAACTAAATACAGCTATGCAAGGTTTTGAGTAAAGCCAATCCTGACGTCATCACTGCTGAAATTAATCCCTCAAATCTATTTCAAAGACAAGCTAGACTGGCCAACCTCAAATATGCCATTTTAGCCCCAGTATTTATGTCACAGTGAGTCCAGTGACAGAGTCCAGCAGGTCCAGGCCTGCTGGACTCTGTCACTGCTCCACAGCTGGACTACCAACAAAGACAGACTGGAATCTGACCTGCGTCCAGACGAGGCCAAACTGCAAACACTTACGCAGACTCAGTGAGAGATACTGTAAGGCTCCTCAAACATTATACCATGTAGAGCATAGTGTTGTGCTGAGTGTACTGTCTTAACGTACCGGGACCGCTACCATTATAGTGGGCTTCAGGACGCTGGCGTCTCCTTTGCTTCCTTTCTTGATCTTGGTTGACTTTGGGTGGGAAAAAGAAGCATAATAATGGCTGCACATATCAGATTTGGAGCATCTCATTTGACTTAAAGACTTAAATTCTACTGCACTGTCTTACTGCACCTGGTCAGATAGAGTCAGAGGTGACGAATAGCCGATCCTACCGGCGTGAAAAATACATACGAGCTCTGCACTGAGCTCCAGTACATGGGCGAGAGGCAGGTAGCCGATGTAGGTGTCGTCCACACTGTGAACACAAAGACACTCTTTGAGACGTGCTTTGAAAGTAATCAGTGCCATCTCATTCAAGCATTAGCTGTAGTTAAGTTCATCACGCTGAATAAATGTAATTTACACATGCACAATCTGCTGTATAATCAGTTTAATACAAAGTATCATGATCTCTGGAGTCATAAATCATATGATGGTAATCTTCAGAAGATAAATGCTGTGCATCAGAAAGATTATCTGTGCCAAATAGGAGGCATCTTTCCATGTACTTGGACTTAAAAAATGATCTACTGGCCACATATTTATCTGAACACAAGTATTTCTGGCATACACGAAGAGGAGGTTGTATTACTTAATACACTGATTGCGATCGTAACATCCGTAACCCTCTAACCTTCATCCTTTTCCGCTAACTACCATCCTCCCAGCTTTTCCCTCCACTCATACTGAACTCCCTTCCCTCTGCATTTCCTCCCACCCCCGCCTCGTTCCCCAGAGAGAAGGGTCGTTTTTTTGTTTTAATGTAAACATTTATGATTGTACTCGCCGGCTCATACTGTACTTTTTGCACGTGTTCAGTTAGCCCGAAAGAGCATTTGGCACTTTTCCTTAAAACACAGTATCACTCAACCAAAGAGCCAGTGACAGCAGAGATTAAGAGGAGAGTTTGATACAGCGGAGAAGAGGAAGTTAATGTCCTCACTGTGCTGAAATAAGGCAATTTAAACTGCTCGTCTCTTCAGATAGGCTACACTGAGCTGAGGAGGCATTCTCAGGCATAAATGGATTTAGGTGTATACAGCACCCTGCTCACTTTGGACCAGTAATAGTGAAATAAATAAAAAGGCATTAGTGTATAATCCAGCTCATAACAATAGTAATGTAAAAGTACAGAGATAGGATTTTTTTTTTATCCCAGGAAACATCACTTCCTCCCCGGCAGCCCTCCTTCCATAAAAAGCTCCACCAGTCAAGTGGTTGGGACATACGCATATTCTCTGTATTGCCACGAGTTAGATGAGAAGATTAATACCGCCCTATATAAAATCTTGCTATACTTAAATCTCTCTCCTTCATATATCACATTTCCAAAGGTGTAACATACGAGTTAGTGTCGCCTACCCGAGGTTGGGTATCCGCTCGGCAATGCCCGTGAGGCCAGCGATGAGGTTGCTATGGGAGATCATGACGCCCTTTGGTTTGCCGGTGGATCCGCTGGTGTACATGATGACGGCAACGTCTGAAGGCAGCGGCTGCTGACGCTCACGTGCTGCTGCAACCCGAAAACACACACGTGAGCTTAATGCGACAAAACTGCATTACAGAAATGGCTTAACTGTGATTTGTGTAAATTGTATTCATATATTATAACAGCCACGCACACACGGACACATTCTTGGAATAAAAGTAACAGCGTCTGTCCGTTCCAGTTGTTGCATGTGTGCAGAATAAGCAGATTTAATAAAAGAAAATGCAGTTGGATGTCAAAGGCCGAGGAAATATTTAAAAGTGGCTGTAAGTCAATAGAGACTGTGTAAAAGTTCAAACACATGATGGAAAATAGTCAGCTGTGATATTAAACAACCAGGCCCCTCTTGGCACACTGAAGACTTTGTGTCCGACTGTGCAGCCAAAAACACCATCTCTCCTCTTCCTCTCCTCTTCCTCTCACTCTCTTGCACTTTATTCTTTTTCCTCCACTCTTTCTGATACTTTCTTTATCTCTTGTTCCTCTCAGTCTTTCCTCTTTAATTTATTTATTTATTTATTCATTTTCTCTCTTATCAGGACTTCAACTGTGTACATTTGGTAGGTTATCTTCTGCTGGCTGTCAGCTTAGTGTGTGTGTGTGTTTACTTTGAAAAAAGGCACTTTATTAATCCCTGAGGGGAAATACAATTTTTGTGAGCGTCAATTTTTCTTTGTAAGTGAGCAGCATCTTTCTTTTTTTTGCCTTTTCTAGACAGGACAGTGGACAGTTTAGAAAGGGGGGGGAGAGAGAGAGAGAGGGGGCGACATGCAGAAATGGCGCAAGTCGGGTTCGAACCCGGGCCGCTGCAGTTAGGACTCAGCCTTGTTATACGGGCGCCTGCTCTACCAACTGAGCTATCGGTGCGCCCAAGTGAGCAGTATCTTAATAAAAATCATAAATTTTTTTCCCACCGTCAACCAGTTAAGCTTTTTAAAATGTGCAGGAGCAAGATATGTACGTGGGTGAACTTTTAAATGAACTCTTATCAATGTCTTTTGAGCCATTTGTAGTTTGCTTTTGAAGTGTTGTGATAATCCGGTATACCAGGAGATGGCGCGTTGCATCAGGCACTGGCAAGACAATGAAATACAATCCAGGAAGTCCAGTGTGAGTAACAGATCTGTGAATCTGAAAGCGTATCAGGCACCCAAATACTGCACAGCAGGTTTATAACACTGAGACTAGATTTTTCTCTTACTTTAACTTTGGAAAGTTATTACAACAGCAGCTATTTTATCTTTCATTGTGACAATCGCGGGGTGGACAGCAGGAATACATTGTCCTCATTATAAAGTAATTCACTATTTATGTGATTGACCAATGCAGCGTCTTGCTGGACGACGTTGAAATAAATGAGAAGGATGCGATTTTTCACGCAGAGCTGAAGTTGGTCTTAACGCGACCTTAAGGGATGGCTTCCCTTTTTTCCCATGATTCATGTTGCTTTTGCATGGAGTTACACAGTCGATGGACTTTTTGCATCATTGCCTGCGAGTGGGTGAGATTTACAATCAAGACCTCTAATCATGTTTTGTCTTTCTTGACATCAAGGAATGCATAACTAGGAGATAAAAGACAGTCATGTGTGGATGACTTGGCAGCACAGAGTGATGATCCATCTCTGGGGTTCCTGTC
Organism: Sebastes fasciatus; assembly: GCF_043250625.1. Classification (NCBI taxonomy): domain Eukaryota; kingdom Metazoa; phylum Chordata; class Actinopteri; order Perciformes; family Sebastidae; genus Sebastes; species Sebastes fasciatus. The sequence goes on from NC_133801.1 coordinate 6,348,018, forward strand.
TGAATAAATAAGTAAAGATCAAATCAGTTTGATGGGAAACAAAACCAGTCGGTTGTTTGCTAGGCTAACTGCAGTGTACTCTTCATGTTCGACGTTGTGTGGAGCAAAAACAGAACTAAGACGTCTGATTGCAGCCAAACAGAGGATGAAGGGAAACATAGAGGAGAGGAATGGAGAGTAAATCACATTACTGTCACAAGAGGAGGGCCTCTCTTCTTCCTCTTTCCTCTTACTCGGACACCAGGCATGTAGGAGTGTGTGCTCTGAGAGTTGATGTCATGTGAAGTTAACAGCGCTGTGTGTAAACATGACCCTCCCTTATATCCCAGAGCTCCATCCTCCCTTCCCGAACCTACTTCCTTCCCTCGTTATCTACACATGACTCTACCAGCTTCTCTTATTGTGGGTCAGTCAGGTCAAGGGGCCACAGCGAAAGAACGAAGAGGGGGCGAAGAACTTTCCTCATCCATCCAATCCACTCACTGAATGAGCATCGTATCGACCTTAATCTGACACAGATGTGAGCACTTCCTCATTCACATGACCTAAAGGGACTGATACCAGTCCGCCCCCAAGAAAAACCCCACCATGACCATCCCAGTTAGTGCAGGACTATCGGTTACTAACCTCTCAGCTACTAAAACAACATGATATTTTCGATTTAGTTCAAGGGAAGGCGCTTTTTTGGTTTAGATGGTTTGGGCTCGGTATTTAAATATCAACCTGGTATCACGCCAAAGCGTGCAATAGACCCGCCTGTCCACCAGAGGACAGTGTGTCAGTGTCACGTTTTGCAATGCAAATATGCAAGTGCAGTAACAGCAGGGGGGCGACAAAACCACTCACTTAGGTTTATGCAACAAAACCACTTAGTTAAGTTTTGGAAAAACGTCATGGTTGACCTTAAAATAAGTACGTAAACTAAGTTCAATAAGTACGGAGATAACGTAACATAAGTATGGAAAACACATCACAAACACCACTAAAAAACACATGTATGTAATGTAACTTACAAAACAAAACACAGGTCTCGAACGCCAGTCTCATGGTTGAAAGCCCTGTGTTTGTTGGACCCATCCACTCTCCCGCCCACTGTAAGGGATCTTTCTTGCTTTTTATTCTACGTCACTAGCTCTGAGCGCAGCATATTTACACACATGCATTTACATTGCAGTCAGTGCAGACTACATGGCGTACAAATGTCACGCCACAAGCAAGAAAGGCGTTCTTATTGCACGCTTTTGCCTTGCGGCATTATTGTGTCATTCATACACCTTTTCGTGGGACCGGGCTGTAAATATATAAAATACATGAAAGTGCTTTAATAATTCTTCATTTGAAGCTTACCATTCTCCGGCCTGGCTCCCAGCTTCTGAACAGCAGCCATGTTGTGGACGCTGATGCCACGTGGATAGCCGGGCCATGAGGTCGGTGTGTTGTCCACTACAATGATATGCTGCAGCCTCGGAGCTTCAATTAGGATAGCCTGACACACACACACAAACGTACACAGTAGCACATGATGAAAACCAGGTTTCTTCTCAGACAAGCAACTACAAAATACCATGCACATCATCTTCATCAATATTTGGGCTCAGAGGGGATGTGTGAGAGTGAGCAGAGGAGCTGTGTTTATGCCACCTGGATAAAAGAGGAGATGAACTGCCAAAGCACCATTTGTCTTTAGGGATTGAATCTGTTCTAAATGGTCCTTAACATCCAGCAGGTGCCCTTCTCCTTATTGTTATGTCTCTATAGTGACACACTCCTCCTCAATCAGCACTGCCCCAATATCTCAGATACTCTCTGATGGATAACAGCGACCAGAACAGTTGATATATAGCCAGCAGGGGGCGACTCCTCTGGTTGCAAAAAGAAGTCTGATTGTATAGAAGTCTATGAGAAAATGAGCCTACTTCTCACTTGATTTATTACCTCAGTAAACATTGTAAACATGAGTTTATGGTCTCAATCAGCTAGTTTCAAGTCTTCTTCAATACAGCATGATGTTCATTTAGTAAATTATGGTCCCATTTAGAGTCAAATAGAGCAGAAAGCAGGGGATGCTTTAGGGCGTGGCTACCTTGTGATTGACAGGTCGCTACCACGGTGTTGTCCGGTCTGGGAGTTGTCCGTGTTTTCGTCTTACAACTTTAACCCTTTCACGGTGTGTTTTTAGTTCATGAAAGTTAATTCTAACCTTTTGGTCACCTAAAAATGTCTCATTCAGCATTCGGTTGAACTTAGCTTCACCCACTCGTGTCATCAAAATGCCGAACTCGAGGCTTCAAAACGGCAGCCCACAAACCAATGGGAGATGTCACGGTGACTACGTCCACTTCTTATATACAGTGTATGGGTCATATAGACCAGAGACAATTAGATGTCAGGAACCACTGACAGACTTTGGACCAGTGATCTAAACCCAACTTAACTTAGTTTACTTAGATTCTTATTTGCAGGAATATAGTTTGTAGACTGGGATGAAGGGAAATCTCAAAATGTAATATTTTGTTTGCAGCTGTTTTTTTATTACTATATTGGACTACTTAACGTTGTCTCTCAACCTTCAAGCACAACTTTAAAGGGGGACATATCATGCTCATTTTCAGGTTCATACTTGTATTTTGGGTTTTTACTTGAACATGTTTACATGATTTAATGTAAAATAAAACAAAAACATTTCAGTAAATACGTTTGTGTATTGGTGTGTATTCTAACCTTGAGTCTGGTCTCCAGGAGCTCTCTGCTGGTGATGATGAGGGTGACCTGAGTTTCATTCAGCCCGTGAGCGATGGCTGGACCTCCCAGTGTGGAGTAAAGGGTGACCACTGCAACACACACACATAACACAAAACCATTATCACAAATGACTGAATCATAAATATTCTACTGGCCTGGTTTCTTCAGTTTATTTACACACCGGTCATGTGACACAGTTAATCATTTCCATACATAATGTAACAGCCCCTGCTGTCTCTAAGGTAACCTACTGTAAAGAAAGCCTGACCACTTGATTACAGTAAGTCAAAGTTGACTAGTAGCCAATTTCCTGTCACAGGAAAATACTAGTAACTGGTTATAAGTCATACTTCTTGGAATAAACAGACAACTAATGGGTTTTTTCCCCCCATGATCTGGCTTGCTGTCCACAATGACTCCATATCAGAACGCTTTTTCCCAAAGTGTGTGCCAGATGTCTGCGCCAAATTCAAGGGAAGCGTGACTAAAATTCATAAAAAAGCAAAGAAACACCTGTATACATCACACAATCACATATCCTGTCTTTTTTTTTTTACATATTTATTGTTATTATTAGGACCTGGGGATATGGCCAAAATATTCTATCATGATATAGGTCATTTCATAACTCAATAACAATATATATATATCAGAATATATCATGTTTTCTTATAATTCAATAAATAAATAGTTTATATGTAATAACCACATGGTAAAGCCTGTTTTTGTATATTTCTGTATGAATTAAATATTTGACAAATAAAAAGAGTATTTTCTCATTTTAAGAACTTGAGTGAAAAATTAATAAAACCGTTTTAAGTGAAATTATAGAGAAAAAATAAATAAATATCGGCCTAGTCTATATCGTGATATAGAAAAAAATACATAGGATAGACATTTTTATATTGTTTTGACAATATATATATCGTCATATTGCCCAGGCCTAGTTATTATTGTTTGTTGGTATCTTGTTATAATGTTTATCACTATTATGTAGTAATATTATTTTCTGTATATTAATCTTGTATTCTCTATAACATGGTGATATATTAACATTATTTAGCTGGATTCTCTAAATAAACCCAGTGTGTTTTCTGCCTCTTCCTGCACTGGGTATTATTTGTTATTTTTGTTATGTTTGTGTGCTCTCAAAAATAAATAAACTAAACAAAAATTAAGCCCTAAGATTTGAAGGCTTGCGGATGCAGTCGGTAAATTGACTGGCTGAGAGGAAGGAGATAGATGTAATATGTTATAATAACCCTGCAGTAAATACTATCTGATGCCTCTATCAAGCTTGACATGTTGTGTTTTGTTGAGCTGTTTGTTTATATTGTATTGTACTACACTTTGATGTACAGGGGTTGCTTTTTATGTATGTGCTGAGTCATCGTATAGCCAGTGAAGCTGGACCATCATGTACGTGCGCTCTGTCTACACCGCTCAGTCCTTCTGATTTGGCCCCTCCCACACTGATGACATCACAGGTGACCTCGAGAGGCCTCAGCACAGCGTCCGAGTCAACGGGATACAAGCTCTCACTGCCTGACCGGCTCTCTTTTGGGGATACAAACAGTATTGGTATGTGAGGGCGTGTGTGTGTGATATGACTATAATGTGTGGTATGAGTGCTTTCAGACATGTGTCCACATAGGAGCAAAATCAGTAGTTGGAACTATTAAGAGTCTGATACTTTTTATGAAAAGCAGATATTGACTAGTAAGCTCACTGAATTCTTGTACAATTTTGATCACATTTCACAGAAGAGACAGTCTGTGGACACCCGAACATAACACCCATATGTGATTGTTGAGCATGCCTTTCCAAAACCATGGGCGTTAATATGCTGCTGTAACAGCCTCCTCTCTTCCCCTCTAAAGCTTTCCACAGGATTTTAGAACCTGGCTAAAGGGATCTGCTCCCATTCAGACACAAGAGCATTAGTGAGGTCCAACACTGGTGTCGGGTGGTAAGGCCTGCCCATGCAGAAACCACCGGTGCTGAGAATTAAAGTGAAGCCAACGCCAAAGTGCCAAAAACAGCAGTTCTTCAAATGGCCCCTTGAGTCTGGCTCCAAAAGCAAGTCAGTCCCCATAGATTAAACATGAATAAATTCAACGTGTTTTGTTAGACAGGATATAGACAGATGGAGAGAGAGAGAGAGAGAGAGAGAGAGAGAGAGAGAGAGAGAGAGAAGCTAACAGAGGTCTATAACCCCTTTTTCCTACACTGACACAGACTCATGGCTTTGTGGGACAGGGGCTTAAGTGACATCACATTCTTGCGTCACGGAGCTCCAACACTTCCTGCTCTGCTGCTGTGTGTGCGTGAGTGAGTGTGGATGGGAGTGTGGAGGGCCATGACACCTCCAGCCGTGAGATCTAAACACCAGATTGGGCTCCACACATGATCACACACACACATCACGCACTACAGGTCATTTAATACTTAACAAACTCCACTCTGTAGCAACTGACAAAGAATGTGAGAGGTATTCAGCCTTGTCATGGCCCTCCACACTCCCATCCACTCCACTTGCATTTTTCAGTTCAACAAATGGGGTCTTGAGAGCGTCGTTAAGACATAAAAAAAAAAGCCCAAACTGGAGTTATGATGTTTTTATATGCAATGTGTCCTCATAAAACGGTTCGTATGATGTCTCACGAAAAGTCATCCCTCATTTTTTGTGCGTTTTCCTACAAATGTCCAGCAACACGCTTCAGTTTCTGCTCATTACGTGCTGCATACAGTTTCAAAATAAACTTCCATCTTCACAGGAAACAACTTGGGTAGGTTTAGGAAACAAAACTACTAAAGCCAAGTTCAGACTACAAGACTTTCAAAGTCGTCAGATCGCTGTACTGTTCACACTACACAACTTGCCGTCTTGCAACCAGGAGTCTTGATCTTTGCTCTTTGTTGCAAATGCAACACATACAGTAAGTTCCTATGTGTTGTTCCAGGCGACCAGGTTTCCCCTCAACCCATGTCTTACATTCTCATTGGCTGTAGCTTGTGGACCGGAGTCCCTGACAGGTCCAGATATTTAGCGTGCTAAATATCTGGAATGTGTCTGCGAGGCATCGGCGAGCGTCGCCGAGCCTCTCGGCTTGCGTCTTTGAACAGTTCCCACATGACGCTCGAGCCAACGCCGATTTGCCTCGTCTGAAGTCGTGTAGTGGGAACATAAGTTAGGTTTAAGAAAAGATCAACTTGGTTAGGATTAGGCAACAAAACTACTTAGTTAGGTTTAGGAAAGATCTTGGTTTGGTTTAAACTAACTCCAGAAGTGGTGTTACTTAAGTACAGAAGTTATGTGACAAATAAATCAACGTTGACTTCTGGTTTCACACGATGTACTAACGGCGGTCTCCTGGGTGAAAGTTTGGTGATTTTTGACCCACCCATCCAACCCGACTTCCTCCCTACACGGCGTTTGTCGCGCTTTATACTTCCTGGTTCACAATTTCAAAGGGATATACACGAATAACAGTGTATTACTTTTCGTAGGTATATGAACGGTGTATGAGATCAGCCTGTTATATGACAACAGCATCATGTATGCTGTGTGATTGCTGCTCTCGTATTTAACTCACATATATGAAGTATATGAAGTGCGTAGAACTCACAAATAATGAGCACATTTGCCTTCTGACAAAGAGCCAATAAACAGTAAATACACACACACACACACACACACACACACACACACACACACACACACACACACACACACACACACACACACACACACAGTGTGTTTGAGTTCACTGTGGGTCTTTGGCTGACTCCTTGATGCCTCTGTCAACATCAGATGCTCACGTAGACTCTCTCACCCCTCTTCTGACGCCATCACCCCTCACTTCTCTCCCTCTCTGTCCCTTCCTCCGTCGCTCTCTCCAACCTTTAACTCCCCCCGCTCTATGTGTTATTATCCACCGCCCCGGGCCTTCCACTGGCCCACTGTTTGTGTTTGCGAGAGAGAGAAACATTATAAAGACGCTCTATTGGCTTGTTACTGGCCGCATATATTCTAAAAGCATGTCACTTTACTGGAGCATAAACTAAAGCACACAGAGGAAATGAAAGGGTCCTTCAAGGACAATCAAAAAGATTTAATGAGCTTAAAGTGCTGCTGTGGATGCTCATATAGTGAAGAAAGCCCCGAACATATTAAAGAGTAAATCATCACGGCATTCCTCGGGGTAGAAAGCTGCTGCTGTACCGCGCTCTGGAGCTGCGACAAGACAACCATGGCTTCTTCTGAAGTGAAAGTCTTTCTTTCAAAGGATCATATTGAAGATTTTCTTTTGTTTATTTAAAGTAATTCTGCTGTTTTTCTTGTTTTAGATGTCACAATTCTTACAATATCCCCTATAACAATCAGCCTTGTGCTAATGTTAAATGATTCATTTGGACCTGCTCACCTGAAGAAACCAGAAACTATTCTGGGCTGACAGGTACAGCATTTTACACTTATATATATATATATATATATATGTATATATATATATATATATATATATCTACTGTGATGCAAGCTGAAAGAACCATTTTCTTTTGTCAAGAGTGCAACCAGTGTATAAGTGGCAGCGCTGTGCACGTATAAAAAAAAATGGAGTGTTTCCATCACAAGAAAATGAAACGGATGGAGAAGAAAAGGAGTGAAGGAAGTGGGGCACTTACGTAACAGCAAAGCAGAAGGGACAAACTGACCTTCTTCTGTCTCTGCTGCATGTTACTAGTTTTCCACTGCAACCACTAACGTGTGCGTGTACACACACACACACACACACACACACACACAAAGACAAATGGCTATAAACCAGCCTAATTCAGACACATCTGGAAGACGCTCAGTGGGAAAGACAAAATTGAAGAGTGAACTTAGAAACTGAAACTGAAAGTGCACTTTAGTATCAACAAACAGCATTGACAAAACATACAGTATGTAAGAGAGGGATGCTTGTATCCACCTTTGCTGCAGTGTTTGTAAGAACGATTACTTTTCATGAGGTGTTAACCTTATTTGTCCTCCCTCCTCTTTGTATTTCCTCACAGACATACTGGACTTACACGGGAAGTTGTGCATGAAGCACGCCTGGGCAGCAATCATCCACTCGGCCCGAGTCTCACAGAAGATGGCCACGTTGTTTTTGGGCCGCTGACCCAGTGATGCCAAACCGCTGCCGAACTGGGACGCTGCTGACAGCATCTCCTCATAGTTGAGCCAGCAGTACTCACCCAGAACCACCTGCAGGGGGAGTGGGAGGACATGAGATGTGAGGAGTACAGTCACAGTAGTAAATAAAGGAAAGAAGAATACAATGACCCAAATCATTACAATTGAAAAGCCCAATACCCAGTGTGTTGCTTCCATAACATATCTTCTTTCAAACTAGTGGAAAGAAAAACATCCAAAATACACATTTAGGTGTTTATTAAATTTTTACTACTTTGTCTGTTTGCGTCTCTAGATTTCTCCTAAATTCACCAAAAGTTACCATTAGATAATGCCTCATTTGCATATTTAAACATAACATTTCAGAAAACTTGTAATACAAAAAATAATTGTCTTAGTGTCATTAATCAACTGGGGAAGTTTCATGGTGATATCTGTTAGTTCATTTTTTTAACCCTATTCACCTGTAGTGTCTTAGAAATGTATGACATTTTACAATATGTATCTTTAAAGGCTGCTTTCTCTAAATTTGTTTTTTCTCAGACTATGAGCCAGAAATCTCCACTTCAGGAGCACTAACACCGACCAAACTTTCCCGTTTCATTTCAATCTACAATCTGAAGGTTTTTACAGAGGGGTTTGTTCTTATATCATTCATAGTTTGATTTATTGAACATTTTATTCCTAAAAACATGACGAAAATTGTTTTTTTTAATGGCAGTATTTTCTGATTTATGGAGTGATAAAAAGAGATATCCAAAAATCCCCTCTGAAACCTTTGACTCCAATATGTCAACAGAATGAAACTGCTAGATTTCTCCTCCTGAAATTTACGCAAATTAGCAGATATTTGATAAGATAATGCTTCATTTGTATATTTAAACACAACATTTCAGAAAACTTATAAAACAAAAAAATAATTGCCTTAATGTAAGTAATCAGCTGGGGAAGTTTCATGGTGATATCTATTAGTTTGTTAATTAATTGCCCTATTTAATCTATCCGCATTACTCCATCCAAAAGAACATTTGAGGATTCCCCCTTTTTATTGTGTGTTGGTGGTGACATTTTACCACATGGAGTGAAATCCCACAGTCACATGTTTGAACTGTTTTATATTAAAACCAGTTCACTATTGCCAAACAGAGCTACTTCCTCTTCTACTTTCATTCTCAAGCTGTAGCGTTTCATGGTCGTCATCTGCATGAATAAGATAAACACACAGAGACGTCTGGAGATACTCTTCAACACTCTGATGACAGTCAGAGGCCACAAACACACACACACAGGAGCTTCCTGCATGTATTAGTGAGGTTACACTGGCTCCTAATGGTTCATACATGGTAGTGCACACACATACAGAGAAAGGCACAGTGTAATGATGACTATACAGTCCTGTGTTCCACTTGTTGGGAACAATAGCAAGGAGCTGAACAGCTAAGACGCGTTCTCCTGCCGCATTAAGTGTTTCAACAGTGGGGTTTAAATGGATTAGAGGGATCAGGCTGGTGGGATTAATGGGGTAACTCGGAGGTATTGTAAGTCGTGACCGTGCAGGCACTGTACATTACTCCAAAACACACAGATAACACCGTTTCAAAGGGTTCTGCTGGGCAAAGTTTACACTGAACTTTGTGTTAATATATAGCAAATAGATGACACAATAGCACTCAAACTGTCTGCCAGATTTTTACTTATCTTTCATTGAACAATGTCTGGATTATACTCCTGAACAAATACCGATCTCTCTCTCTTTCCTTTTTTTTCATTCCTCATTTATACTTCTCTTTCCTCTATTAACATGTGAAAGGTCAATGGAATTCAGTCCGTCTAGATTTAATTTAAACTTTGAAAATGCTACAAGAGGTTTCTCTAGTGGAGAAAAGGTCATAGAAGAACATTTGAAGCCTGAAGTATTGCAATTCTACAAAGAGTTTTCTGACAGCTTGCCTTGTTCCGCAGTTAAATTGACTGTCCGTGACACCCTGTCTCCTTCTTTCTCGGTTTCTGCTCACTCATTTTCAAATCTATTCTTACTATTCATTCTTCCTTTTTCTGTCCTTTGTACGCCTGTCAATCGATTCAAATATTTAATTGTGATTAATCGCATGATTGTCAGTGATTAATCGTGATTAATCGCAAATTAATCACAAATTTTTTATCTGTTCAAAATGTACCTTAAAGGCAAATTAGTCAGGTATTTAATACTCTTATCAACATGGGAGTGGGCAAATATGCTGCTTAATGCCAATGTATGTATATATTTATTATTGGAAATCAATTAACAACACAAAACAATGACAAATATTGTCCAGAAACCCTCACAGGTACTGCATTTAGCATAAATAATATGCTCAAATCATAACATGGCAAACTGCAGCCCAACAGACAACAACAGCTGTCAGTGTGTCAGTGTGCTGACTTGACTATGACTTGCCCCAAAACTGCATGTGATAATCATAAAGTGGGCATGTCTGTAAAGGGGAGACTCGTGGGTACCCATAGAACCCATTTTCATTCACATATCTTGAGGTCAGAGGTCAAGGGACCCCTTTGAGAATGGCCATGACAGTTTTTCCTCACCAAAACTTAGTGTAAATTTGGAACGTCATTTAGCCTCCTTCTTGACAAGCTAGTATGACCTGGTTATTAGATTAGATTACACTATTAACCTCTAGCTATGACATGGTACCAATGGATTCATTGGGTTTTCTAGTTTCATATGATACCAGTATCTTCACTCTAGCTTTAAAACTGAGCCCGCTACAACCTAAAAATCACAAGTTGCGTTAATGTGTTAAAGAAATTAGTGGCGTTAAAATTAATTTGTGTTAATGCGTTATCGCGTTAACTTTGACTGCCGTGTCCTTTTTCCTCTACATTTCGATTTCCCCCCCTTGCTGCATGTTATTACTATAACCAGACTGTCTGCATCACTCTTTACCTTCTTGAACACCTTCCCATTGCTCTGTTGCTCGTCCTCCTCACTGATCAACTCTCTCGTCCCCAGGCACTGTCTGTGTGAGAACTTCCCGACTGAGTGCTCAAACATCTTATCCAGGGTGTCCATTCCCGGTTGCAGCGACGTCGCCAACCTCTTGGTGGCGCCCAACGCTCTGTAGGGTCCCTCGGGACGTCCCAGCACCGAGCGGGACTTGGGCCTCTTGGCTCGCTCCTCCTCGGAGCCGTAGCAGCCCCCGTCGGATCCGGAGACCCAGCTGAGGATGTAGGAGGGCAGGAATGTGATGAAGGTGTAGATCCACACCATGATGTGGAAGAGGAGCAGCAGCATGGGGTTCAGGTCCTCCTTCAGCTTCATTTCGGTGAAGCTGTGACGACCCTGGAGAGCAGCGAGGACAGTGGAGAGTTGTGAGTAAAAGTTCCTGCTGTTGCAGTCACTCCCTCTTCTCTTCTGTCCTTCTTGTTTTCTTTTAGAGAGCTTCCCTCGTACTTCCTGGCGATAAAAGGCCCACAGGTCCACACTACTGGAAAATAAACATTAAACTGGCGTTAGAGCAACAACTGACATTTAGTTTATAAGATTATGCCTGCATGATCCTTTCCAAGAATCTCAACTCATTCAGAAACTAAAACAAAAAGATAACACGTCACATGAACTCTAGCACTCTAAAAAAAAAGCAGAAGGGAAATCTCGTTTCTGGCAAACCACCGTGTGACGAAACAGAACGGCTCTGTGTTTCAAAAGTTCCTTCTGCAGCGCAACTCACCAAGAACACAGCATGAACACAGCACGAGCAACTGTCAGTGTTGCACACTTAGCATCAAAGAGACGAAGAAAGAAAGCAGCAGGGAAAGATAAGAAACAAAGAAACAAAAAAGAGAAGAAAACCGAAGAGTTTTAACAGACGTAAACGACACTAAATGTGAGAAGGTATATAAGAGGTTTCTGAATGATGTGAGTGTGTGTGACAGGATACAGGCCACTAAACGGGAGTACACAGACAGAAACAACAAGCTGTAGCTGAAGTGTGTGCACTGCCAACTACACTGTACCCATTACACTACATGACGTAAGATTAGAGAGACTGTGTTGGGTTTTGCTCAGATTGGACTGCCACACATCTCCGCAAATGTACTGTATGTGAGTGTGTTTACTAAAATTCATCTCACCTCTTAGTTTAGATTGTAACAATACTCTATCTTTGGACACAGAATCACATACTCAATACAAACTACTACTGTAGGGCGATGATGGGAGACTGTATATACAAAAGGTGCTGGCAGAGTTCAGGAGCTGCCCAGAGTCCTGAACAGAGATCAGAGTTAATGGTTATCTTATCACCGTGGCAGACAGGTTTCCTGTTAGCACTGGTTCTCTATACTTGTATAATAATAACTAGGGCTGTCAAAGTTAACGCGATAATCACATGTTAACACATACGTTTTAACGCCGCTAATTACTTTAACGCAACTTGCGATTTTTAGGTTTTAGCGGGCTCCAATTTGAAGCTAGAGAGAAGATACTGCTATCCTATGAAACTATAAAACCTGAGGAATCCATTGGTACCAACCATGTCATAGCTAGAGGCTCGAGAAACAGGTTAAATAACTCTCCAAACTTGCGCTAAATTTTGGCGAGTAAAAACTGGCATGACCATGTTCAAAGGGGTCCCTTGACCTCTGACCTCAAGATATGTGAATGAAAATAGGTTCTATGGGTACCCACGAGTCTCCCCTTTACAGACATGCCCACTTTGTGATTATCACATGCAGTTTGTCAACGTTTTGTGTTGGTAATTGATTTCCAGTAATAAATATATACATACATTTGCATAAAGAAAGCATATTTACCCACTCCCATGTTTATAAGAGTATTAAATACTTGAAAAAAATCTCCCTTTAAGGTACATTTTGAACAGAAAAATGTGTGATTAATTTACGATTAATCGAGATTAAGTATTTTAATTGATTGACAGCCCTAGTAATAATACATTTTCTTCCTTACCAGCTTTTAGGACACTAAAAGGTCACACAGGTCATGGCAAGATGCTTCTGTTGGTTGTACATATTTACTTACTCTAGGTTTGTTTGTTTTCTTTCTTCTTTTCTTTTACTGTTTGTGCTTGCTTGTGAGTTTTGTGTGTATAGAAGACAGTCAATGTTTTTATGTTTTTTTTTTTTTTGGTCTGGCAGCTCAAACCTTCACACTGTGCCACGGATAAAGCTGACGAGCATGGGGGGATCGTTCTGGTCGCCTGGGGCCACGCCTGTGGAATCAGCTCCACAGGACTAATTAGAGCCTCAGACTCACTTATTTCTAAATCTAATCTTAAAACTCACCTGTTCCTCTAAACCTTCCCTAGACCTGTGGTTTTTATAATTACTAGAATTTTACTTTTTTTATTACAATTTATTTACTTTTAACTTTTGTATTTTGTATTGAATTTATCCTATTTTACTGCTTTTAATCGCAGGTTTTTGGTTGTTGTTTTTTTGTGTAAACTTTCTAAACGCTGATTATGATTGTTATTACCCTTTATGTGAAGCACCTCGAGATTTCACTGTAATTTTTAAGCGTGTTATATAAATCAAATTATTATTAATAATAATAATAATAATAATAATAATTATTATTATTATTATTATTATCTTAAGATGAAAAAAATGCAGTTTTTGTAATGTATGCCTGCCAACACTCGTCTTTTACATTGTTATGTAAATATAAGGTGTCTTATCATTGATCAATAGGACTAAGTACAGTTTAAATGGTTTAAATGCCATTTGAAGCCACCAGTGTGAGAACTAACCTTATTGACATTTCTATTCAGTCCATCTTGACAATTATGCAGCTTAAAAAAACATTTAAAAATGGTGTGAAATACACACTATGACGGCGGTCTATTCTAGCAGCAGTAATTCATTATTCATATGATCATCTTGCTCCCCTGAAGCACCACATCCTTCCCTTCCCCAAACTGCACATTGAGGTGCGCTTGTCGCCCAAATACACTCATCCCTCAAGTGTCCCTTTGAGACTCATAAATAAATCAGGGGTTTTACCAGCAGCTCTCCTAGACTACCATCTGTTCCCCTGTGGGATGTGGACTCTAGGGTGCTTTTGTTCTGCTTGGTGTCTTGTTTCCCAGCCTGGATGCCTTGCATCATCACAGGAAACTACAGCTTACCAAACCTGCACCCTGAGATGCTTTATCCCACCGCCCACTATCAGCCACTGTTTGCTTGTTGGTTCCACTGTCTCTTGCAATTCTTATTTTTTTATTGCAGAAAGTCAAGGTTGAAGATATGGAGGCCAGAGAGGAATCGTCTGGGCAACTGAGGTAAAAGACTAAAGGAAAAGAGCGTCAACAGAGCATGGTGGCAACTTCTTCTACTGCTCTTTTGACAGTGAGCAGAAGTTTGAGGTCTGCTGTAAAAGATTATCAGGCTGCAAGATCAGCTTTAAATTCACCCACCGTTCTAATTTCCTTTATCTTTTGCAAACTATCAGCTCAATTACTGGGTTTCTCATTTTTAAACTGAGTGTTGAAGAGTAATTAGTAAAGAATGAATCTGATTAGATGTTAAAGGGGTACTCCGACAATTTAGTATTGCACTTGGAGAGAGATTTAAAAAAGACTGGTCAAAAGCGGTTGCAGATGGATGGATGGATGGTCAAAAGCAAAACAGCGTAGGTCAATCCTATTTTTTTCTCCCTATAATATGGGTCAAACTGGAAAAACTGGAAACTAGATTTCCCATAATGCAATCTGTTTTGTGAGACCCCAATGTGGAAGTGCCTTAAACTTGCCTTCTTTCTAACAGCCAGCAGGGGGCGACTCCTCTGGTTGCAAAAATAAGTCTTATTGTATAGAAGTCTATGAGAAAATGAGCCTACTTCTCACTTGAGTTATTACCTCAGTAAACATTATAAACATGAGTTTATGGTCTCAATCGCTAGTTTCAAGTCTTCTTCAATACAGCATGATGTTCATTTAGTAAATTATGGTCCCATTTAGAGTCAAATAGACCATAAAGCAGGGGATGCTTTAGGGCATGGGAGTTGTCTGTGTTTTCGTCTTACAACTTTAACCTTTTCACAGTGTGTTTTCAATTCATGAAAGTTAATTATAACCTTTTTGGTCGCCTGAAAATCTCTTATTCAGCGTTCAATTGTACTTAGCTCCACCCTCTCGTGTCGCTTCTGGTTCCAAAAAAACACGATTCAAGGCTCAAGGCTTCAAAACCGTAGTCCACAAACCAATGGGTGATGTCATGGTGACTACGTCCACTTCTTATATACAGTCTATGTATAACACCTACTGTACGTCTAAACTTCAAACTTCAAAACCCAATTTTGTAACTCAGGTTCTCAGTTACAAATTTGAAGTATCAATCCAAGATTTTTTTTCATACTTTGGAAAGCTCCCTTCAGAGCCACAGAAGACTTCATACAACTGTTCTCACAGGGTTAACAGTAGTAACTAAACTCAGCAGCAGAAACTCATATAAGCTGGAACCAGTAAATGTTTGGCATAGCTGCTTGAAAAGTGTCCTGAACAATTCATCGATTATAAAGAAATAGTTGATGATTAATTCTCTGTTAAACAACCAACAAACCGTTTCAGCGCTACGCCTTGATAATACAACATAACAGTGAGGGGTGGTATTGTGTGCAGTAGCAGGTTCCACTAGTCAGATTGGAGATAAGGTGATGCAGTCATAGAGGGGAGGAGATTGTTTGAATTGTGAGAGCTAAAAGGCATTTATGCATGAATAAACATGGAGGTCCACCTGTAATCCCACTGCTTTATGCAACTGTGTGAGTATAACAACAATCATAAGCACCTGTTATGTCTTCCTTTTCATTGATACGGATCACTTACAGCCCTGATTAGCTGTTCACAGACCAGAAGAAACAAGTTGAAACCTGGTTTAGACAAAGAGGCTGGGCCTGACACTTTCCGAAACATCCAACCAGGCACAACCTGATTAACAAGCCCAACTCCTTTCTGTCTCTGTAAAAGGCCTAGCTTTTATTATTTTTAATATAATCTGTCTGTAACCTTTTTAGTGTGTTTTTAATTTTGTTTATTTATTTATTATTGTTAATATTATTATTATATTTTTGTTTTGTTATGTATGTATTTAATTATTTAATTTATTTGTATTATATTTCTTTTGTTTTGTTATGCATTTATTAAATTAATTCAACTCCTCTCTGTCTGCAAAAGGCTTGGCTTTTATTATTTGTGATATAATGTGTTTTTTTAATTTACTTTTTTTGTTTTTATTTATTTATTATTGTTATTATTATTATTATTATTTTTACTATATTTTTGTTTGTTATGAGTGTATTGTATTTATTTATATTTATATTTATTATTTTTATTATTATTATTATATCCTTTTTTTTTGTTGGTAGATTTATATCCTTTTCTTTCTTGTCTACCTTGGTTGTATGTCACGATGGTGGCTCATATCTTGGAAACATAAAGTTATATATTTATATATGTATACATAACTTTATTTAAAAAAAGACCAAGCTCCCTATTTAGCACCACAGCAATACACAAACAAGCATAACTCTAATCTCTGACCTATCATAGCGAGAAGCTGGTAGTCGCAGTATGTAGACTAGTAGTTGCTCAATGGGTGTCTTTATGCAATAAGCAGGCGCTTTGCAGGCAGCCTCCACTCACTGGATTAATTAGGTAATATTGTGACATAGCGGTGGGGTGAGCTAGTGTGTTTGTGTGTGTACGAGGGAACCATTGCTTCCTCAGATTGTGTGAATGGAGTCTTTTGTGTGACGACGTCATCGTGCTTTCACCCACTCTGCTCAGCAGGCAGGCCTCGTAGACTTGCAGAAAGTTCAACATGGCCATTGTGGCGAAACGACGCGGCGACATTCGACTCGGTCTCAAGGGTCAGACTGTGTGTGTGTGTGTGTGAAACAGAAAGAGGAGATGCGTGTTTGTACATGTGTGTGGGCGGTGCAGGACAGATTTGCACACTTTAAGTGTATTTCAAATAGGAACATAATCAAAAGCTTGCAACACACAACGGAAGAGTTTTAATTTCCTTGAGAGTGAAACACAATTGGTTGGATTATGTGGATCAGAGTGCAGCTTTTCTCTGCTTTGTATGCACATGGTGACACAAACTACTGGCAGACATGGCAGCCAGCGACCTGTTCCTTCCTCTGCTCTATTTATACAACAGCTAACAACAGACTCATGAATATATTTATAACACAATAATAATGCAGGCTTAGAGCTGAGCAATATGACGATATAGATCGTCAAAACAATATAAAAAATGTCTATTGTATATATTTTTCTATACGTTTCTATCACGATATATATTCATATGTTTGCACACAAGTTCTTAAAATGAGAAACTACTGAGTACTTTTCATTTGTCAAGTATTTAATTCACACAGGAGTATACAAAAAAATGGTCTTTATCATGTGGCTATTTCATAGAGACTATTTATTTATTTAATTACCAGAAAACATGTTATATCGTGATATATATTGTTATCGAGATATGTAATTACCTATATCGGGATAGAAGTTTTTGGCCATATCGTCTAGCCCTATGCAGACGCACTTCTGAGATATATTATGGCTTCCAAGGAGGAAGACTGTGTGTCTGTCTGTCTGTGTGTTGTCAAATCACATCGGACCATCCTTGCAAGACAATAGCATCTCTGTCTGTAGTTTATGGGACTCCAGTCTACCATTCTCATTTCATATCCGTTGTCACAGGCCAGTTCACTTCAGTTGTGTAAATAGATCTTAAAAGTGGCAAGCAGCAGCTTGAGGTTGTGGTGAGGTGACACAGATTTGATTAAAACTAGGGCTGTCAAAGTTAACGCGATTATGCAAATTCGTCTCAACACCAGTAATTTCTTTAACGCTTTAACACAACTTGTGATTTTTAGGTTGTAGCGGGCTCAGTTTTAAAGCTAGAGTGAAGATACTTGCATGTGAGACAAAAAACTAAGAAATCCATAGGTACCATACATACAGTATGTCATACTAGATGGCGTGAAGGAGGCCAAATAAAGCTCCGAACTTACGCTAAATTTTGGTGAGGAAAACCTGCCATGGCAATTTTCAAAAGGGGTCCCTTGACCTCTGACCTCAAGATATGTGAATGAAAATGGGTTCTCTGGGTACCCACGAGTCTCCCCTTTACAGACATGCTCACTTTATGATAATCACATGTAGTTTTGGGCAAGTCATAGTCAAGTCAGCACACTTACACACTGACAGCTGTTGAGTTTGACATGTTATGATTTGAGCATATTGTTTTATGCTAAATGCAGTAACTGTGAGGACTGTGAGATTTTTTTCTGTTATTAATTGATTTCCAATAATAAATATATACATACATTGGCATAAAGCAGCATATTTGCCCACTCCCATGTTGATAAGAGTATTAAATACTTTGCAAATCTCCCTGTAAGGTTAATTTTGAACAGATAAAAAATTTGATTAATTTGAGGTTAATCGTGATTAAATATGGACAATCATGCTATTAAATATTTCAATCGATTGACAGCCCTAATTAAAACACATATTATAGTATGTGTACTGGTCTGCATTTCATAATTGTCTAAATATGTCTATCAAGAATTATTAAATAAATGAAATTAATTCAAAATTAGTGTGTGCTGATGTTAATAAAAGCTCACTTCCATGTAAAAATATGCTCATTGCAATGAGCTAGTGCTCACATGCAGAAATACTGAAAACCATATGACAGTTATGAATCATTCCTTAATTAAAATGAGAACAACATATTGGAGGATTTTAGATGCCATTATATTATAATGGTTGTCTCAACGAGCCACAGATGTTCAAGCTGCAACATCCAAGAGCACTAACGACTGTCAAACACACCACAACATACAACAAGATATCTTCCAAAAACAAAGTATTTCAAACCGTGTTGGGACATTTTGTTTGACTGCTGTACATTTTATTTAATCTGTTTTATTTAAAACAGTGTTTAAGGCGCTTGTCTTAAAGGTAATTACCGCATTCCGTCCAGAAACACATCAACAACATATAGATATATACATATATATATATTGTAATAGCTAAAATGTTCAAAAACATTGGCACTATTGCATTACGTCTCTTAAGTTGTGGTTTTTTTAGCAGTATTTTATTCCTTTTGTGTTTTTATTTCTGCCAAATGCAATTTTTCTATTAAGATGGCAAAATCCTACCATACCAAGCTGAGTTGGAACAGTGTTTTACAGACACGTTAAAGACATTACCTGTTATGTTTGTTTTGTTTTTGTTATTATGTATCAATTTAATACAATACAGCCTGTCTAAAGAAAGTAATGTAGCCTTGTGACTTAACAGCGAAATTGTCATTTTAAACACAATGTTATTTGAACAGCACGTGAGAGGTGTTTTAATTATTAGAATAAAGTTTGTTACTTCCAGAGTTGTCTCGTTCTTGGACAACTTTACGCAGCACATCTGGCACATCTGGGTATAAACGCGCATCACAAAAGGACATAGAAACTTACCTGAGCAGGTGTCAGATCATCAGGCTGCAGCAGCAGAGACTTTCAACATCCAGCAGCTCTCATCTACACGCTCATAGTGCTCTCTGCTCAAGTGACACGCGCGTCGTGTTGTTGTGCGCCGATGGATGGAGGGAGGGTGGTGCATGAGGTATTCTCTGCGTTATGATTGGACTCGTGGAGGTGGCGCGCGCTAGGGGCTGGGCCACACGTCAGGAAGTCTCGAGGTGACTGCATGGGTTAATCTGTCAGAAGGTATGCAGAACTAGAACTGGTAAAACTATTCATCCAGTTTGTAGTATAGTGGCTTGACACAGTTTCCTACTGAGAGTTGTCTGCTTTGACTCAGATGGTGCCATTCATAAAGCCCCCCCCCCCCCCAAAAAAAACACACATGCATCTTCTACACATGCACAGTTACCAAGGGCCTATGCGAAATGTATGTTGATATGTATTTTTCAAGGAGAGGAAAACATGCACATTGTTAAAATTGTTTGTGGTGCTGGGAGTAGATCCCCTCCAATATGTAGGACCTTCATCAGGACATTAAGAATTAAACATTAAACATTAATTCTTAATGTTCTTTATAAGTCAACGTTTCAGTCAACAAGGACCTTCATCAGGACATTAAGAATTAAACATTAAACATTAATTCTTAATGTTCTTAATGTCCCG
This sequence comes from Sebastes fasciatus, assembly GCF_043250625.1. Lineage (NCBI taxonomy): Eukaryota > Metazoa > Chordata > Actinopteri > Perciformes > Sebastidae > Sebastes > Sebastes fasciatus. The sequence goes on from NC_133801.1 coordinate 6,368,129, forward strand.
GTGAAGGTCCCTGTTGACCGAAACGTTGACTAATAAAGCAGAGGAAAGTGTGTGCGGGAGCAAGTCATTTTTTTATATGTATTTTTCATACACACACATGCATCTTCTACACATGCACAGTTACCAAGGGCCTATGTGAAATGTATGTTGATATGTATTTTTCAAGGAGAGGAAAACATGCACATTGTTAAAATTGTTTGTGGTGCTGGGAGTAGATCCCCTCCAATATGTACTTTTTTTAAAAAATGACTTGCTCCGGCACACACTTTATAAGTCAACGTTTCAGTCAACAAGGACCTTCATCAGGACATTAAGAATTAAACATTAAACATTAATTCTTAATGTTCTTTATAAGTCAACGTTTCAGTCAACAAGGACCTTCATCAGGACATTAAGAATTAAACATTAAACATTAATTCTTAATGTTCTTAATGTCCCGATGAAGGTCCCTGTTGACCGAAACGTTGACTAATAAAGCAGAGGAAAGTGTGTGCGGGAGCAAGTCATTTTTTTATATGTATTTTTCATACACACACATGCATCTTCTACACATGCACAGTTACCAAGGACCTAACTGAAAATGTACCTCATATGTATGTTGACATGTATTTTTCATGCACATACATGGGAGTTGTTGGGGGAAGGGAGTGAACTTGTCATCCAGTTTTTCCAGTAAGTGGAACAACCCTCGGCATACAATGCTGATGCTGGTAATGTTAACTTGAAGTAAAATATATGTAACTGTCACGTTTCAGGAAAGCAAGTTTGGACCCATAAATGCAGAATGAATTGAAGACGTGGCAGCAGGAACAGTTTGATTTATTAACAAAAAAGACTGACAGCTCAGAGTACGAAATCAGGCTGTTAATAGAAATAAAACCAAAACAACTGGAATGCTGAAACACCGGGAGCAAGGCAGTTACAGGCGGAGCAGGGAAACGGGCGGACAGCCCGGGGGCAGAGCAGACAGGTTAAACTGGTCAGGAGGGCGTTGGCATGAGACGTCTAGAGGTTGAGCGGGAGGCTGACGGCAACTGCATGACCCCTCTGAAGAAAGTTCACGGAGGCGGGACCTCTCAGAAGGCCGAAGACAGTGACAGGACCCAGATGAAGGCCAAAGACAGTGACGGGACCCCTCAGAAGGCCAAAGACAGTGACGGGACCCCTTAGGAAGCCGAAGACAGTGACACGGGACCCCTCAGGAGGCTGAAGACGGTGAAGGGGACCCCCCTAGGACACAGCCATGGCGACAGAATTACACTGGAACTTGGCCACGGAGTCTTGAGGCCAGGGAGGGCAGCTGGCGACTGATGATCCAGCTGTAAGTTGGTCCAGTGGTGAGTCGGACAGGGACTTGTGACAGGTGTCGGCCGGACCGCTGACTGGGCATGGGGAGCAGGTGTCGGCCGGGCCGCCAACTCAGAAACTGTCTTGAAGTCAGCTTGGACCTGCGACACAGGAACTGGCTTGACGTCAGCTCGGACCATCGACACCGGAACTGGCTTGAAGTTGGCTTGGATCCCGGTGACCTGAAGTCGGCTCGGCCACTGGACACATGAAGTCGGCTCCGACACTGGAACTGGCTTTGGCGTCGGCAGGGACTGTGCTGTGCGCATCACAACAGCCCGAGCACCGGTCAGGACGGAAGATCGCTAGACGGACGGACAGATGTCAAAATGCACAGATATCTAGTATTTTCACATTTTATTTGTTCATAACAAAAGGTCCAAGCCTTCAGGTGTGCAAGGAAGAAAACGGAGGAAAAGAGGAGGAGGAAAAGTAATCCCAATATAGAGGTATGATGTTGATGTTGGGGGGGGGGGCTCCAAATCCAAATTTCACCTAGGGCACCAAAAGGGCTAGAGCCGGCTTTGTCTCGATAGTCTTGCCATCTGTAATGCCATTTCTTATATGCAGATCATCTTTTACATGCTTCTGTACCACAATCTGTTCTCATAGTTGTTATTGAGAATAACTTCCTTGATACTGTCTGCATCATTATTTCAGGCACATTCAGCCCCTGTTACCTACTGATTCTTTGCTGTCATAGACTTCTATGTCCATCTTCAGCTCTGTTTCTCGTCTAAAATCCTTGAAAACGTGGTCTCTAGGCAACTTTTAGACCTGCTGGTGTAACCGGTGGACTTCTGCATTGTGTTGTGTTGTTTACAAAAGGACACCGTGATCCCGGGATCTCGTCATATATGACCTCTGTTTATTCTCTGCTAAACACACAGGCAAACAGAACCTCCATGTCAAAACTCATGCCCGCTCTGGCTCCTCTCCCACAGGACAGTTGTACAAAAGGGCAAAGGGGATTTATAGTCAGGACCACAGAAGAAGAAATGAAGGAGGAGGGGCTCCGAACTTCACAGCAGTCCAAAATAAAGTGCAACTACATCCATTTTGTGTAATTATAAAAAACAGATAAACATAAGGTACATAATGACCCTGTTATACTGGATAATAACAATATATTTTTGATTTCCAATCTGGCCTTCACCAGAAACACTCCACTGAGATTGCTCTCCTAATGGCTCACCAATTATATTTGAATGCATCTTGATCCTGATGAGAATGCTGTACTCTGTTATTCAGTATTAGTCCTGTATGCAGTGGAGGTAGAAGTATTCCAATCCTTTACTAATACCAAACTGTGTAAATACTCCACTACAAGTGAGAGTCCTCTATTCAAAACTTCACGTCAGTACGAGTGTTATCAGTCAAATGTAAAGGTAAAAGTAGTCATTCTGCAATAAAATGTTCCCAGTCAGTGTTTGTTTTTGGATCAATATTCCTGCTGCATTAATGCGTATTATCGTGCTGTCATTACTTGTTTCTTTTTTTTCTTCTCTTCTTATTATTGTATTAATTTAGAGCACTTTGTAATTTATTGTTTTTTAAAAAAGGATGAAAATCAAAATATCAAATAATAATCAAATAATCAAAAAACATTTGTATCTAATATATGATTATATATATATATAAAATAAATATATATATTTATATATAAATATGTATGTATAAAAACAACAACAGAATAAATAGATGAATAAAGATTGCATTTGTTCAATTTAATAATAATGTAATGTTTGGAAGTCATTAATATAATGCAGCTATGTAGCCTATCTGTGGCTAAGACAAAGTACCTAATTTCTGTTGGCTTTAATTACATTAGTCACAAATGTAAATATTGTATCCACAAATCATTTGTGTGTGTTTCTAACTGTATTTCAGTCAGGCACCGCTCCAGACAGCTACAGCCGGCTCCTGGGGTCCTTTCCCCCACTGTGGTGAGCAGGATTAGCAGCCAACATGCCGACTGTCGGAGTGAAACGAGATCTTCTCTTCAAAGCGTTGGGCAAAACATACAGTAAGTCATGTTTACTACATATTCAAGTAATGGACAAAGTGTCTGCCGGGTTATTAAATGTTATTTTAGGCTGTAAAACACCAAGAAAGTCAAGAGTAGTGTCTGAAATCATTAGCTTGATGGTTAGCAGCACAGGCTGACTGGAGCCTATCTGAGGATGTGGCTTTACTAGACATGTTTTCATTGAGAAAAATACATCTTTTTAAATGGGAAAATCATGCCAAATATCAGTTTTAATATTAACTTATTTTTGCTGATATTTGTGGCAATGAGAAAGTAGACTTAGTTAGTGCTCTGACATCTCTGTCAACCTGATTGCATCATTTCCTCTCCTGTCATTTAAACCTGAGCAGGCTGCTGTGGAGGACCAGCAGTGGAGAGATAGATAGATGCCTGTGGAAGAAGATCCTTTACTTAAGTAAAAGTATTAATACCACAGTGTAAAACTACTCTGTTACAAGTAAAAACCCTGCATTCAAAATCTTACTTCAGTTTAAAGGTCCCATATTATAAAAAAGTGAGATTTTCATGTTTGTTTTTTATTATAAATCAGGCGTAAGTCGTTTATAAATACTGTGAAAGTATCGAAACAATCAATCCACAGGGAAATACACACAGCCCGTATTCAGAAACCCTGCATTTGAAACAAGCTGTCAGGATTTCTGCCCATTTGTGATGTCACAAATATACAATATTTAGACCATTTCACAGTTTTTAACGTAAACATTCTGAAAGTGTCCCAGTTATTTTCCTGGTTGCAGTGTATGTGAATGTCATCAGCTGTCAGGAAGTACACATGGACCCAAGCTGTTGCCTAGCAACGCAATTCTGTTGCAATTCCGTCAAAATGCGCTAAAACGGAGCGTTTCAGACAGAGAGGGTGAATACAGGTATATTCAGGCTGACAGTATGAGGAAAATAAAGGGTTTTTTGAACATTACAGCATGTAAACATGTTCTAGTAGAAACATAAAATACAAGTATGAACCTGAAAATGAGCACGATATGGGACCTTTAAAATACAATAGCATTCGAATCAAAATATACTTATATATAGTATCAACAGAAAAAGTACTTATTCTTATGCAGAATGACCCATGGATTATACTTATTGATGCATTACTGTATACATCACATTAATATTGCATTTGGTTATGATGTGACAAATTTTAACTGCTGGTCAGCTTAATCTACAATAAGATATTACAATGTATTAGTTGATTCAGACTATTAATACAAAATATAAATCTGTAAAGCAACTGCGGCTGTCAGATAAATGTAGTGCAGTAAAAAGTACAATATTTTCCTCTGAGATGTAGAGGAGTAGAAGTATAAAGTAGCAGTAGAAATACTCAAGTACAAGTACCTAAAAATTACTTAAGTACAGTTCTTGAGTAAATGTACTAACATCGCTGGTACTTGATATAAAAAATCTGTTTTTAGTGATGACTGTTTGTTTCTTGTTTTAGCTGATGAGGAGTTTGACGAGCTGTGCTTTGAATTTGGGCTGGAGCTGGATGAAATTGTGAGTAAACTTTGTTGAAGAAGATCAATCCACAGTGTAAACTATTGTGTGTCCTTCGTCATTATTACAATAGACTTTTCTCATGTACAGTTTGACATGTCATAGCGAAAGTAAAGTAAATAAATAGATAATCAAAAGAAAACCCATTTCACCTGTGTTTGACAAATCACATTGCTCAATGTGAGAAAGGTCTGCTTGTACATTTTGTGTCAAAAACATCCTTGAGCTATATGACATCTAACCGGTGAACTTGGTTCTGACCTTATTCCAGACCTCAGAGAAGGAATTAATCAGCCGAGAGCAGGGTGACTCCAAAGCATCGGGAGCGTCTGACATCATCCTGTACAAGATCGATGTACCAGCTAACCGCTACGACCTGCTGTGTCTGGAGGGGCTGGTCCGTGGGCTGCAGGTCTTCAAGAATAAGTGAGTGGTATCCTGTATAGATCTGGCATACTGCTGTGGTTGCTACAATCTAACTGAAGGACAACATGGTCACTTTATTCATTGGGGACACAACAGAGAAGTATGACGGCGTAATTCAGCACCCTTTTCCAAAGTCAGGAGGATGGAAATGTTTAAAGGGATAGTTCGAATCTGCTATATTTAGAATATTTTCATGCTTTACCTTGCCGTCAGACAGCCCTTTCCGTTGGGGAACTGAAGCTGTTGTATCCATCTATGCTCTCGCCAAAGCCACCAGACTCCGCTGAAAAAAAACAGTAATTTTTACCTTGCAGTACATGGGGTTGCTGATCTACCGCTGCCTCGATTGTTTAGTTTGTTTGTGTTATTGTGCATTTTTGGTGAATCCGAACTAACCAAAGTCACACAAAAACACAAACAAACTAACTGATTGAAGCAGCAGTAGACCAGCAACTCCCTTGTTTTGTGAGGTAAAAATGCAGTCTGGAGTCAATGGAGTCTGATTGCTTTGGCGAGAGCATAGATAACCGTTCCAGGTCCCCGCCAACAATAATAGTCCACAGCACTACATTGCTTTGCTTCCGTGCAGTAACTCCTGTCAGCTTCTCCAAACTTGGGGTGTGCCGACCGTCATACTATCCCTTTTTAAGGAATAAAATGTATGACTATGTTTTGATATTTAAGCATTCTTGAGGATTAAGGTGTGTTTTTGGTTGTCAGGCTTGTTAAAATACTCTATTATGTGTGTAATGCTTGCAGACTTGCTTCACTGTTGCTACAGAGATTGTATTTGTGTTGCAGGTTGGAGGCACCTCGCTACAGACGTGTTAGCCCGGTCAGCGGGGAGCCTCAGAAGCTGATTATTACTAAAGAGGTGGGTGGTAACATTCATAATTTTTTTTTTAGTGGCCTGAAGAAGCTATCATTAGTTTGGTTTATGAATCAAATAAATGTTTGTATTATTACCGTGGTAACCACAGTTAATATGTTTGTTCTGTGCAGACGGCGGCAGTGCGACCCCATGCTGTGGCAGCAGTGTTGAGGAACATCACCTTCACTCAGGAGCGCTATGACAGCTTCATCGAGCTGCAGGATAAACTCCACCAAAACATCTGCAGGTCAGATTAGCTCTTACACATCAAGTACAGCCGCATACGTGGAATTCCTTCTGTCACCTTCTGCTTAGTGATGTCCTCTCAAATCCCTCCTATAACCATGTTTGTGCAGGAAGAGGAGCCTGGTGGCCATCGGGACCCATGACCTGGACACCATCTCTGGTCCTTTCACATACACAGCCAAACCTCCTGGAGACATCAGCTTCAAACCCCTCAACCAGACCAAAGAGTACACCGCCACCCAGCTCATGAGCCTCTACAAGGTGAGCAGCTCACTGGCTGGACGTTGGTTAGAAGAACAGTTTTGTCTTATTGAGAGGCGCTAACCTGTTGTTATTCTTCTGACTCACACAGACAGACAGCCACCTGAAGCATTTCCTCCACATCATTGAAGACAAGCCTGTTTATCCCGTCATCTACGACAGCAACGGCATCGTGCTGTCCATGCCTCCCATCATCAATGGTGAGTTCTGTCTCTGTCTTCATGTGTCTGCCTTCATATCTGGCTTTGTTTTCTGCTTCTGTTACACACAATAGATACTTTATCAGTATTTTTCTAAGATTGTGAGTTTGGAAACATCTGACTGACAGAAGTTTCAGTCTCATAATATTAAATTTGTTTTCCAGGTGATCATACAAAAATCACCCTAAAGACAAAGAACGTCTTTGTTGAGTGCACGGCCACAGACCTGACCAAGGTACGGCTGAGAGGAGAAGTCCCATTAATCTGTTGTTCAGTCAGTGTTATCAAGGAAAACTGACTTCAACTCTTCTTCTCTTGTTCTCTCCAGGCGAAGACTGTGTTGGACATGATGGTGACCATGTTCAGCGAGTATTGTTCACAGCCTTTTACGTAAGTCACGTATCTGGCTCAAATACCAGCTTGTCATCTCCATGGAGACGGACAATAACTGGAAGGCCTAATCCCAATGTCCACACTCATAGACTCACAGACTTGGAGGTGCATTTCTGCAAAGTCTGTGAGGGTTTAGGGCTTTCCCACTGTCAAATCATGAAGTCCTTGAGGGCTCTCTCGCAGACATTTTGTGCCTTTTAATGCACACTTTCTGTAAGTCTGCATTTCTGCAGACTAGGGCTGTCCTCGACCAAAGAAATTCTTAGTCGACTTACACTCATGATTTTCTCAACTAATCAATTAGTTGATTTAATCAACAGATCTTTAAAACTGAGTTTCTCCACAAAGAATCACACAAAAGCACCACTTTAAATCTTGTTTACCAGAGATGTGCTTATAAGTTTCTTAGATATGAGTCATTCAACATGAAAAAAAGCATGAAAAAATTGACTAAAGAAATCTTAGTCGACTAAGACCAAAACGACCGATAAATCGACTAATCAACTAAGAGGGGGCAGCCCTACTACAGACTTTGCCTGAGGGAATTACCCACAATTCATAGCTTTGTGACGTTAAACTCAGGGTTACCGGGGAAAGCCTGGACAAAGAGGACGGCACATGGGTATTCAGCCTGGCATATTAAATTTACACAAAAAAACACATGAAATCAGAGTAATGCAAGCATAGGCTATATAAACACCTGGTTTATTCATCAACCATTTATTTTGATTTTGCTTAATGATGCTCTCGTCTCATTAAGGCAAGACCCTGGAAGACGTTAACATTTTACAATATTAAAAATATTACAGTGAGGGTGATATTTTCTTCTGCTTCTTGCTCTCTCAGGGTGGAGGAGGCCGAGGTGGTGTACCCAGACGGCAAGACCTGCAAATACCCAGTAATGTATTCACTACAATCATCTTGTGCTGTGTCCTTTGTTTAAGTGGCAGTAGACAAGCTATTTGCTTTAATTTATCATTATGAAGTAAACGCTGATTGCACAATGTAATGGCTATAGAATAATGACATCATCAGAGTTTAGATTGGTTCCTATAAGCCTCGCTTTCACTATGCCCTTCTGGCTGCCACCAGGTCACGATCTCCTGGGGAAATCAAGGCTCAATTTACGGCACTAAGCCGTGGAAACAAACTACAGTGTGTCCTGTGCAGTGTTGCCAACTCTTATCCAATGAAAGTAGCTACCACTAACTCTAAAAGTCTGCAGATGACATCATATGGTCATTTGCATATTGGGAACGTCATCGCACATTCATTTGCAATTGTTTAACTTTGTTTTGTTTATCTGACTGTTTTTTAACTCAGCATCATTGTAAATGAGGGCCTGCCCTCAATGATCACTCTGAGATATAAATACATAAATGATGATGATGATGCTATAGCTTAGTGGTTGTATCGGTTGCAGCGAGGGAGAGACTGCTTGCACACGGCGTGCTGTTGGCAGAAGAGCTGTGGACTGTGATTACTCTGAGCAGCTTTGGGAATGAATTGCAATATATTTGAATATATTTCTTGCTTTTTCCTCAGATAGTCTGAATAAGTCGCTAAAATTATTATTAGTAGTCGGCTCTGAGGAAAACAGAAAGTGATCCGCTCGTCTTTACGACAGACTTTGCGAAACGCCAAGGGGGGGGGGAAACGTTGCATATTGCTACATTGATGTGACATGAATTTCTTCTACTGCGTCCTAATTCTCTGATTTTGTTTCCTGGTTTGTTCTTTAGGAGCTGGCTTACAGGAAGGAGAAGTTGTCCAGCGGGTTCATCAACCGAAAAGTTGGCATCAAGTGAGTCAGACCTGCTCTGTATAATAGTACAAGATAAAAGTAAAATATATATGGAAAGTGTCTCCAGGTAAATGCTTAAGATGCCCTTCATTTTGCATTTGTCACAAGTTTTGCATCAACATGCAAATTCACAGACTTACCAGTTTGATTAGGAACACCTTACCTGAACTATCTAACGCCGTCTAGAACAGCAGCTCTGCAGCAAGTCTTTTCTTCATGAAGCTTGTAGTGTTCATTTTTACATGAGGAGGACAGAATATTAGAAACACCTTTCCATATATTGCAGTCTAATTCAGTATCACTACCACATTGTTGATTCAAACCTCTCTGAGAACGTGTCAACAAAGATAAACTTCACACATTAGAGTATTTGCTGCAGAAACTTGACTTTTTAATGAGCAGTGTGTGTTTGTTTGTTTGTTTTCTCCCGACAGCGAGTCAACTGAGAAAATCGCCCAGCTGCTGACCAAAATGTGTCTGCGCTCGCAGGCTACAGGTGTCGGCGATGAGATCGAGGTGGAGATCCCGCCCACGCGCTCAGACGTCATCCACGCCTGTGACATCATGGAGGACGCCGCCATGGCCTACGGCTTCAACAACATCCCCTACACTACACCACGCACCTACACCATAGCCAATCAGGTGCCTGTTTTCTTCTGTGTCTAACCATATATCATCGTTATCTCCCGTCAAACACGGTGTGTGTTCTTATGTATGTGATCTATTTGTTTACAGTTCCAACTGAATAAACTGACGGAGCTGTTGAGACAAGACCTGGCTGCTGCCGGATTCACGGAGGCCCTCAACTTTGCCCTAGTAAGGAAAAGACACCAAGACGTGCATCTCTTGAGAGAAGAAATAACACAGTCTTCATCTTATAAATGAAAAGCTGAATTCATAAGCAGTAAAATGCACCCTCGGGGGTTTTGCTGCTACAGCCTTGTTTGGCATGGTATGACCAGTAGCTTATGGTGGCTAATGTTAGCTAATGTTTGCAAACTTTGGGTAAATCCTGCTGTAGCTGCTGTAACAGGCATTACTGAGTCAGCTCGCTAACTTTATGACTGTTACAGTACAGTAGCATTTAGCATTATCCCTTAACCCATAACTTGTAGCCACAAAGTTACATCCCCTTGCTTAACAATTTCTCTTTTCCTGTAGTGTTCTGCAGAGGATATAGCAGACAAGATTGGAAAGAAGATCTCAGAGACCGGGGCGGTTCATATCGCCAACCCCAAGACAGCTGAGTTCCAGGTAAAGGAGAAAATAAAAATAGAGACTGTGTAAATTAAGCTCTACAATGCTTTAAATGGAGGGGCTATTTAATGTTCATATTGCCCATACTTGGGGGTAAAGTTGTATTATATTCTGTGTGCTCAGTGGACACTTTAAGGTATTTCTGTGCCATCTGACAAATCAACTTACTAACTGTTTCTGTCAGTACAGAAGTGAAACCAATCTTCTAGCCTCAAACTACTATGCTTGTAGTTTAGGATGCACTGCAAACAATATCCAGTGACATAATTTGGATGTTGAAATATATTTTTTTTTATGGAAACACATTTGAAAATGTTGACAATACATTAAGAAAATTATACTAATTTGTTACTTCCATACAGTTTTCTCAGTAAAAATGACATTATGTGCCATAAAAACTCTTGAGGATGTTGAAAAATTAGGAAAAAAATCCTGATTTCATAAAATACACATTCATATAGGAATGTTCTGAAAAGTGTTAAAAACAACCAGAAACTAAGTGATACAGAAGGTGTTTCCCCGCTCTCATAAGTTGTAGTGTTATTTCTCCAGAAGAGAGCGATCTTGTCCTCTCTTAAAGATTGTAGCTGTGTATCCATCTTCATCACTTTTTGTCACCACCAGGTGGCGCGCACCACCTTGCTGCCAGGCCTGCTGAAAACCATCGCTGCCAACAGGAAGATGCCTCTTCCCCTCAAACTGTTTGAGATATCTGACGTGGTGCTGAAGGACGAGACCAAAGGTAGGAAACGCGTGACACACCGTACCGCACACACTTTTAAAACTGGTGAAACGCTGTTGCCTCACTGATAAGTTTTATACAGATGCTGATAGTACTCCGTTTTTTCTTTGTTGGGCTGGAAAAGTGTCTGAAACATCATTTACATACCAGGATGCTGAAATTCTGTTTCAATTGTTGCTTATCTCAACTGAAAATCAAACATTTCTTCCATCAATTTAGATATTTTCCAAAGTAAAAGTCCCCAGAAGTGTATGATTCAACTCTTTCCGATGATCTAGTGTTAAAAAAAGTTAACAAAAAATCGCAATCAGCACCAAAGTGTTGCGATAGTATCGAATCGGGCGATAAGTGTATCGTCCCAGCTCTACTTACTGCCACATGTATTTTAAATAAAACACCTAATATTGACATGATTTATTGGTAAGTTACTGGTATATCTCTGTATATCTCTGTTCTCACTAACGCTCCCTCCCCCTCTTCACACCAACCAGATGTCGGAGCGAGGAACAGCCGGCGTTTCTGTGCCGTTTACTACAACAAGAGCCCGGGCTTCGAGGTGATCCACGGCCTGCTGGACCGAACCATGCAACTGCTGGAGGTGAAGTCGGCCCGCGGGGACGGCTACCACATCCAGGCTGCAGACGGTAAGAAGCCTTGAGAGGGAGGGGGGGATGCAAACCAACAATCAGGACTATAGGAATAAACTGAAGAGCTGGAGTTGGTGGTAAATATGTTGAGACTGGATTTATACTGGGAGGAGAAAATCTCAGTGATTTTAACCCACATGATTTAGAACATGTTTATTTACTCGCCAAGCTGGTGAACAAATAAACAAAGAGCACCGACTGATTTTGTTGATTTTACAGCTGTAAAATGTCCAGCTCAGTGTGTATCCTGATCACAATGAATTTATTTCAAGATTATTTATGTATGTACTTTTTTTAGCCAATATATCTTTAGCTGATTTTTTTTTTTTATCTGGTATCGTCTGGGCTATAATTAGTTATTATATTATAAGGATCTTTTAATTTTGAAATAAATGATTAGCTATTTATCCCTTTACACATTTATTTTTCAACATATTTTGATTTAAAAGTTGAGTAAATTGATAATCTGAGCTGTAACAATCCGGTATAGTAAATAATAAGACTTTAGTCTGATCTGCTCAGGCAGTGGAGAAATGATTGTCCAAATGTTTGGATATTTTATTCACTTAACCAGTTGCACTATCATTAAATAAGACTGTTACGCAGCATCATAAAGACCCAAAACACACTCAGTTATACCTCTTTCCCCTCTTCTCTTGTCTCATCTGATGCTGTCTGGTATTGTCTCTGTTTCTCTGTAACACGCTATCACTAAACTACTGATGCTAACATCACGTAAATGTCACTTATACGTTATTTCTGAAGCCTTTAACTAATTGACCACTTATATCTAATAAAGTCCGACTGTGAGTGTGATTAGAGATCATAAATCATTTATAAAACTGTGCATAGCTCACAGGTCTCCAGCCTCCAGGAACCAACACAACATACTTTTAATGACAAAATGTCGTAAAAAGTAATTAATGATAAAAAGGTCCTCTCTTTTCCCATTAAAAATTATGCCAACACATCGCTGCAGCTTTCAAGGTACCAACTGGTCGTGACAGTTGTGGAACATCACTTTAAAATGTTAGAGTTTTAAGAGGTTTTAGTCCGGACAGGAGAAAATCAGGGAAGTATACAAATGGATAGCTTTACAGGGTTATGGTAGAACTTGCTTGACAACTTGTTGTAAACAATGGTTTCATTTGAGACTTTGATATAGAAAACCACTTTAAAAAGACGTACTTCATGGGCTCCGACTTAAATAACCTCCGGCCCAATTTGTCTTCTCTTTTACCTTCAATATCACCAGTTGTGTCACCTTACCCTAATAAACCAGGATAACTCTGTTCATTCATATCAGTACTGGTGGTTCATGGGTTGTGGGAACTCCTTTCAGACAACTTCACTGTGTCTCTAATGATGAAATTCATCAGAGTAAGGACCTTTTCACACCGGGGACGGAAACTAAACAAAAATGCTAAATATTTATTGCTGATTTTTCGTGTTCAAACTTTTCACAACAAGACGAACACAAATATTCAGGTTCCATGCATTCCACCAAAAATGTAAGTTGTTTTTAATATAATAAACCCACCCTCAACCCTTTCCCCCATGGAGACGGGCTTGTTATTATTCCAAGTGTGCAGGTCTGTGTAGAAAAGTTACAATGTGGTCACAGTTCTTATGAAGCATGTTATTGTAACGAGTGTAAATGCTGAGCTTATTGCACTGGTTTTCATCATTCATGACTGGACTGGATCACATGTAGCCTATGTGTTTATAATATGTGATGCATGACCTTTAATACAAGGATTAATAGTCAGTTTATAATAAACAGCTTACCTCCAGAGCTCTGTGGATTTCTAAAGGAAAGACAGTGAGTCCATTTAATGGTAATAACAATAGGCTAATAATAATAATAATTAGGGCTGCACAGGAGAGTTTGAAGCACTGAATGTTCATTCATAACATTGACATTGTAATTATAATTATTAATATCTGAAGATACAGAGAGCGGCTTGCCAGCTGGCACGCTACCTGTAGCGGGGCGGTCTAGCAGCAGTCCGCTCCATAAACAGAATTAATGGCATTGACGTCCAAATAAATCTATTGATCCTGTGAGCAAAACTCATTAGTTTATTGGTTTGTTTGTTTTTATTGGCATCTGAAATTCACAGAAATTAAAACACTGCATTGCGAAAAGTCAGAGATTGATGGGTTTGATTTTTTAAATTGCTGTGTGATTTATTTGCACGAATTATTCGCGTTTGGTCTGAAAAGATCTTCAGATTGCACATTTTTCAAAGTTTTTCTCCTTCAAGTCATCATGATGGATTCTGGTCAGTCAGTCATGTTGCGTCAGCGCTCACAAGTCTGTAAACTTCAGATGAGCTTTACTCTGAAAAGCTGTTTTGGACACTTACACTGCTGTACACTGTAGAGAGCAAGTTTATTTTATTATTTGGTCATAGCAGAGTTACATTAACCCGTGTTGACATGTGACTGGCACAATAATACTTGGCAGATAAATGTGTTACTCAGTTGGGTTTCATCTTTCTGATGCATCTGATCCGTTCCTGCGAGATTAGTAATCACAAAGGTTCGATTGAAGGGTCTGCGCTGGCCTTCCTTTCATTTTCCCAGAGAGACTCTCATACATCATTTGAGTTTTGTATTCCTCGCCTTCCTCTTTCCAGACTTTGTCTCTCTCACTCAATCCTATCTACCTCTCCACCCACCTCTCCCCTTGCCTCGCATGCTCCAAGGTCACACTGCAGGATATCTCCTCTGTTGGCCCATTCAGACTGCAAATCAATGGGCTCAAGTATCAGTGAATGAGAGCAGAGAGGAGAAGGGGAGGCTGACAGGGGAGCGGAAGAAGAAGGGATGAGATGAGACTAGAGGAAGGGGAGGGGGGGAGGGGGGGCGTAAGCAAGAAAGGGTATGAGAGCGTGTAGAGTCTGCAGTGTGGGAGAGTGCATGGGAGTCACGTCACCCACTGCAGTGCTGAGCAGCGAGACCGAGACTGGCACATACAACACCCACCCACGGGTGCTTTAGACTGTCCATCTGACAGGCGCAGACACACTTAAAGGGGAGAGCTGAAATGGACATGCTCTCACAGTAATGCACAGCACACTGGATGCTCTTCTCTGTTGCTCTTTTCCACACTTTGTGCACCATTAGCCCCCCCCACATATGTCAGCGTGTCCTTAACCCCATTACAAGGTCACGACCCAGTGTAAGAGCTCACCTGACGCAGACACACACCCTCAGGATGTGTCGATCACACAGCTAACTCACCATCACTTTCAGCACAGAGAGAGAGCGAGGGGCTGAGGGAATACCTGTCAGCTGAGTTTCCTCCACTCAGCGGGGGAAAGGGATGAAATAACGAGTCAGGGGATCCGAAGTGGAGGAAGAAACCACTTAAGAGACAGATGCCCGTGTTTCACTTAACAACTGTGTCCAATGCAAAGTCTTGGCCCTCTGTCAGGAAAGAGAGACCATGTTCATGCGACTCTTATTTATTTGTTCAGTAATTGACCTTGTACCTGTGTGTCTTTGTTTTGATTATTTAAACCTGCAATAACTGATTTTTTTGGGCCACTTGGAGGCAGCAAAAAGAGCATGTTCCTTCATTACCATGAACACACTATAGTTAATTTTGACTCAATCCCACATACGGCCAACTGCTGCTGTAAATACTCACTAGAGCAGCAGTTGAAAATAGCCCCCAACAAATGCCCTATTTCCTCTTGTTTGAGTAATGTTCTTAACAACTACAGTTGTTAAGTAATTTTTTAGAATTAAACTAAATATTCCTGCCTTGTATGTCTTCAGTCAGCTCGTTTTCATTCCCAGGGCGTCAAATACCAACGCTTTGTCATGGCCGTCAGCGTTATACAGATGCACAAGGCACCCTTTAGCGTCGGTATGAGAAGCATGAGGTTTTCCATTAACTACAATGTAAACCCATCCATGTCGTTATTAAACGCTCAGGGAAAGTGACTGTGGTGACGTAGTTTAAAGAGCAAAAGAAACAGGGCGGTGGGAATTTGTTTTCTCTGTGCAAACGTAGTAGTTTTAAGCCCAACCATGTGGTTCTTTCCTAAACCTAACAAAGTGGTTTTGTTGCCTGAACTTAAGCAAGTGTTTTTGTTTGATTCACAACATTAAGCGTCACGTGTTTACGGCGATGGAAGAGCGACGCTGAGGGGTCTGACAAAGCGTCAGTATGTGACGAGTTGGGATGAGAACGTGTTGCTTCAGTAGATGTGAATGAGCTCGGTGCTGGAGACGGAAACACGCTGGGGAAGTCGGAAATATTGAGCGACAGACACATTGTTGGTTTTGGTCTTTTCATGGGATTTGTTGACAATAACAAAAATATAGAATATCGCCTAGCCTTATTCTTTACCTGATCGTCTGACTGCTCGTGTTGTTTTCCACATTGAACTTTGCCATATCTTAGCAATTACTTTGGTGAGCATGATGTTATCATAACCAATGTACAGTAAAGGATGGCCAAAACTATGAAAACAAGACCTGGAATTAAAATGGAATCATTCTCGAATTGTGACATTTCAGCATTTTAGCAGCTGAAAAGCCTTAAAAACAAGACCCTGAAATTCAACATTGATTCATACTAATCATCCATGAAAGTCCCTGCTACTAGTAATCAGTGTAGGTGTGTTAATAATGCAGGACGAGGCAGGTTTTCGTTGCTCCAGTAAGAACCGGTGTGTATTTTCTGTCCAGTTGTCTAAAATGGTAGTAAATCCGATGGCAACATCAGCCAGTTCTATTGGTTATCTGATGCAACCGTCTGACTCTCCTTTCCTCCGAGAGCTTTGCTGAAAGTTGGAGGAGAGTGGGCGGGAAGTGGCCTGGCTCAAGTGTAGGATTTTCATTGACTGATTGGTTATTTAAGATGTACCAGAGCTATTTATATAGTTGCCATGGCATCCCGCGCACCGTACAAGTAGATGACGCGTGAACCGACGCAAGCACATTCTGCCGACTTTAATGCACCCAACAGACACAGAACAGGCGACTGAAATATAAATGGTAGAGTTTCACACACATACACACACACACAGAAACACACACACAGAAACACACACACACATGTTTGAAAGTACAGCCCATGTGCTTTGTAAGCCTTCATCCATAGTGATGAGTGAACATCTAAGCAGTGGGCTCTGGAACCCATTAGCAAGGCAGCGTGGGAAGAAGCAGTGCACTGTGGGAGAATGCCATGTCTCGGTGTGTGTGTGTGTGTGTGTGTGTGTGTGTGGATGCCGTTGTCATGGCAACCCCTGTATCTTGTTAAGTCTCTGACAAGTCCGTCTTTCTGTCTCGTTTTGTTTGCATGTCAGTGTTTTTGAACAAAGTGATCGTCTCACATCGACGAGCGTGTTTCCCCCGCCCCCCCCGCTGTCGACGGAGGCTGACGCTGACATTACATACTGTACTGGACCATCAGATTAGAATCAGGAGGAGGATAAACACTGATAACTGCTGATCATTAATGACCAATGTGGGTGAACAAATTATTATCAAGAGAAAATCAAGGAACGAGAGAGGCAGCACAGTACCGCCCACACGGTGATTGACTCATGATCTCTGTGATATGATGTTCAAAAAACACTGTTCACACTACGAGCGACACAACAACAAGCTCCATTTTCAGTGGAAGCCGGTGACATGAAGCGACAAACTGACGCCCGAATACCATTTTTTTAGGCTTCGAAGCTTTGGTTAGAAATATTCAAAGGTATTTGAAGCTTCGGAACAGCGCCGCTGCCGCACTACTGTACACACACGCACCTCTACACATAACAAACAGCGATATCTGTCTGAGAATAACCACTAATAATTAATGTTGAATATGAATAATGAATACTCTTGTGGGATTATTCCTTATTTCATAGGCTATTTTTGGATTTATACATTATTATTACATATTTATAAAAAAAACACAATTTGAATACTGATTTGGAGGTCGGTTACCACGGCAACGGTTGAAGCTTCGAAGCATTCGGAGGGGGAACCAGAGGGTGGGTGCTACACTTCCGCAACAACGCTGTGGGTTGCGCAGTATGAGCACAGTGCAGAGTGGTGGTGATTAGCTAGCCAGTGAGACACAACAGAAAGACTCAAAATACATGAGCGGCCAGAAGGCTACGTAAACAAAGCTCAGAGAAACTCTGATTACAACACACAGAGAGAGAGAGAGGATTTTAGTTGAAAGTCATCCCAACAGCAACCAATAAATTAAATGCTCTGACAAGTAAAAGAATTAGAATCCGTTATCTGTGGCTGTCGCAGGACTGTAATAAGCCCATCCAATCATTTTATTCGACCCGAATTTAACAATTGGACGGGCTACCTTCCTGCCTGCGATGCTGCTAGCTACTTTCATTGGAAAAGAGTTGGCAACACTAGGCTCATTTTTTCAGCTGGATAATTTTTTCAAACTCTAGTGTACGCTTGCTAGTTTCTCAAGATTTCCCACCCTGCCTTTAATGCTCTGAATCCCGTTTACAGAACCTTTTTAAAGTGTGCATGTTGCAACAATATAGTGGCAGAAACATGATCCAAGAGGCACCCAGATCAAACAGATGGCGTGTTGGGTAGTAACACACTGGTCAGAAATAGTTTGTCAGGAAACAAACAGATTGCAAACAAGCTTGTGGAGGTGATGATTGTTTTTAAAAAGGAAGCTACAAAAGGATGTGAATGCCTCGACAGTCTGGGCAGAGAAGGTGTCAGGTGTAGGTGTTATCCACTCAATGATATATGATAATGATATACCCTAAAATCCACTTCTCACTTAAAGTAATGATTCACTTTTCACCATATTTTTCTCTCTTTTTATGCCTCCGTGCTGGCGACAGCCGCGGCCGTCCATCCGACACTTTCTCCGATATCTCGGGAACGCCTGAAGGGAAATTCATTTTATCTGGCACAAACGTCCACTTGGATTAAAGTGAACTGATTAGATTTTGGTGGTCAAAGATCACTGACCTCACAAAACTCAAGGATTCATATGCTAATTATGACAATTCCACAGAAATGTCTAACAGCAGAAAGTGGTGTTGTGATGACATTTTGGACAGACATGGATATAAACTGCAACTTAGCTTGCTGGCAGAGGCATAACAACGACACGGTGGTAATTCTAGTTTTCTTTTTTCTCTTAGATTCCACCTTTTTCCCCGGTCGCTGCGCAGAGATCTTCGTCCGTGGAAAGAGCGTTGGACGTCTCGGGGTCCTCCACCCGGACGTCATCAACCGCTTCGAGTTGACGATGCCCTGCTCGGCCGTGGAGATGGACATCGAGCCCTTCCTGTGATTACACCTTCGTAAACCTTAAACCCCTAATCAAGAACACATAGCCGTTTTTTACTCCGACAAAAACAGAAAGCAATGAAAGATTAATGAGGAAAATATACGAGGCTTGAAATGAGTTAAAAAGATAACGGGTGTTTGTGGTTGAAGTGTGCTGCAGATAATCTGTTCAGCTGTTGCATGAAGGAAACAAAAGGACCAATCTGTGCATATTGTTACATGAAGCCATTGTGTTTTATATATCAGTAACAAGGCTGTTTTTACTAAAGTCAGACGAATTAAAAATTAACAAGATTCTATTGTGTTTCTGATGTGAATGCTGTGACTGCTGTGCATCTGTGTGTGGGCTTGTACATGCATGCCTGGTCTTAATTTAGTTTACTTGTGCCTTGGGGTTAGTGCATGGCAATTAAACTGAGTGACTCATTACCTGTTGCCTTGGTTCTTCCAGTGGCCACACTGCTGAAACCACCCTCACACACGACGTCCCCATGCAGGAAGTCATCAAGCACAAGTTCCCCACGCAAGACGAATCCTCTCGGGCCCCGTCCTCCCGTCCAGCCTCCACGAAAACTGTGTTCGGTGACATGATCGCGGCAGCCGGCCTGAAAGCTCTCAATGATTTTCTGGCAGACAAAAGCTACATGGAGGGCTTCGCGGTGTCTCAGGCTGACACAGCAATGTTCGACGCAATCCCCTCGGCTCCCTCCTCGACTTTCTGCCACCTCACGCGCTGGTACAACCACATCAAGTCCTTCCAGAGGGAGAGAGCCACCCTCCCATCTGCGAAGAGTCAGTTTGTCCTCCCAGCTACGACGAACGACACCAGCGACGACGACATTGACCTGTTTGGCTCGGACGACGAGGCCGAGAGCGCCGAGGCGGACAGAATCAAGGAGCAGCGCCTCGCCGAATACGCCGCCAAGAAGTCCAAGAAGCCAGCTCTCGTCGCCAAGTCCTCCATCCTGCTTGACGTTAAGCCCTGGGACGACGAGACGGACATGGCCAAGCTGGAGGAGTGCGTCCGCAGCGTCAGCATGGACGGGCTGCTGTGGGGGCAGTCCAAGCTGGTCCCGGTGGGCTACGGCATCAAGAAGCTCCAGATAGGATGCGTGGTGGAGGACGATAAAGTGGGCACGGATCTGCTGGAGGAAGCCATCACCGCCTTCGAGGAATATGTTCAGTCTGTGGATGTGGCTGCCTTCAACAAGATCTGAATCATACTGACGCCGAATAAATTCACTGAATGGTGCCATCTGATGCTTTCTGGTCTTGGCTAAAGATAGATGATGTAATATCAATCACGTCCATGTAATACAATAACTGAAGCTCAGGTTGTTCATTTTGAAAAGACTGTTTATGCTTTAATACAAGTACAAAATATTCTTGCCTTCAAACATCAAATAAAGCCGGTCTCACTTTTGAAGTTCTGGCTTTGAATGTTTTATTTGTAGTGCGTGTTTTTTTATCAGGTAACAAGCACGCCAGCCCGTTCTCATTCCCCGGGCGTCAAATACCGGCGCTTTGTCACGGCCATCGGCGTTCTGCAAGTGCAAACGCATCTAAAGGTTCTCTATACGGAATTCAGAGCATATGAAATGCACCGGGCGGTACATTAAGTACAATGTAAACCCATCCATGGCAACAGTAAACGCTTCTAGAAAGTGCGCAGAGACTGCAATGACGTAATTTAAAAAGCGAAAACAGACACAAAAAGCGGTGGGAGTTGAGGTGGATGGGTCCAACAAACACAGGGCTTTCATCCAGGAGACCCCTGTTCATGTCCTGTGCGTCACGTTACAATCAGCTGTTCATTTGTACCATGTGTTCACAACGTTCAGTGTCATTTTCTATGTACAAACGCCGTATTTTTAAGCCTAGTATAGTTTTTCCTAAACCTTACTATAGTGGTATGTTGCCTAAACCTAAGGTGACGCCAAAGGCGTGACAAAGCAGCGATATGTAACGAGCTGGGATGAGAACGTGTGCAGCACACAGACATCCAGACTGTACATGTTGATGCTTCACGGTCGATTGAAAGAGAAACTGTTGCCGTAGCCTGTAGCCTGCCATATGACAGCGAGCTGTGCCAGATGACAAGCTGTCTTATAAATGAAGTCTGACAGGTGCTCCGGCATTCCTTCAAACTCTACTGTAGCAAAGGGAAGTTAACTCTTTCATTACCGCTCTGCTGCTGAACGTACAGGCCAATATGGTGGAGCAGATGGCCTGTTCTAACCCGCCAAGTGATGTGACTTGGGGGACAAAGACGGGTGCCACTGAAATGAAGTTGCCAAGTTTCAGTTAAAACTGGTTTTGATAGGATTATCCTGACTGGTATGAGCATGTCTGGCTCGAGGTGGAGTTCTCCCATGAGAAGAAGGAACAGGGAAATTGCATATGGAAATTTGATGCTTCTGTATTACACAACTCTACAGTGTTAACCGCCTTGACTCCACAATTCAAATAATGATTAAAAACTTCATTTCCTTCACGGTGGTGGAAAGTAACTAAGTACATTAACTCAAGTACTTAAGTAGATTTTTGAGGTACTTTTATATTAAGCAAGCATATTTGCCCACTCCCATGTTGATAAAAGTATTAAATACTTGATAAATCTCCCTTTTAAGGTACATTTTGAACAGATTAAAAATGTGCGATTAATCAAAATTAAATACTTTAATCGATTGACAGCGATTAAAATAATAAATCGTGCAGCAGCAACTTGGTAGAAAATGTTTTTATGCAGCAACAAATTGGTAAAAACTTGCACAAGAATTGAAATTGCAGTATATAATGTATAAAGTATACAAACATAGTATTGAATTGAATAGATTGGCCCCATTGTCACTGATATCTGATCCAACTATTTGAGTCAGTATTGGCCCGATATCGTTACAACCCTATTTGATACACATTGAAATAAATATGAGGTACATTATTGTAATGGCAAGTTCAGATCATGATGCATCAGTCTTGTGTTAATAGGTCATAGTAGTCCCAGTAGAATGAAGACTCTATTGACTAATATAGAGTTGACGAGTCCAACAGCCGTGTATGTGACAAACTTATACGGCACTTCGATCTCTCTCCTCCTCCTGGCGCTGTCGTCTTGTTTTGGGACTCTGTGCCACCAATACAACACCTGCAGGCTCAGTGTCTTCACCACCAGCCGAGTTGCCAGTAACGCTACAGCTCCCACAAGGAGGCGTGCAGCACCTCGTGACAGTGCAGTAGCCGTCAGTGTGGGTAGGGGTACAGGTAGCATCCCTGGGGGGTCAAACGTCTGCCCCAGCTGCTGATTCACCCAGTACCCCACAGAGGACCCGGCCCCTGCTCCTAGGATGGTGGTGGTGTCCCCCCGTGTGGTGCTGTAGTGGTCCAGATCTGGGTAGGTGTAGCTGAGGAAGAGGGGCAGTGACAACGCCACGACGGGGGAGATGTAGCTGGTGAGCTGGAACTGGTCGAAGGTTTCCCAGAATGGGTAGGTGACGAACATGATGACGGCTGAGATTAAAGCTCCACAGATCACATCCTGGAAGCAGAATAATGACAATTTACTAAGAAGGTTTAAAGCGATTGTTCGAAAATGCACATATCGATATCGCTCTTATATATGTGTTAAAAAGTGAGCTGCAGAGCTGCTGGTTGGTGAGTTTTGTTACTTTCGGACAGAGTCAGGCTGGCTGTTTCCCCCTGTTTCCAGGCTTTGTGCTAAGCTAAGCTAACCGGCTGCTGGCTTTAACCCAGTGGGCTACCTACCTCCGGGTCTGAGAAGTGAAGTCAATGCTGAAGTGCCTTTAACTTTCATTCTTTCTAACAGCCAGCAGGGGGCGACTCCTCTGGTTGCAAAAAGAAGTCTGATTGTATAGAAGTCTATGAGAGAAGTATTAAACTTCTCATCTAACGCTAAGCAAGAAAGCAAATACACATTTCCCAAAAATACTTTTTGTATATTTAGGATATAAAATCCTCATAAAGCATAATTTCAGTGATGAGGTCGCCCTGATAAATAACTGCTTAAATAGCTTAATATTATGGCGTCCTGATATTCAAATGGAGGGTGGCATAAGGTGGCTGCTGATTTAAGAGTCCTGGATCAAAACCTCAGCCAGACAGTTTAACCAGACAGAGATGAATTATGAATCCTGCATTGAGCTTGAATGTTGTATGCTGTAGTATACACTGTGTGTGTGTGTGTGGAGGGACTATCTCACCAAAACTGAGTGCATGCCAGTGTAGAGGCGGCTCAGACACACCAAAGACGACAGCGTCAGCGCGATCAGCAGACCCACCTCGAACTGGAACTGTGACACAAAAACACACACTTAGATCACCATCACCACACCGGCGTCTGATATGTAGATACCTCTCACACACACAAAGACAAACACCACTCTCTGATTAAGGCGATAAAAGATGAAATATTTGTGTCAGATTCCTAAAAACACAAGAATGTTTGTCATTTGGTATTATTTTTTTCTAACCTTCCTCCTCTCAAATTGTTCGTTCGTCAATCGTTTTAATGGCGACGTCTAAGTCCTCTCTTTGCCACATGTCCTTTCTGCCGGGTTGACGTACTGCCTGTCATCAACTCACAGCTCCTTTATTCCTCCACTGTCTCTCCATCCTCTCTCCCCTCCTTCCTTTACCTACGGCGGCAGGTTTTGTTCCCCGCTCCATTTCAATAACAGTGAGAAGAGAGGCCTTGTGTATTCATTCACCTCCCCTCCTGTGCACCCCCCTCCTCTCTCCTCCTCCTCTCTTGCCTTTTTTCCTGTGTCTTTTCCTGTCCTTTGCAGCTGGAAGCCTATTCACTGGTAGTTCATGAAGAGAGGTTTTTTTTTCTTTCTGAATGGCCACAAAGGATGCCGGCGACAGGAGGAGGTCACTCTGTGATTGACTGTCGTGACCTCCGACCTGCTCCGGGAACCGGCCGAGCTGCCCCGAGGCCTCGTGGCTATTCAGGAGCCTCTGCTACAACAGCCTGCTACTCATCTATATAGCTATGCGTGCTCTTTTCTTTCAGGGGAATCCTGGAGGAATTTCAAGCCACAGTTAAGTGCTCTACTGTACACAGGGGGTGTCTCGGGGTGGCTGAGACGATTTCTCTGACCTTGAGAAGAAGATTAAGGCAAATAGCTGAGGTGGTGTGACCGCAAATCAGGCTGACAGCTGCAGAGGCTGTAAACTACTAACTGAACTCAATTCTTCATTAAAACACGGTGCTTGATAAGACGGCCTGTGATTGAGCCACTGAGTGTTTTGTTGACTTTGCAATAGAGTGGGAGAGATAAAGGGAGGAAGAGTCAGGAGGAGGAGACGTGGACTGACAGTCATTGACTCAGTCGAGTCCATCAGGAGACCAAACAGCGGCCGGGTGTGGCTGATGGTGACTGATGGTGACTGCCGGCCCCGCCCCTCCCTGCCCATTGTCCAACGGCTCAGTCGGGACGCGGTGATGGACAGCGGGGCCACTCCCTTCATCCCACTCAGCTACCAGAGAGCTGGCTGCCTTCCACAGACTCCCACTGCCTCAAACTGTCCAACATTCAACACTTTGATTTGGATTTTCACACTAACTGGTGCCTCGCTAATCTTAAAAGGAATCCATAAAATCCAACAGCACTGCTAATGAGATATCTGTCGTCACAGTAACAGTTTAACATCCACTTGGCCTTTGCTTCCATAGCTCTAATGAGGTGTAAGTATGCCATTTGCAGTCAGCAGTGGCGGTAATATCATTTCTCATATGAGTAGTGTAACCACTGACTATCAAGTTTCAGTAATATTATCACAGTTGCAAATCAAGAACCAGCGTAGAGTAATTGTTATAGAGTGCTGCAGGAATGAGTCGTAAGACCTGGAAATGAGTTAGCATCTTAGCACTTCCTGTTCCCTCGTCTGGAAGTCAATGGGTTTTAGTTAGATGCCTGAAATAAGGTCTGTGGTTAACACAAGCTGGAGAGATTTTAACGTTTTGTTCTACGACATAAAATACACAAATAAATACCCCACTCTAAATACTAAATACCTGTCTCGCTTAAGGACACTTCATGGACAGTAGGTCAAGGGGACCAAACAGCCAACCTTGTGGTTAAAGGACAACCTGTTCTACCCACTGAGCTGCAGCTGCCGCAACAGCATTGTATGTCAATGGTCTCCATGATCATTCTTCGCCATCCACTGACTCCTTGTCGATGACTTTGACTCACTTGCTTCCAACCGCATAATACATTTGTTACACATTACAAAGCCATATCCTATTTGTGAGTAAGTACTGTAGCTCACAACTGCCAAGAGCACTTTTGTGCTGTCTTACTGTATTTAATCTTATCTCCGTGATGCTCACCTGTATCCTGGATGGCGCGCTTAGTAAAACCGTGAAGGAGATGGTGATGGCGGCCATGGCGTGGGTGGACGGTAGCCCGTATTCGGCATCGACGCGCGTCTCCAGCTTGACCACAGGGGGCGAGAAAGGGCGAGGCAGCTTCAGCACGTCCTTCATCGCCTGACCGACGTACATCACCAACTGTGAGAGGAAAGAGACATGAGTCAATTACTTTTTATTATATACAAAATTACATATTTTTACTACTGCTGCAATGATTAATTGATTAGTTATTAACTATTAAATCAATCACCAACTATTTTGATAATCGGTTTGAGTTATTTTTTGAGAAGAAAAAGTGAAAATTCTCTGCTTCCAGCTTGTTAAATGTGAATATTTTCTGGTTTCTTTACTCCTCTATGACACTAAACTGCAGAGTTGTGGACAAAACAAGACATTTGAGGACATAATCTTGGACTTTGGGGAACACTGATTGACACTTTCACCATTTTACAGACCAAACAACTAAACAGAGTAATCGACAATGAAAATAATCCCTATTTTTTTAATCAGATTTCACACTGGTCTACATGAATTCTGATGAAGAAAGAAAGAAACACATCAAAATAGCCTTGTTTCTTTTGTAGTGCTTTTAAGAACCATTACGGTATTTTTGGCTGCAACACTGAACCTTATTTAAAGATTGCAGAGATCTAAAATAGTATTGTTGGCTTCATACAACATAGATTTATCATCTCAACCTGACATGAACATGAACATGTCGACATTACATCATTACAGTTACAGTTAAATAGCAGAAATGACTACAGAAGAGTGCTGCAGTGTGCCGGCCACAAAAGCAGAAATTAGAGATGGAGGAGGAAGATGATGATAAAATAATGAGAAGAGGAAGCAAAATCCTGATCAGGCCATGCTCTAAAACTAACCACACAGTCTTATAAATAAGTAATCACCATTCCCACTCAAAAAAAGAACTGCACAAGAGTGGAGAGACCCACCCTGGTATAAAGTGCAGATGCTGCAGTTGTACAGAAACCAAATCTATTGTAAGAAACTGAGAATCGAAGACGGCTGGGTTTGCTGACACGGCGTCTTCAACCCGGCGGGGTCAGACAGAGGGCTCATGACAGAATGACACACTCAGTGTAAGGTGTGTGTGTGTGTGTGTGTGGTGTATAGGTATTGTGTGTGTGTGTGTGTGTGTCCTGCCAAAATGTGCTGCCTATTCTCTTTCATGAGCTCCCCAGCGGCCCTCGGAGGGGCAGCCTGCTCCCGCTTTGGTTTATTTAAAGCTCTGCCTTGTATATTTAATGAATGGCTGTCTTAGCGAGGAGCAGGGAGGCAGCGCACAGGGAGCGAGCAGGACACTAATGTTTGTGTTTAAGGGAGAGAATAGAGAGGTTGTTATTACCATCTCTACTGACACTGTAATCAGGAGATGCTTGTTACCATGGCGAATGAGATATAAAAGTTAGTCTGCTGACCCGCCGTTAGTGCAGCAACTTGTGGACAGAGATAAAAGGCACACGGATAGAGAGGGAGAGGAAGAGGAGAAGATGGAGGACACAGAATATGTGCACACGACAGCATTACATTCTCTCATTCCAAAACCATGGGGTTTAAGAGTGGAGTTAAGATTTTGGAGCTTATAGCTGCAGGGATTTTCTCCCATTCAGGCACAAGAGCATTGGTAAGATCGAATACTGATGTTGGGCGATAAAGCCTGCCTTGCATATGGTGACCAGACATCCTGGTTTGTCCGGGATTGTCCCAGTTTCAAGCTGGGTGTCCCGAGTCCTGACAAATATCTGTAAAACACCATATTGTCCCGGTTTTCACCACAATTAAAATAATAATAATAATAATTGTTTTCACCACTTATAAATATGTTTATCATGTTTTGTCCCAATCATTAACCCAACATAAAAACATAAACAATGCAACACTGAATTCAACACTGATTTGTCTGTATGTGTGTCAATCAATAAATATGCCGGCTGTCAATAAAAATGCTGCATTCTGCACACACTGCAAGAATACCTTTACAGTGGCACACAGTGGAAATACCGATATAAAAAATCTAGGCTGTCAATCGATTAAAATATTTAATCGAGATTAATCGCAAATTAATTGCACATTTTTTATCTGTTCGAAATGTACCTTAAAGGGAGATTTGTCAAGTATTTAATACTCTTATCAACATGGGAGTGGGCAAATATGCTGCTTTATGCAAATATATGTATATATGTATTATTGGAAATCAATTACCAACATAAAACAATGATTGTATAAATATTGTCCAGAAACCCTCACAGGTACTGCATTTAGCATAAAAAATAAATGTGCTCAAATCATAACATGACAAACTGCAGCCCAACAGGCAACAACAGCTGTCAGCGTGTCAGTGTGCTGACTTGACTATGACTTGCCCCAAACTGCATGCGATTATCATAAAGTGGGCATGTCTGTCACTCTAGCTCTAAAACGGAGCCTGCTACAGCTTAAAAATTGCGTTAACGTGTTAAAGAAATTAGTGGCGTTAAAACAAATTTCAGTTATTATCGCGTTAACTTTGACAGCCCTAAAAAAAAATATAAAGACAACCAGATAGCAATATACAATAGCTGGCAGAGAATGCGTCACAGTCGGCCATTTAGCCGGCGGCCTGCGCTTGTGCACACTGACAAATACCAGACAATCGATAATTATATTACACCAATGCAATCCTTGTGTTTTGCCTTTAGGTCAGCTAGTGTTATTACTGTATGCAGTTTTCAAATAAACTAAATAAATAGTGGATTTTGGGAGGGGAAATATAATTTTTCATTTGCTGAGGTGGCTCCAGTTTCTAGCTCCATAACTTGCAATTAAGGTGCCTAAACAGCCCCAGACCAAAGGGTCCACAAATGTATAAGGATGTATGTAGGTTGAGATACAGAGAGCACGCTAAGTGAACATAAATAAGGTTGAGAATGAGATTAAAACTATAATAATATTAGTCTTGTTCTTTCCAAAAGCTAAATCGTTCTTTCCCATCTCTCCTTGTCCTCTGGTGGTGCATGAATATAAAGTTTATTACTCCAATATTAACATCTAGCTATACTGTACCTACACACATGCACCCAGACGGAACAAAAGTGGACAGTAAACAGAGGACAGTGAACCCATTTAGCACGTGTGACCCCCTCCATTCACCATGACTGTGTATTCATACAACAAGCCATACTGTGTGCACACTGCACCCCCCACTCTGCCTTCACACAATGGATCTGCCCACCAGTTCAAGTGCTTGCATGATATGATACCCTCGCCCCACCCCCCCTGCACACCATCAACACAATTATATATATTCAGCTGCCTCATGAGCCACACCATGAACCAGTGGTGTCTTTGTACGAGTCACATCAAAGAACTGGCCCAGAGACAGTGTGGTCACATTAAGGGAAGAGTTAAAGACAGGTCAAGACACACACACACACAGACAGATAGTTGTGCTTGAGTGTGTGTTTTCTCGTGAATAAGTGTATTGATCGAGGCCGCCAGTGCAGCTTTGGACTTTGATCTGTCAACACGTGGATCAGAGTGAGTGTGTGTGTGTGTGTGTGTGTGTGTAGGGAAGAGAGGCTACAGGTCACTGTTTGTATGGAGAAAACACACAAGATGTTTGTTTTTGCTCCACAGCGACATGATAAATACCTGATTTGGTTACTAGTTGATGCATAATAAAGTCATGCTGATAGAATTACATGTTGGAAAGCTACTCTCCAACACTGGTGATAGTAATTTACACTCTTAGTGATATAAAAAATGATCTGTGCACACAAAACAGTATCTGAGAATGTCACATTTTGCTTTATAAAGATCTTAGTTTTTAACAGTAATGCCACTAGAAGTTTGACTTCACTGACTACAGAGCTCCTCAGTAGCACATAATAGAGGTCCATTTGTACGATGGGTATTTTGGGAGTCATTCTGCTGCCTGCTCTTGTGAACCAAGAAGTGTTTTCTTCAGATATGTAAGAGTTCTTTCTTAATATGACTGTGGAGCCAATATGCCCAATCCCCACAGCGAGGTCTCTGCAATTTACAGAGAATTTCTTCTGGGTCCTTCAGAATATTGCTTTTATAATGTTTTTGTTTTGCTGAGTGGGCCTTCGCAACAAAAATAACCTAATTTACAGCAAATGGTTTTCAAGCACTCTGAATGTGTAGAACAACAAGACTACAGTCTACTGCCATGGTAGACTTTCTTATACTTTAATGGGGGTTTGGCACTGTGTAGCTCCTAATTACCAGGTCAAACATTTCATTTGTTCAATACTTTGGTTTATGACCAAATAGAGTGCTGCAGGGATGACGTACTTTTGTAAACCAACCAGGAAGTTAGCGTCGCCCTGGTTTCCTCGACAATAAGCCAATGGGATTTTCCCTTTGGCTTTTGGATTATTGCAGAAGATAAGCTCTGTGGCAAACAAACGTTTATGATACTTACAGGTTTTGATCAGCAAGATAATCTTCACGAACGAACACCACTTTGATGATTTTTGGAGTGTGAATGCAAAATGAACGCCCCCCTCTTATGGTGTTGATGACCTCGTAAGTGGAAAGTTTCTGAAAGCTCAGAGTTGTGACGTGTTTGTTGACGTTGTCAGAAATGGCGGAGGCCATGGAAGTACATCTTTTGGTACATAATAAGTTAATATATTGTAATTTTAGTCGTATATTGTTTTTCTTCATAATTTTATAATATGTCTGAGGAAAATGTTGATGTTCCCGATGGCATCATCTTTTTCCTCATTATGCCTGTGCATTTACTACATTATGTTACCCACTTGCTAGCTTGCTAAATTGTTAGCCTCTGTGGCTTCTAGACGCCGACAGTAATGTTAATATTGCCATTGCTTAGCAACGGTGTTGTCACTACTTGAACGCCAAACATATCGTGTACACGACTTCCCATGTTGTAAACACGAGCTCACGAGTTTAATTTGAAGGCAGCATTAGCCTCCACCAACCAGTCAAATGGCAGTTTACATCCACGTCTGTCCAAAATATCATCACTTTATCATTTTATCCTGTTAGACATTGGTGTCAAATTGTCATAATTAGCAGATAAATTGTTGAGTTATGGCCAACGACGAGCTTTGTGAGGTCACAGTGACCTTTGACAACCAAATCTAATCAGTTCATCCTTGAGTCCAAGTGGACGTTTGTGACAAATTTGTAGAAATTCGCCCAAGGCGTTCCTGAGATATCGTGTTCACGAGACTGTCTGACAAAGTCTTTTTATTCACAGAAGGACATATTCTGATGTTCCCGGCCTTCATCACTGATGGCTGATCAGGGCCGAGGCCATATAGCTAAAAAAGTTTTGTCTTCTGGGGATAAAGTGAGTTTTTGTCATTGAGTGTGACCATCGTCTGCCATGCAGTTCATTTCCTCAGTTATCCACATCATAGCGTATGCCCTCTATGTACAACCTGAGTTTTTTTATATTCCAAACAGCACAGTAGGTGCATGATTTGCATAACGCTATGCTACAGTAATACCATACAACATGGCAATGTAATTCATGACCATATGGTTAATGACAGTTATTGTTTTCTAAGTCAACCAAAGTCACCCTGCAAGTAACGCCAACAGGGAGTAGTGGAGGACACGTGTGTATAATGAGTGTGTGTGTTCTTCAGTCATGGGCCTATAATGTGTTTGCTCATGCATAAAAGTCTTAATTTGCATGGGTGCACTTCAAATGTTGGCGTGAGTTGCCAGTTTTGCGTGTGACACAGAGACAGAGAGGAGAGAGAGAGAGAGAGTGTACAGCCCTCCGTGAACCTTAGATAACTCCCACCAGCACAATGGCAGGGTGCTGTTAGAAGTTAGGAGTGCGGGGTGATGCGCCCCGAGGGCTGACAGACCAAATGTTCGGTCCAGAGAGAGAAAGCTCAGAGCGCTGATGAGGCCAATAAAACACTCTGCTGGTAGACTAGGGGGAGGAGAACACAGAGTAAAGCTGGTAATGTCTAACTAGAGGGAGGGCAATGAGTGTGTTTAGCAGGCGAGGCGGGGAGCGCGAGCATGTGTGTGTGTTGGTGTTTATGTGCGTTTGAAAGGAGTTCAAACAGGGGCCTGGTGAAGCCAGGATGCCAGAAGAATGGTGTCTCTTCCCCTGGGGGGCCAAACAAGGGGTTCAGACACAGGGCACCCACCAACGCTCGGGGCGGGGACACAAAGGGCACAAAAACACACTGCCCATCACACACAGAGCAGCAGCGAGGGTATATGGCTGTCTCTAGAAGTGTCAAATACGCTCCTTCTGGGATCACAGTTGACATGTTTTCAGGCTCTCTTGTCGCAATGTGCTGGATTCTGTCAGAATAAACATCTAAAAGGGCAGATCCTAGCAGTCTTTTCCCACTAATGTGTCCCCATGTGTGGCCTCTCGCCATGTCAAGGGCCCCGGTCAGGCTGGCCCCAGTGGCCCCCTGGCCTGGGGATATATGAACATGGTGGTGTCAGAGACAGGTCACTGGAAGGGGGAGACGGATGAAAGGAGGTTGAAAGGTGAAGAGAGGGACATGAAGAGCAGAGAGAAGAGAGGTGGCATTGTGGAACGAGCGGGCATCGGACTGAAGAAGACTGAAGTACACAAACAACACATTTTCTCTCTAGCTGTGACTTACGGTCCACATGTTGACGAGGCGTCGGCAGAGGAATGGGTCCAGGTTCCAGTGTATGCAAGGCAGACAGGTGATGTAGAACACTTCGTGCCCCAGGCCTGCCGAGAGCAGGAAGAGGAAGTGTAACAGCCAGTTCCTCACCTCATACTTAGGCCTGCTGCAGCCCTGCAGGGAATAAACACAGATGAACACAAAATATGATGTGACCAGGTGCCTAAAGATGTTCCTGGAGTGGTATCAGATCAGATTTTATCTACCAGACGACACTGCAGCCACACCCTATGTTGGCTACACACCTGTCACCTTTTTCACAGCTTCTTTACATCATATTTCATCATTTTCATTATTTGAAGCAGCTTCTTGGTCTGCTT
The DNA here is from genome assembly GCF_043250625.1 of Sebastes fasciatus. Taxonomy (NCBI): domain Eukaryota; kingdom Metazoa; phylum Chordata; class Actinopteri; order Perciformes; family Sebastidae; genus Sebastes; species Sebastes fasciatus. Next base: position 6,400,578 of record NC_133801.1, read on the forward strand.
CTTTGGCAAATCTCATCTTTCCTACAGATCTATATCCTTCAAAAAAGTAAGGGAAGGTACTGTCTTCGCTCCCAGGACTTAATCCTATTAACTGTCCCCAAAGTGCGTACTGAACTGGGGAAAAAGGGCATTCGTGTATGCTGCTCCCTCTACTTGGAATCAGCTATAAAATTGCCTGAATCTTCAACAGCTGGTCTCACTGAATGTCTTTAAAGTGCTTCTAAAAGACTTGGAAGGAAGCACATCTGGCTTTAGATTATTAGGATTCTGTAATTTGCTCTTTGTCTTCATTTTAAATTGTTATGTTATGTTTTTTGTCTGCAACTTAGTAACTGTGCTGCTATCTATCTTAGCCAGGACACTCTTGAAAAAGAGATTTTTAATCTCATGAGTCTTTACTGGTGGTTAAATAAAGGTAAAATAAATAAATAAATTTATACCAGCCAGCAGGTCAAAATGTATTGGATGGACAAAAGTAGGCTAAAACAATAAATCCCATCCCCTAACTAACTAGTTAAATAGCTAGCCCTTAGCAACAGTAACTAAGGGGGGCTTACACCAAACTTGCACAGTTTAGATTTGCTCTTTGTTCCTGATATATAGGATTATTTTTGCAGCTATTAGAGCTTTGTAAGCATTTAAACAACAAATGCATATTGCTCTTTGTAGATTAATAAATAAATAAAACAATGCCTATGCTGAACACCACCTTAAAGGAGCTGCAAAGGAGGACGGACTGCAGGACAGATAATAATGCACTATACTCACTTTTAACAGTCTCTTCTGCACTATATTCACTTTTTTTAATAGTCGTGTATCACAGCTTTTTTCTTCATCTCCTTGTATTTTTATATCTGGTATATTTTTTGGTACTTTGTACTAATAACTTTTTTACTGCCTTTTTACTATCATGTTTTGCACTATGGAACTGTGATGCTGGAAACTTGAATTTCCCTCGGGATCAATAAAGTTACTATCTATCTATCTATCTATCTATCTATCTATCTATCTATCTATCTATCTATCTATCTATTTACTGCACATTATCAAAGGATCCAAAACATCTACTGTAAGTCAGAAAGTGACTGTGTTCATCTTCACCTTGTTAATAAGCTTAAATAAATTGTAAAAGGGAGACACAGAAGAATGTAAACATCACTCACACACACAGACAGCTTGTCATTTTGCAGATCTGGTGGCTGACACCCAGACAAACGAGAAAAGCCAGTCACAGTTTCGTTTGCATGATATTTAAATAGGGCCAACTATGTTATTTACTCTGGTAAACCTGTTGTGTGTGTAACTCTTTCTAGGTTTCAAGAATTTGATTCTAATTCTAAGAGCTATAAAACCAACACTTGTATTCCTTTTAAATTAATCTCACACACTCCATAGACAATCTGTTTTTAATTAACATTAAGTTGTTTATGATGTAGTGCACTTAGAAGACCACATTTTTTGCAGAAAAAGACTTACACTAATGGCACATCCATTCTTCTTGTATTTATAGTTGGAGTTCTTATCCTGGTGGTCCCATCTTCCCTTCACATGTCCACGTGGTTCGTCGTTGTGGACCGGGGATCCATCGTGATGCTCGGTTTGGACCACCAGGAAGAGTCCGCATCGTCTCTGGAACCGGGCCACGAGCTCCGAGTCATGCAGGTAAGCCAGGAGCTCCATCCAGCATGTCAGGTGAAAAGAGACACAAGTACAGCAGCAGCAGGCGGATGTGGATTTACTGAGCAGGAGCGGTGTAATGAAAGGGTTGATATTTGTCAGTACAGGCAGGTAGCAAAGCTCTGGACAGGTGCGGCAGGTGAGCGCAGGTGGGCGTGGCTATAGAGGGGGGGCTGAACAGGTCGTCTCAGGTAGTTTGTCCGACCTTTATACTGGGATGGTTCAGCTGTTATCACAAACAGCAAGCAGAAGGAAGCTTTATTATCCATTGTAGCAGGGCATTACAGCTGAGAACTGAAAACAATGTGTAAATAGGGCTATAAAGTAAGTAGCTCAGTGGAAGACAAAAAGATAATGTGTGATTCAGTTATATATATATATATATATACTATCTGCAACCATCTTGGACTCTAACCACTGGCGTTCTTTACAATTACTTTACACTATACATCCTCTATACCACTTTATAGACTGCACATATGCACATATTACATTTATTTATTGCACATACTACATGTATTTATTGACGGACTGTACACACTATGTTCACCCATTCACTCTCTATCTTTTATATCTCTATTATTGTTTTTATAATTTTTGTATACCTTCACCTCTCCTGTGTTTCACTCTGTTTGCTGATGTTGCTGCTTTGACACCTGAATTTCCCTCCGGGGATAAATAAAGATTCATCTTATCTTATCTTATCTTATCTTATATTGTTTATCATGAGGTATGACATAGAAATTAGAACTGTCTGAACTGAATATTCAATCACAATTAATTGCATGATTGTCCATACTTAATCGCAAATTAATCACATTTTTATCTGTTCAAAATGTACCTTAAAGGGAGATTTGTCAAGTATTCAATACTCTTATCAACATGGGAGTGGGCAAATATGCTGCTGTATGCAAATGTATGTATGTATTTATTATTGGAAATCAATTAACAGGTCGTTTTAGGTAGTTTGCCCAACCTTTATACTGGGATGATTCAGCTGTTATCACAAAGTATATACAGCAAGCAGAAGGAGGCTTTATTATCCATTGTGGCAGAGCATTACAGCTAAGAACTGTAAGCAAGGTGTAAATAGGGCTCTAAAGCAAGTAGCTCAGTGGAAAAAAAAAGGATGATGTGTGATTCAATTATATTGTTTATCAGGAGGTATGACATAAAAATTAGAACTGTCAATCTAAAATATTTAATCACGATTAATTGCATGATTGTCCATACTTAATCGCAAATTAATCACATTTTTATCTGTTCAAAATGTACCTTAAAGGGAGATTTGTCAAGTATTTAATACTCTTATCAATATGGGAGTGGGGAAATATGCTGCTGTATGCAAATGTATGTACTGTATATATTTGTTATTGGAAATCAATTAACAACAAAAACGATGACAGATATTGTCCAGAAACCCTCTAGGTGCATTTAGCATAAAAAAATATGCTCAAATTATAACATGGCAAACTGCAGCCCAACAGGCAACAACAGCTGTCAGTGTGTCAGTGTGCTGACTTGACTATGACTTGCCCCAAACTGCATGTGATTATCATAAAGTGGGCATGTCTGTAAAGGAGAGGCTTGTTGGTACCCATAGAACCCATTTTCATTCACATATCTTGAGGTCAGAGGTCAAGGGACCCCTTTGAAAATGGCCAAATTTAGCGTAAGTTTGGAGCGTTATTTAACCTCCTTTGTGACATGCTAGTATGACATAGTCCTTAGGTTTTCTAGTTTCATATGATACCAGTATCTTATCATGCGTTGATATCGCATTAACTTTGACAGCCCTAATAGAATATGACCATATAGAGCCAAAGAAGAGAGTTTTGTTGTTCTGTATATGCTTTAGGTCAAATAAGACAGCATTATTAAAAGATGATTCTCCATCATCATCAGCAGCTTTATCGCCATCACCATCACCATGGTAATGAAGCTTTAAAATTGGATGTTGAATACTTTAGCCTCAATACAGCATTGTTGCTTTTGTGACAGAGCTGCTATCAGTCTCCCACCAACAGAGATAATTGTTTGCTAATTTCTAAAGAAATCACAAAACGGCAGCATGTAGAGCATGTTTCGTGAAAGTGGAGTCCGGGAAGGTCGCAGCTGTGGAGGCTCAGGGAGTAGAGCGGGTTGTCCTTTATTCACAACGTTGGCGGTTTGATCCCAAGCTCCACCTGTCGAAGTGTCCTTGAGCGAGACACTGAGCCACAATTTGCTCCCTGGGCTGCCTCAAGGTGCCAGATAAAAATGGATTTATTAATTTATTTACCACATATGATCAATGATCCCCTCTCACCAAGTCTCCCAGACAGTTATATCAGCTTAAGGTCAAGTTTCCTGTGGTCTGTGAGGCTTAATGTGTGTCTACAAAGGGGACTGTGTCAATGTGTGCGACCCCTTAATTCAGAACTACTGCATATCTCCCTCTTGTTATGAAACCATTCGTTAACCACTTTTGCCAACTGTGGGGCTAAAAAGAACACTTTTCAATTGTCATGTCAGCAATAGGCCTTTCACTAAAGCAGGTGATATCAGTCTTAGATAAATGAACAACACTTTTATCATATAATACTAACATTATAACAACAATCATGTGTCTCACAGCTGCATAACCGTACGTCAACTTGTAACCTCTGTCCGATCGTAAAAATGTCAAATCAGGACTTATGTGTTTACACTTGAAAGTTTGGTCTTAGTGATATAAACAGAATGAATACAGCCTTCACTAAGAATGTAGCTATGAGCTTCAGAGAAAACTGGTACTACTAAGTACCAGTCAGTTTGAAGAATAGTAACCCCAGGGTTTGAGATAATTTGAGCCCCTTCAATGGCCTGTTTGTGCCATTCCTGCTCCATAAAAACGTAATGGGAACTTTGAAAGTTCACGGGCACAGTAAATTTGCTTATTCGAATAATTTAGTGATTTTTACAGAATTATTAAAGGTTTTTAGGCAACCTAAAAGCAGCAATAAAATTGTATTTTTGATTTTTGAAAGTCTACAACATGTGGTTCTCAACTTTTTTCATGTCGAGGACTTCTAAAATTATACACATTAGGTCACGGACCCCCATTTGATAAGATTTCAATTTAGGAACCTCCATCTGAAAATATAAATTTTGGTTGTTAGATATGAATAAGACCAGAATTCCAGCCGAACCTGGAAAGTACTTCTAGTTTTATTGCCGCAACCTTAAGAAGTTGTAGTTGTGTTGCTTAAACCTAAAGAAGTTGTAGTTTTGTTGCCTAAACCTAAAGAAGTGAAGTTGTAGTTTTGTTGCCTAAACCCAAAGAAGTTGTAGTTTTGTTGCCTAAACCTAAATAAGTGAAGTTGTAGTTTTGTTGCCTAAACCTAAAGAAGTGAAGTTGTAGTTCTGTTGCCTAAACCTAAATAAGTGAAGTTGTAGTTTTGTTGCCGAAACCTAAAGAAGTTGTAGTTTTGTTGCCTAAACCTACAGAAGTTGTTGTTTTGTTGCCTAAACCTAAAGAAGTTGTAGTTTTGTTGCCTAAACCTACAGAAGTTGTAGTTTTGTTTCCTTAACCTAAAAAAGTTGTAGTTTTATTGCCTAAACCTATAAAGAAGTTGTAGTTTTGTTGCCTAAACCCAAATAAGTTGTAGTTTTGTTGCCTGAACCTACAGAAGTTGTAGTTTTGTTGTCTAAACCAAAGGAAGCCTTTTTGTTTGTGTTCAAAATGTGACATTTTACATGTTAGAACGTGTTGCTTTTAAGTTTAACTTTTACAAGGTAGTAGGCGTAGTAGGCCCCTAATGACCCACATCTATGGTGCTTATAGCGACCGTGGATAAAGTGAAACCTATGATCAGAATAGTCACTCATATGCCTTCTTCTATAGTCAATTAAATATTGAAAATAAACTACAGTATATCCCCATTTTTCTGGGGACCACTTGGAACTCCCTAAAGGACCACTGGGGGTCCCTGGACCGCTGATTGAGAACCACTGTTCTATAACGTCTATAATGTCTATGGGCCTTATATGGGCCTATAGACCCATAATGAAATATTTGTGATTTTCTACAGCATCATGCAGAGATGCATGCACTCCAAATGACTCTGACATGCATTATTAAAATAAATGCAGAACTTTAGAGTCACTCCTCTTCATCAAATCAACCTCTTCTATTTTTATATGGACTGAATAATATAATATAGTCATTGTTCCACTCCAATCCCCCTGTAACTTAAAACAAAGCCGGCCTATTGTGTGAGTGAGTTTTTTTTTTAAGCTGGAAGGACTTGTAGTTTTATTGCCGAAACCTTAACAAGTTGTAGTTGTGTTTCTTAAACCTAAATAAGTTGTAGTTTTGTTGCCTAAACTTAAAGAAGTGAAGTTGTAGTTTTGTTGCCTAAACCTAAATAAGTGAAGTTGTAGTTTTGTTGCCTAAATTTAAACTTTGAGATGATTTATTAAAATAAATGCAGAACTTTAGAGTCACTCCTCTTCATCAAATCAACCTCTTCTATTTTTATATGGACTGAATAATACAGTCATTGTTCCATCCACTCAATCCTCTGTAACGTTAAACAAAGCAGGCCTATTGTGTGAGTGAGTTTAGCTGCTCTTTGTTACAGGAAACAGAGAATTAACGCCCCCGAGTTTGACCAAATTAGCGCATCCTGGCATCTTCTGCGTAATTGCGATGGAGATGGAGCATGGCTGTCATAGCTGCTCTCTGCACTGAAAAAAAACAACAACACACTCTCTCTTTAACGGGACTTTCAGGCGACACATCCTCTCTCTCCTCCCTCTCTCTCTCTTTGTGGGATGCTCTCTGGATGGATGAGCCCTCGCAATCGGAGTCACCACCATTACATCATCTATTCCCACACATGCCCTACATCAAATGAGAGCTTTTTAATATTTAACTGGGATCATTTGGACTGAGCTTTTTATGCGTAAAGGACGTGGGGATAATAAAAACACATCAACAATGTCTGCAGGCATGATGGCGCTTCAATGAGCTGGGAGGAGAGGAGGAGGAGAGGAGGAGAGACGTGCACCGTCATCAGCATCATCTGTCCGCCAGCTCCCTTTGTGTTCACCCGGAGAATGTGAATGGCGAAAGATGACATGGCAGAGGTAGATTTGGCATCAAACGGAGCGGAACCCCCCGGCGGCGAGGCCTCCTCCTCGGCTTTCCCTTACGAGGAGTACGAATGCAAAATCTGCTACAATTACTTCGACCTTGACCGACGCGCTCCTAAGATCCTGGAGTGCCTGCACACGTTTTGCGAGGAGTGCCTGAACACGCTCCATCTGCGGGAGGAGCGGCCATGGCGCATCAGCTGTCCAGTCTGTCGCCACCGGACTCCAGTGCCAGATTATCGGATACAGAACCTGCCCAACAACACCAAGGTGACGGAGGATTTCCCTCTCTACATCGACTCGGACCCCCTGCCTCAGGACGCTCTGTCTCCATACCCTCCACCGCTGCACCCAGCTTTAGTCGCCCTGCGCCGGGAGGAAGCATCGGGCACATCCAGCGTCTCCCAGGCGACTCCATCCACCACCGTGTCCACAGCCACGACAATCTCCCAGGACTCGGTGCGCTACGACAGCTGTCAGAGCTGCAAGAGAGTGGCTCTGACCACCGGCTGCGTGTGCGTGATCTTCTCCTTTCTGTCCATGCTGGTGTTGCTGTTCATGGGCCTGATCTTTGTGCACAGTCACAGCATTCCTCCCTCGCCTGCAGGACCCATTTGCTTGTCGGTAGCCAGCATCCTGGCCATGTTCTCGGTGGTCGTCACATGGCTCATCTGCTGGCTCAAATACAGACCGGACCATGAGACAGGCCGCTCATCCGCCACCAGTAACTCCAGGAGAAACGCCTGACATGGCTGCTGCTCTGACTAATGATGGAGAGATGGAGATGTTGTATACTGTGGGTGTGATTTATGTACATAATACTGATACTCCTCCCTTTAAGGAAATAAATCTCGTCCAAAATGGCCTTTTTTATCAGTATAGCAAACACCCAAAGGCCTTCATGTTGTTTGGAGCAACATGATCCTTGATAATCCTGATTTTCCTGAAGTTGTGCACTTGTATTGACAGTATATGCCCAGCTGATTTGGGTGAACTTGTCCAAGACTTAGACCCCCTGTTGGTCTCAGCTGTGGTTGGTTTGAATGTGAAGTGCTTATTTCCAGGGTTTGACACCCTCCCCACCTTATCCTGCTAGATTATATGCATATCCCACTATGCCACTCACTGTATGATAACTGATCCACTCTTATATCTCAACAAAGCACTGTTGTATTGTACAGATATTTGGCACTTCTGAGTTGATGGATTTTTATGGAGGCTTGTATGTTTATGCGAGAAGCCTCTAAAATATCATTCCCTTACAAAGAAGTCCTCAATCCAAACTGTAAATAGTCCACAGAGAATTGAGTCGTACTGGATAAAGGTGTCATCGGCTTCCTAACCCATGTGCTTGAATTTATCCTACAGGATGGCACTGTTTCCTTTATCACCATGAAAACTGCACCTCTTCCAGGTTTTTTCAAAAAGATAGCTTGTGATTTTGACCCTGTGTTTGGCTACTTTTGTGCATGTTATAGGCTCCTGAGAGCTTTGAAAGGCTTTTTTTGTTTCTTCTTTTTTATTATTTAACACAAGAGATGTTATGTCTCCTGACTCGTGTGCCTCACCTTGTTGCTGAATGAAGTAAAACTTCACCGAAATCATGCACGGGCCTCCTGCCACAGACGGCGTCCTGCTGGGGTGATGGCAGGGATTTCCTCTTTCTGTCACATCATTTACACAAATGGAAGTTGAAAACAGGGTTTCCAACATGGAGCTGCCTCCCAAGTCAGCACCTTTTTTGCATCTGGCTGTGAAGAAAGGTCAGAATAGATACCTGTTTCTATAAGTATGTGTTAAACAGGTGTAATCCAGGCCACCTTCAGCACCAAGTTCACTCCTCTTCTTCCTTCAAAGTGTGAGAATCTAAAGTACATGTTTCTTGGCTATAGGCCAGACATGGTGAACGACTTATAAAAGGATATATTTGGTGTCACTCTGGTTCCTCTGAGATTGTCAGGATTCATAATTACCTCTGTAAACTTAAAGAGCCCCATGCGCTTTGTGGCTTAGATTAGAAAGAGGCATATAAGAAAGATAAAAACACTTCAGTACCTGCACTAACACAATGCAAATATTTAGTTTTCCTAAACTAAAACTTAGTAACAATCAGTTTATATGGTTTGTTTCCCTCAGAAATACAAATAAAACAGAAACACTGAACTAACTTTTGCAGACAATGCAACAAAAAAGGCTAAAACTTCTTATTATGAACATTACTGTGAACCGTTGGTTAATTTTGTGTATGTAATCGTTGTTACAATCTGTACAATTATTTATTTATTATTCTTGAATATGGCAAAAAGTGATACCTTATTTGTGGTGTTATGTTCTGACTCCCTGACCTTCCTGTCAGCATTCAATTCGGAGAATATTCGGACACCAAAGTGGTTTAACCTATAAGCACTTGTTGCCCTTGCACACTCATGGTATCCCTACCTCACTGCATGGGAGAAAAGCAAAACAATATGATTCTTAACTCCCCCTCAATCTGATTCCCACGCTTGCTTCAATCATCCTGCCCAACCTTTTTCCCAACTTTTAGACGATGCACTTTCACCCTCTTATTTGACACAAGTAACGGGGTTTACCTTTGTTAAATGTATGCATATTGTATTTATTTCAGAGGACCTAGACGTTGGTTTTTATGAGAATCTGTGGTTGTTGTTAAAGTACCAAAAGTATTTGCACAGAGAAGTGTTCTTTATGTGCTGTTTTACATACATAAACACATTTCAGTAATAAAGGAAACATGAATACCCATTGCATCCACTCTCTGTCTTTGATCCCACAGCTGTTAGAAAAGCCTGTTGCCAACGCTCATGCTCATCCTGTCTTACATAATGACTGGTTAGAAGCTGAATAGGATCCAACAAGTAGATCACATGTCCACACAAGAGAAACACATTGTGTTTTAAATGGGAATCACATGTTTGATATAAAACCAGTGTGTTCCTGCCTGGTTGATCTGCTGTGCATCAAATATGCCCCCTACTGGTAGATATAGAATACTACATGCTATAAAAACCTTTCCCCTGTGTCAACTTGGATTTCTCATGTAGGTCTAGTTGTGTAAACTTATGGTGGCTAAAACTTGATTAAAAGTAAATACATTTTTCAATATGTTAATATCACAGACTGAGCTTTTTCCACGTGTTTACATGTTCATACAAGGCTCCCTTTTAGTTCATATAAATTAAGTCTTTTAGCAAGATTTTCCCCTCATAAACAAGCAGAATAGATAAAAAGTTGACCAAACACCATATAATTACAGGTTATATACTTTGCATTAACCAAAAGTTTCATGCCTCATAAATTGAAGCTGTCACTAGCTCCCTCCTCTCTTTCATAGTCTCAGCACCATGTAAACAAGTCTCTGTTAACTGATCAGATCAACACTAAAGCCTATTGTATCGGAGCCCGGCTGTATTTTTCAATCAGCTACAGTTACACTGATTACTGGAACATAGTTTGAGGCAAGTGCTTGCTTACAAATTAGCCATGACAACAAACAAAATGAGACGACATGTTTTTGTAAGGGTGCTGGGCTAATGGATTTCAATGCCTCTCATTGGACATTTAGCTCTGTAATAAGCTTGTAGCTGTTTTTGACCTTTTTAACTAAACATTTCCACTCACTATTCTCGTGCTACGTAGCGTGACGTAGTCAGTCAACAGCGAGGATTTACAGTAGGCTTAGCAGAACAAAAGCATAGGCCTATACTACGCCCAAATGCTTAGTATTAATACAGGCTACTAACTTGTGTTTTTCCTTGTTTTATACTCCATTGTCATATACAAAGGTGACATTTTACTGCTTCTTTGAGTAAAACATTTAAACTATTACTAGGCTACACTATGAAACACTCAAAAAAACTGAATGTAGATTAACCCATAAGAATACAAACCGTTGTGGTATGTTACTATACTCTACTGTACCCTATACCTACCTAAGTAGGCCTACAGTTTTGAGGTAGCCTACATGTACTTTTCTTGAGTAGGCTATTTACATTTTATGTGTATTTACTGTTCCTGTTGCCTGGATAATAACAAGAATTTCACCATTTGGGATCAATAAAGTATATCTCTCTATTTACCTACCTACCCACTTTTAACTATGTCATTTCCACCCACTGTTCTTGCCCACAGGGGATTTATAACACTACAGTAGGCTACGTAACTGAACAAAAATATGTCTATATAGGCACTAATACTACTCTTAGTATAGACTACTAACTGATGTTTTTCTTTGTTTTGTATTCTATTGTCTTATATGCCTACAGTACATATAAGCTACAACGATGACATTTTTCTGCTTATTCAGTTTTGAGTAAAACATTTAAATTATTACTAGGTTACACCATGAAACACTCAACCAAACTGCATTTAAAGGGTATCAGGAGACAGTAAATCATAGTTCTAACTATAATAAATAAATTTAGTATTGTAAGAAGTATAAACAATATTAACCTATAAACAGTGGTGGTATGTAAGTACTACCTACTGTATGTAAGTACTACCTACTGCCTACTTAAGTACAGTAGGCGTACTTAAGTACAGTAGTCGTACTACAGTTTTGAGGTAGCCTACTTGTACTTTACTTGAGTAGGCTATTTACATTTTATGTTTTACTCCATAAAATAACATTGACTTGACAACATAACTTTATACACTTAACACTTGAAATGATGAAGGCACTTGCAAATGACAAAGTAGTACTAAATGTAAACCAACTTTAGTGTTTAATTTTTACCTCTTAATTTAAAGTTTCATTAAACTTTTTTTTTCTTTTTTTTTTTTTTACAAAATTAACCAAAACACTGACGAGGAAGATCTTAATGAGAATAAATATGAAACTAAATTTAAATCATACCCTCTTAAACTAAGTAGAAATCAGGTTTGGATTGAAATCAATTACTAAGCTTGTTTACAAGATTTTTAGTCCACACTGATCTACAGAGGAAACAACATTGAATGGAAATGCTATCGACTCTTCCGGCCCATAAAGAATTCATAAACAGTAACTTACTTTTACTCCACTATATTTATTTAACTGCTGTAGTTACTACTTTCCCCATCAAGACATAGATCAGTTTATAAACTATGCATTATTATAGAATAAACTGTCCAAAGTCACAGTGTATAAAGTTGCTCAACTATAGCTCTACCTAAGTTAATAAATCTGTATAATATTCTAATATATCATATTCCAATAATAGCTATATATGATAAAACAACTCTTTGAATGAGGCTGTTTTACATAATGCATACTTTTACTTTTGATACTTACATTTGCTCCTAATTCTTATGTTAGTACTTTTACTTCAGTAAAATTTCGATTCAGGACTGTAATGGAGTAATTTTTCATTGTGTTACTTAAGCAAAAATATTTAAATAATTCTTTCAAACCTAGATATTAACTATATTAACTTATAAGTTAGATAAATAAAAATAAAAATAATGATTATATATATATAATTATTATTTGTGTTATTATTATCTATCTAACTTACGTGGAAGAAGTATTTAAATATTCTGCTTAAATATATATAATAAATAAATATGTATATATATATGATAAATAAATATGTATATATATATAATAAATACAAATTGTTAGATTTTACCATTGCAGATAAAAAATGTAAAATAAGCACAAAATATTAAGCACAATTACGTCACTACATACTCACTGGTCTATTAGATCATCTTAATTATTAGTGTTAAAAAATACAATAAAGCATAGATCACTCTCCTCTGCGGACTCGTAATTCAGAAATAAATATGGCTATTTTATCCCCTTTGTCTCTGTATGAATTATTATCGTAATATGGTGCAATGGAAACTAATTGATTTGACAAATGTGTGTCAGTGAATGGCCTCCACGCAGAGCATGTGATGCAACTAATTTATTTCTCATCAAGCCAGATTTCTGACTTTGAATTTCATCCCCCGGTAATGGATTGGACACGGAGATTCAGTGTCGCCTTTAAAGAAAGAGGCCGAGGTATGCATCATGCCTCTCTCTGTTTTCCATTTGCCCTCTCTGTTTTTTCTTTCTCTTGGCTGTAATATCCAATTTCAATAAGATCACTGACACTCCCAAATCGTCACGTTCGTCCGCGAAAAGACTGATGGTTTCCCTAGGAATAAGTCACAAAACAAACATTACTATTATATTACTCATATAATAGTTCTTTATTCTGATACTGAGAACATTTGAAGTCCACGTGTTAACTCAACAGTGGTCTATTTGTTTATTTGCCTGCAGTAACCCATGATTGAACTCTTTTCATGATAATTAGCAGCTTATCTGTTTTTATTACAAATGTAAAATCTGAAAACAAACTCACATTTCCCCTCTCTTTCCTTGAAGCCATGCATGTTATGACAACTCGCAGGATTCATTCATGATAATAATCTTCTGCCTGGAGATAATGACATCCTCCTTAGCAGGTGAAAGACCCCCCTGTTATTCCTGCTTATTTTAAACCCAGCGGTCCACCCATTGTTCAGCCACGTTTCTGACAGCAAAGTCAACATCTGAAGTGCGTTGCAACTTAAAAAGAGGCGAATGTTAATTGAAACCTACTTATCCAGTGGGATACCTCTTCTCTGCGTAAATTAAGGTGAATGACACAGACTCCCCCAGTCGGACCCCTGTTATTGCTCCGTATAGGTGAGACATGAAAGGACTGATCAGGTGCTGGGAGGCTTTTCAGCTTTAGTTTGCATGAGTCACTCAAAGGTTGCAGGGCTTTCCTTGCAGGCGTTGAACAGAGGCAGAAAACATTTTTTCCAACTTCTCTCTCTCTTCCACGGAATATTTTTTTAGGCTATTTGATCATAAATATATATTTGTCAATTTGCTTTATTGGATACTTGATTGCCTTTAAAGTTTCTGTCTCACTCCACTCTGTTTTGCTCCTGTAATAATCTTGCACTTGTGGAATTTGCTCATCGGTTTACTATCTCATTTAATTTATATTTTAAAACAAAAACATTTAACTTGCACACTTTGCTAATGTATATCATTGTTATTCTATGTCTAGTGTAATGGGTGTTTATATGTTTTAAGTTAATTGTAGTAGTCTGGTATATGTATAGTGTATTCTAATATATTCGTTATGTGTTTACTATAGATATGTCATAATCTTCGTTCTATAGACATTTTGAAATTTGTTGTTCCCAAAGTACGGACTGAATTCAGAAAGAAAGCTTATATGTTTTCAGCACTTACAGCTTGGAATAATCTGATCTTCAACTTCAAAACTTAGTTACCTTGAATGAGTTTAAAGCTCTGGTGAAATCGCTGCAGTCCAGGTTATCTGTGTGCAAGTGTTTTGTATGAGCAAGTTTTATAATGTTGTTAATTTATATGTTGTCTGTTACTTTCACTATAACTGTCTTGCTGCTATATTGGCCAGGTCTCCCTTGTAAAAGAGATCTTTGATCTCAATGGGACTAACCTGGTTAAATAAAGGACAATACATATTTATCTCTAGTGTTGGTATATTTACTGTGTATTCACAGTTCCTGTTTGTCTGGATAATAACGCATGGATTTCCCAATTTGGGATCAATTAAATACATCTATCTACCTATCTTTCTATCTACCTACCTACATACCTATCTATCTACCTATCTTCCGTAAACCTCCACCTGTTCGACGTGAGGCTGGCCCAGCTGCTGCTCTGCCGTGTGTCTGAAATCAATAAATATATTGATTACATTTGAATTAATCCAAAAATCTTCTGTTCTTGCATCGGTGCACTTCGTTGATAAAAAAGTAAGGACGGAGTCTCCTTTCTTCTGTGGATGGACGGTGAAGTAAAACGAGCTTTTGTGTGATTTCAGAGCTCAGGAGCAGAACCTCTGCTCCAGTGATTGATTACTAAAGGATGCTTTGACCCTCAGCACCTAAAAGAGAGAGAGAGGGTCCATGAACTTTAACAGAAACAACTCCTCGCTCCTCCATTGTGGACAGTATTGATTATGAGACATTTAGGGATGAAAATCCACCCTCTCCTCTATAGTGTCACAGAGCTAGACTGTCTTTACAGCCGCCCTGGCGTCGTCTCCAGCTGTGGCGCTGCACGTCCCCCTTCAGTCTGTCCTCGGCTGGCTGCATGGTGCTCAGTCTGAAAACACCCACAATAAATTCCTCGAGGTGCACACACTTTAGCACCATTTGTGTCATATATGAGGCCATGGGGTGGAAACAAATTAGGGGTCGTGTGCGATGGCATGCAAGTAGAGTAGTAGACAGTTTGCACATGATTTTACGCACAGATTTGTGACAAGATTATCAACAGATATGAGGAATCTCAGGGATTTGTTTTCATTACCAATTATAGGTAAAGATCTGCAAAAGCAAAAGTCACATGTTTGGGTTTTTACCTCATTATGCTACAGCTGAATAAGCCAAACCAGGTCCGGTTTTGGTTTTATAAATACTTTTGAGATCCTGTTGGACTGTGTGCATAACGGTATGTACAATGATGTGAAATAAATTGATAAAGTATTGAATTTGTTCGAGAAAACGTGGCTGGAAGTTTTAGAGTCAAGTCACAATATATAGATTCATAGATGGAGTTGCGTCAATGAAGTAAAATAAAATGCAACAAAATAATCCTAATGCAATACAGCAGCCCAGGCAGCAATAATTATATTATTCTAAATGTTCAGGGGTTTTTTTAGGAATGAGACTCTTATGTTTGTTTGTTTTTTATATTATTTTGAGGCTATGCTTAGTGCTGGTGGATGAAGGTGTTGAATAGAAAATGTATTTATTGTCTGTTGTATTGGATTACATTACACTGTTGGGTTTCTGCAACAGTCTCTAGTAAACTTGCCAGTGTATTAATCCTATTTATCCTTTATTAATATTAATCCTTTATTATTCGTATTTTATTTGTATTTTTAGGGGAAAGGTGATTCATCAACAGTAAAACTCACATCAGGACCAGTTTGTAGGTCTGTCAAAAATGGTTTGGTGGCTTACTAATAATCAGTGGTGAAATGTAACTAATTACAAATAATTCATTACTCAAATACTGGACTTGAGTAAAAATTAGAGGTATTTTCATTCATGCAACTTTATACTTCTACTCCCCTATACTGTATATCAGAGGCAAATATTGTAGTTTTTACTTCATTTGTCTGACAGCTTTAGTTACTTTACTGATAAAACTGAAGGATGAATGAAGTCTTCTTTTATGGGTTGAGAAAAATCTCCTACTTCTTAAGCTAAATAAACTATTTAAAAAGTCTCTTGGATCAGCTGGAAAAATGCACAGCCACAAAGCTGAAAACAGGGCTGTTTTTCTGACACCATGAAAAGTTGACTTTTTAGAGAGACATGGTAGAATATGACGCATTGCTGTAGATTACACTACCCAACAGTATATATATATATATATATATATATATATATATATATATATATATATATATATTAGGGCTGTCCTCGACCAAATAAATAGTTTTAGTCGACTAATTGATTAGTTGATCTGTAAAACTGAGTTTCTCCACAAGGAATCACACAAAAGCACCACTTTAAATCTTGTGTTTACCAGAGATATGCTCATACGTTTCTTACAAATAAGTAATTCAGCATGAAAAAAACATAAAAAACGACTAATCGACAAAATAATATATGAATTAAAACATCTACAGCAATAAAATGCAACATACACATTAATGCAGCAGTAATATTGATCCAGAAACATCATATAATAAACAGTAAAACACTGACAGGGAACATTTTACTGCAAAATGAATACTTTCACTTTTCATACTTCTTACATTTTGCTGACAATCCTTACATAGATTTACATAAGTTTTGCATGCAGGACTTTTACTTGTAGTGGAGTATGTTCACTGTGTGGTATTAGTACTTGTTGTACCTCAGAAAAAGATGTGAATACTTGTTCCACCACTGCTAATAATTAACCACATTAACCAAATAATTATACCTCGTCAGACATCATGTGTTGCTCCTCTTTCCTCCCAGTAGTTCACTCAACATAAAAGCAGATTTAGAGACATTTCGGAGGTTATTATAGTACATACAGTGACTCTGCTGTAGCTTTTGGTGTTGTGAATTGACGCCCCTGTCTGTTCTGTGACAGCCTCTCTGATTGGATGAAAGTTTTCAGCCTCAGCCAATCACAGCGCCCCCATTGCGTTCCGGGTGTATCCTTTCGACCAATCACAGCCGAGAGCGCAGACTGGGAGACAGAAGAGCTCCACTACTTTTGACTGTCTCCTCTCACTTTGAACCGGTGTCAACAAACAACAACAACAATATTTTCCATGCTTACACCGCCTACACTTACAACAACCCGAATACTGGCGAATAAAACCAAGAAGACCGAGAAACTAACTATTTTTAACACCCCAAAATACAATTTTCTTCATTTTTTTGTGTCATTTGACTCCTCCAGAGGCTTGTTTGTGGCTGTCCCGGGACGCACTGCAGCTAACCGAGGCTAAAAACCGTCCAGGAAGCTTCCTCACAGGCGAAATCCTGCTGCAAAAGTCGGTGTTGGAGCAGCAGCTGCAGCCTCCCCGTTAGGAGGAGGTTATCCACGGTACTCACTGGGGTGTTGGAGGTATGACTGCGTTGGCTGGGTCAATACCCAGGATGATGCGACCCCATCTGGCTCAGAACTACCCCCGCAGTGGATTCCCACTGGAAGGTAACGTAAAACATCACATTGCCAAAAGGAGAAGGGTATACAGCCAGCTGGATGTTGATGGAAGATATTGTTACTAGTTAGTCAAAAGTCACTTTTAGGCTACTTTTATGTAGCCATTTAGATAGATAGATAGATAGATAGATAGATAGATAGTAACTTTATTGATCCCGAGGGAAATTGAAGTTTCCAGTATCACAGTTCCATAGTGCAAAACATGTTAGTAAAAAGGCAGTAAAAAAGTTAGTAGTGCAATTTAATCCAGTCTTGTACCAAACCTCAGCTTAAAAACACAAACTTTGTACAGTTATAGGTCCTAAAAGTGTTATAGCACTGGACTACATCTTACTTGATATTCATTATTTCTTTATCCCCATCTTGGTAGCTTATTTTACTGTTTTTTTACCTCACAATTTTTTGTGTAATTTTAGCAACTTTAAACAAACTTGTTTGCAGGTTATAGATAGATAGATAATAACTTTATTGATACCGAGGGAAATTAAAATTTCCAGCATCACAGTTCCATAGTGCAAACATGTTAGTAAAAAGGCAGTAAAAAAGTTAGTAGTGCAAAGTACAAAGTACAGAAAAATAAACCAGATATACGTGTTCCTTTATGAGTTGAGAAAATACCCCTATTTGTTAACCTAAATGAAGTATTTAAAAAGCCTCTTGGATCAGCTGAAAAAATGCATCATCACAAAGCTGAAAACAGGGCTGTTTATCTGACACCATGAAAAGTAGACTTTTCAGAGATACGTGGTAGAATATGATGCATTGCTGTAGATTACACTACCCAACAATATGTATGAATTAAAAACATCTACAGCAGTAAAATGCAACATATACATTAATGCAGCAGTAATATTGATCCGGGCACAGCATAGATAGATAAATAGTAACTTTATTGATACCGAGGGAAATTCAAGTTTCCAGCATCACAGTTCCATAGTGCAAAACATGTTAGTAACAAGGCAGTAAAAAAGTTAGTAGTACAAAGTACAAAATACAGAAAAATATACCAGATATAAAAATACAAGGAGAGGAAGAAAACTGTTAAAACTGAATATAGTGCAGGCTAACAGCTATGATACACGACTATTAAGAAAAAGCGAATATAGTGCAGAAGAGACTGTTAAAAATTAGTATTTAATCAGTTTAAAAACACAAACTTTGTACAGTTTTAGGTCCTAAAAGTTGTATAGCACTAGACTACATCTTATTTGACTATTCATTATTTTTATCCCCCATCTTGGTAGCTTATTGTACTGTTTTTTTCCTCACAATTGTTGTAATTTTAGCAACTTTTAGCAAACTTGTTTGCAAACTATTTGACATAATTGGGCTATTAATATTATATTATGTATTTTCTTAAATAATGCAAGTGTTTTAATGGGATATGCGTACTTTTATAGCTGTATATGAGTTATTGCGCAAAAATAGTTATTGTTTTTGGAGCAGTTAAATAAAACGGCTGCTTCTTTCTATAATATCTTGTTATTGGTGTATTGAGTTACATTTGGGATCAATTAAAAGTTCTCTATAACATTACGCACTGACTGGATCACTTTGGTGACTCTCATATTTTGATTAAATGTACCAAACCTCATCTTAAAAACACACACACACTTTGTACAGTTATAGGTCCTAAAAGTTTTACAGCACTGGACTACATCTTACTTGACTATGCATTATTTTTATCCCCCACCTTATAGCTTATTTTACTGTTTTTTTTCTTCGCAATTGTTGGTGTAATTTTAGCAACTTTTTGCGAACTTGTTTGCAGGCTATTTGACATAATTGGGCTATTAATATTATATTTTGCATTTTTATGAATAATGCAAGTGTTTTAGTGGGATAAACGTACTTTTATAAGTTATTGAGTAAAGATATGTATTGTTTTTGGAGCAGTTAAATGCAAGTGCTGCTTCTTTCTATAATATCTTGTTATTGGTGTATTGAGTTACATTTGGGATCAATTAAAACTTGCATGCACTGACTGGATCACTTTGGTGACTCTTATCATGTTTTGGTTGAATGTAGTGTCTACTCCGCTGGGTCAAGGCCGTGTGAACCAGCTCGGAGGAGTTTTCATAAACGGCAGACCTTTGCCCAACCACATCCGACATAAGATCGTGGAGATGGCCCACCACGGCATCAGGCCGTGCGTCATCTCCAGACAGCTCCGGGTCTCTCACGGCTGCGTGTCCAAAATCCTGTGCCGGTACCAGGAGACGGGCTCCATCAGACCAGGGGCCATCGGTGGCAGCAAACCCAAGGTATATGGACCAGAGAAAGCACATCATATATTATATACATGTTGTTTTTTTATTATATACATTCATGTTGATTGTTGAATTCTTAACAAAAATATGAACTTTTTTTCATTTTTATTGAATTTCTGTGTTATAAAGGTATTGTATGCATTGTGCCCTAAGGGCCACAACAAAGTGAATAAACACTGCGACTTTTCTGACCTTTTGAAGCAGGGAACAACGCCGGACGTAGACAAGAGAATAGAAGAATACAAGCGGGAAAACCCGGGTATGTTTAGCTGGGAGATTCGGGATAAATTACTGAAGGATGGGATATGTGACCGCAACAACGTTCCTTCAGGTAAAAAAGGGCAGACATGAATTAATTAATTATATTTTATTATTATCATTATTATTATTATCATTATATTTAATTTTTTTGACGTGTACTTTTACATTCTATATTTTCTTATTTCTTTATATTCTATACATTTTAACTTCTTCCACAACAGGTTATCATATAGCTTATTTTAAATGTTTTTTTTTTTTTTAAATAATAATAATAAAAAAATAAGTAAAGAAAAAAAACGTTTCCCCTTTAACAAATCTACCGTTTCTTTCAGAGTTTTGTTTTTTAGAGACAACTTTATGATTTATTTATTTATTTGTTTGTTTCAGATCAATGGCCTATATATTTTGTCATATTTTAATGTAGTGTCACTTATTTTAAGTTGTGAGTGTCATTGTTTATTATTATTATTACTTATACCATATTTCTCTGTTTGTAATTTCTACTTTTTTGAACGAACTTTTTGTCAGTGAGCTCCATCAGTCGCACCATGCGGAGTAAGTTCGGAGGCAAAGGCGATGAAGAGGAGGATGAAGAGGAAATCGAGAGGAAAGAGTTGGAGGAGAACGACCGGAGGGCCAAACACAGCATCGAGGGCATCTTAGGAGACAGATGTGAGTAAACTATATACTCTTATTATATTGTGGGAGAGAATAGTTGGCTGTTAACTTTATAGCTTCATATCAGTGACACACACGTTAGAGCGCATGTTTGATCAGATACCATCTTACTGAGTCCATATGTGAGGAAGCTTGTTATAATTTGTATTTATATAATTGCTAAGCTGTCTGTTTGGGATGTGCTTTGGGAAATATTATAAGAAAGTGAAAACTTAAAGGTCCCATATTATGAAAAAGTGAGATTTTCATGTTTTTTTTATTATAAAGCAGGCTTAAGTCCTATATAAATACTGTGAAATAACGAAACACTCAATCCACATGGAAATACACACAGCCCGTATTCAGAAACTCTGCATTTGAAACAAGCTGCAAGGATTTCTGCCCATTCGTGACGTCACGAATATACAATATTTAGACCCTTGACACAATTTTAAACATAAACATTCGAAATGTGTCCCAGTTTATTCCTGGTTGCAGTGTATGTGAATGTCATCAGCTGACAGGAAGTAAACATGGACCCAAGCTGTTGCCTAGCAACGCAATTCTGTTGCAATTCCGTCAAAATGCACTAAAACAGAGCGTTTCAGTCAGAGGGTGAATACAGGCATATTCAGGCTGACAGTATGAGGAAAATAAAGTTTTTTTTTTAACATTACAGCATGTAAACATGTTCTAGTAGAAACACAAAATACAAGTATGAACCTGAAAATGAGCATGATATGGGACCTTTAAGAGACTATTTATCCAGCTGTATTAAATTATAGAGGAATACATGTCCCATTTTGCAGGGAAACCTATTCAAGGAAACACTTCAGCACCTCCAACCTGATGATTGCTTCTTAGCAGCTTTAAAGGAGAAAGGTTTTATTTAGTCGTGTAACTGGCCTCTCCGTGGAGTTTTAGCATGCTGTAAAGTTGTTGGATTGGGGGTGGAGAGTGTGTGTCCTCCTTTTGTTAGGAATTCTTTATCGACCATATCTCTCTAATGCTTTTCCCATGAGGCCATATCCAGTAAATCAAACAGCAGGTGACGGCTCAGAGTGTGCAGTTCTGGTGTGTGTGTTCAGCAGTGCTTTAAACGCAGAATAGCCATGTTACAGTAAAGTCTGCATGGGATGCACATATTTAAAAAAAAAAAAAGAAAAAAGATTTACAAAGAGAGAAGCCGTCCAACATTATAAATCCATCCACTATATTTAATGCCTTTAACAAATTATGGAAACACTTTTCTCTTGGCCCATTGTTTGGCAGGCTGTGTGTTTATAGTTTGGCTATTATTTTATGCAACAAATCAATTTTTATTAGTGTTTCAGAAGACAGTGTCCACTGTAAAAAGTGAGCACCTGCACAAGCTCACAAAACAAAAAACACATTTTTATTTAAAAAGTGAAATCAGATGACTTAGATAACTTTTTTTTCAATGCAATTTAAAGTTTTAGTTCCTTTTCTAGTGGATTTAAAAGATAAATTAAGTTTTTAAAGGGGATATTTCGAAACAAGTGGAATCAAAAAGTTTATTATTTTTTAAGAAAAAATCCCCCTTCTGCTAACAAAGACTCTTTTAAAGAACTGTATAAAGTGGTTGGATATATGTGTTGCAAGCCAAGAAATAAAACATATTTCCATCATTGCAGTTCCACAGACTAATTGGAGATTTGAGAGCGGTTTGCTCTTTTAGGTCTATTTAGCCTATTTTCAGTGTCATTACTTTACTTTTTGCCTACGTCATTAGAGTGGAAATTCGTCACGCTTTAATTTGGCACTTCCCAAATTACTAACCTCCATAATGGATCCATCTTCTCCTCGTCTTGCTGGTGAGTTTGTGTCCTTTGTAGAAACCAAACTGTACCAATAATGTGCTCATCATCCTTAAAGGGATGAAATCAATTAAAGATATTTTTCTTTTCACTTTGGAAAAGTTAATTATAGGCTACTTTTTAGTGTGTGGCAGTGCAATTTGAAATGTGGCAGGGTTATTCCTGTGGAAAACACTGGAGGTGATAATAGTTGTGATAATTCCCCCTCAGTGTAACTTAGAGCTGCGTAAAGTTTATAAATGCCGACTAAATATTTCATAGGCCTATTTTAACGTGTAATAATTTAGTCACTTAAAGGTCCCATATCGTGCTCATTTTCAGGTTCATACTTGTATTTTGTGTTTCTACTAGAACATGTTTACATGCTTTAATGTTAAAAAAACGTTTATTTTCCTCATACTGTCTGCCTGAATATACCTGTATTTACCCTTTGTCTGAAACGCTCTGTTTTAGTGCATTTCAACGGAATTGAATTGCCTGGCAACAGTTTGGGTCCATGTTTACTTCCTGTCAGCTGATGTTATTTACATACACTGCAACCAGGAATAAACTGGGACACATTTAGAATGTTTACGTTTAAAACCGTATAATGGTCTAAATATTGTATATTTGTGACATCACAAATGGACAGAAAGCCCATAACGGCTTGTTTCAAACGCACAATTTCTGTATTGAGCGCTTCGATACTTTCACAGTATTTTTATATCACTTAAACCTGTTTTATAATATAAAAGACCTGAAAATCTCACTTTTTACAATATGGGACCTTTAATAACAGTCTATAATTGTTGCCATCGGTTTCTGATTAATGTTGATTGGCTAAAGAGTAAGCATTAAAGCTAAATATTGCTCCATAGCGCGTTTAATGGTTAAAAAACACACCATTAAGTAAGTTAGGCTACCTTTAAAAAGTGTATTCATAAAACAAACTGATTCAAAACAGCCAGGACCAACAACAATGTGTGGCACTTTAAATTGTTACGCCTGTTTTGACTAGTTGAAGATGCAGGTTATTAGTATTTTTTTTCAGGTTTTTATATTATTATAGACCTGAAAATCTAACTTTTTACAATATGGGACCTTTAATCTGTCACCGTCTACCTCGAGCACCAGAGACTAAACGGCCATCCAAAATGACTTGTTCAAACAGTTTCCATCACTTTTTAAAACATTTTACGCATGACGTCCACATGCAGCCAGTCCATGTGGACATGCTGCATGTGGACGTCATGCGTAAAATGTCCAAATGTCCACATGCAGCAGCATGTCCACATGCATCCTCCATTTCCCTGCAGCACCTTCTCCGTCCGTGCATCAGTGAAACATGGGAGGAGAGATAAAGGACTCTAGGTCTCTGAAGAGACAAAATGTCCCCCAGATGAGTTGATCAAACATTTGTTCAACGGTTTCCAAGTCCTCACAAAGACACGCCTCGCGCGCACAACGGGACGCTCGAGGATGAACTTGGGAGACAAAAGCGCGAGAGTCTATTTGGGGCTCACGCTTGGGCTGCGCGCGGACAAAAGGCCAGCTTGGAAACAGCTTTGGCCACTGCTTAAAGAAGAAGAAGAAGAAGAAGAAGAAGAAGGCAACCTGTTTATAATTCAGTCAGAGGAAAAAAAGCTTCAGCAGAGAAAAGCCCCGACAAAACACACTGTGAAGCCGCAATGAAGGATGAATTATTCAGGGAGCGTTCAGCGAGGGGAAAATGGCCGTTTTCACCTACAAAATGTTTCCTATTGGGGTCGGCTAAAGAAGCCCACTGCCATTCACGATGACAATTGAGGCCTCTGAAATCCACTCACGTTTTGAGCCAAGGATGCGTGCTCGCACCCAAAACCTGCGCACAAGCAGATAGACACGTGCGCGCACACGAATAAGCATTGAAGTTGATATAAGATGTGCCATTTGAGATGTTGATAAAGGCACCCAGTGGAAGAGACAAACAGACAAGTTAGTAAGACACAGTTTATAGGTCGCCAATACAAGCTATAATTTAGATTTATTGCAGGATCTTTATATTAAAAAGTGAATAAATAATAATAATAATAATAATAATAAATACAAAATATCTTGTGTTAATATATATTATCAGCAAATGAAATAACACAAAACTACTGAGTTGTGGACAAAACAATAGATTTTATTGCAGGATCTTTATATTAAAAAGTTGCATACTTTTTGTGGAGTTTATTATTTTTTTTTTCCAGTAAGCTTTGAATAACGTTCTGTTGCATTTGTAATGTCAGAGCTTTATAACAGAAAAAAGCAACATTGTCCGATTCTGCAACTTTTGATGAATCCTAATTGTTGTGTTTGTCATAATATTCAGACTGTAATTGACCACCAAAACAAAAAACAGACAAGTTAGTAAGACAACAGTTTAGGTCGCCAATACAAGCTATAACTTAGATGTATTGCAGGATCTTTATATACAAAAAGTTGCATACTTTTTGTGGAGTTTATTTGTTTTTTTTCCAGTAAACTTTGAATTACTTTCTGTTGCATTTGTAATGTCAGAGCTTTAAAACAGAAAAAGGCAACATTGTATCCGATTCTGCAGCTTTTGATGAATCCTAATTGTTGTGTTTGTCATAATATTCAGACTGTAATTGGCCACCAAAAACCAAGTGGCCCTCTTCTGCCTTGAAGGGTGATGTCTAATAATACAGCCTGTAACTCATGATCTATTATTGATTCTTTGATGAATCCAGGGCCATGCCCTCGCGAACATTAATAATGTCTTCTAAATGATGTCGATATTGTGCTATGTCACATTTAATGACGGAGGGAGTGTATTAAAGAGTGGTTTTGGTGAATGGGGACCAATGTTCTCCCCGGAGAGCCCCGGTCTGGCCCGGAGCGCAGCTCCACAATGGGGGCCCCGGCCACCCGTCCACAACTCCCAAAACTCACCCCCCTCCTCCACTTGCTCTCCAAATCTCTTCAAGCAGATTAAATCGACTCTTTTATTTCATCTCACTTTCATCTGGAGAGCAACACCGCCCCTCTCCCTCTGTTTCCTACTCCGTCTCTCTGGTTCTCTCTCTCAGCCTGCGGCGCGCAGCAAGTCTCATATCTGATCTCCATCCTCCGGAGCGCACCGAGGAAACCCAGTCCAGCTCCACAAAGTTTCATATTAATTAAGTTCTTTATTAACCTTTTTGTGGTTTGATTCTAAATATACTTAGTTGCAATTTCAACATGATTGCAGAAACTACACTGTAAACAATTGCTGTTAATTTAAAACTTAATTAGAAACTTTGTTGAGCCAATTACAGTCTGAATATTATGACAAACACAACAATTAGGATTCATCAAAAGGTGCAGAATGGGACAATGTTGCCTTTTTCTGTTCTAAAGCTCTGACATTACAAATGCAACAGAAAGTTATTCAAAGTTTACTGAAAAAAATATATAAACTCCACAAAAAGTATGCAGCTTTTTTTTATATAAAGATCCAGCAATAAATCTAAATTATAGCTTGTATTGGCGACCTAAACTGTGTCTTACTAACTTGTCTGTTTTATTCTTCCTCTCAAATATGTGTGGATGCCTTTATCAACATGTAAAATGGCACATCTTATCCTCCTGAGACCCAGCCCATTGACATGTGTCCTCTGTAGTGGACATTTTGTCCACATGCATATCCTCTTACTCTTTTGACCTACTCTATCAACCCCTGGTGTATTATTGTAAAGAGGACATCCTGGCTTTCCAGTGATATGGCATGCGTTCTTTTTTAATCAATTTGAATGTATTCTTGGTTTAATATCACTCTACAGCCATAATCTGTTCATTTTTTTTCAGTCTTTTCACACTGAAAGTCTTGTAGTCCACTATACAGTGGACAATAAAAATAAAGTTTAACAAGCCTAAATTGTTAAGATTTTCTTTTAACCCTAATTAGGAAGGAAATCAAAAAAAAAAAAGTAATTGCAAGACACTTTTTTTTAACTCGGTTCCCAGGAGGATATATCAACTTCAGTTGCGATTTCAAAATGTTGATTGCAGAAACTACACCTGATTAATTCTAATTTAAATATTTTTGATTTGCTACTTTGGCCACCACCTTCTATCTTTATACTTGTGAAGCTCTCTGCTTTGGAGCAACACTTATTTGTTGTAATTTTTCAATAGAAGATATCTTAAATTAATATATATTATCAGCTAAGGAAATAACACCAAACTACCATACTTTGAGTTGTGGACAAAACAAGAAATTTGAAGATGTCATCTTGGGCTTTGGGAAACACTGATCCACATGTGTCACCATTTTTGGACATTTTATAGACCAAACAACTAATCGATTAATCGAGAAAATAATCGTTTGTTGCAATCCTAAATGGATTTATCGTTTAGGTCTCTTTTTTCTTTTTTTTCTTTGCAAAAATGGCCAAACTTTTCTGGTTTCAGCTTCTCCATTGTGAGGATTTGGTGCTTTTATCTCTAATTTATTTGGGTTTTAGACTGGTGATCGGACAAAACAAGACATATGACAACACTTTGGACTTAATGAAATTTTGATCTGATGATTAATATAATATGCAAGCCAAAACTTTTAGCACTGTTTTTCAAATACAAGTTGGCTACTTTTCTGACTTTCTTTATGGCTTTAGAGCAAAAATATTCACAGTTAAAAGGTCACAAAGAGTTATTTTAAACTCTACTATACACAGCCTGTTGGCCAAATAATAAACATTGAATGGTAATAATTAAATTGTAATCTAAAGGCCTATCTTTTGACAAATGAATACAAATTTAAACCACATTTTCTTGCAAATTCCCAAAGTAAAGTTAAAACCAGAAATAAATTCCTCCCTCGCTCCATGTTGTATTAAATATTTATATATCTGGCAGTACCTCTGGCCCTCCAGGCCTGTTGCTGAGCTGTACCAAACTCCCAGCATCATAGTAATTAACCCTGGAGACAAAGTTAATGATTAAAACAGTCACGGTGTCCCCGCCTCCTCCCTCCTCCTGCTCCACATTTTCACAGTGTATCTTTTAGAGTCCGTACTTAGTTAGGTGAAATTAGCCAGATAATACAGAGGAGCCTTGTTGAGGGCCGATACATTTCCATTTAGGCTGGCCGTGTGTGCGCACACACAACCACTTGCGTACACACACATACACATTCCACTCTGCAATGCAAACAGTCAAAGGGATAACTTTATTTGGTGAAAGGGGATCCTGGAAAGGGCTAATTGAATAAGCCCAGGATCTTTGAAAAACCCCTACCATGGTGAGCGCAGTCATCATGTCATAATTAGGTTTATTGAGGCGCATTCCTTCAATCTGCCTCCATTCCCCCGGGCTCATTGTATCCAGGGCCCAGGCCAATGGCCGGGGGACAAAAGGGAACCGTGAGCAGACAATACATGAAAGAGCCATAAAGATTTAGCTGGCTTTGTCACAGAAACGGAGTAAGACTTTGTTTGTGTAAATAATGCGAGTGAATGAAGAACTTGGGCTTCTCTGCCACTCGGGGTGAAGGATGGCGTGCTGCAAAATGTAATATGTGGGCAAACCGCTGGATCAGTGCCAGGGCAGAAGAGAGGAGGAGGAGAGGAAAGAGAGAACGGAGGGAAGAGGAGTGATAGGTCGGAGCGAGGGAGCAGAGGTTGAGGCAGATAATGGGCTGAGGGCACAGACGGAGCAGTGTGTTTAGTGTGTTTATGATGGTGTTTGCACTGACTTTTCTATCAGCTTTTGTACTCCAGCTGTTTGCAGTTGTTATCTGAAGAACGTTTAAGTACTTAGACTATAAAGTGTTCATTGAAAATGAGAATATTTGCAACTAACTTCTTTCATATATTTCCAGTTGCTCATAATTATATGTTTTTGCATAGTCTACTAAATGAATAGTCATAACTGTTTTGCCTTGTTGTCTCACTTACAGTGGCTTTTCAAGCAGTGCTCTGATATACAAAATGAGTCAGCAAAGTTAGCAATCATACAAGAACACACTGTTTTAACTATATAGAATATTCAACATGATGATGATAATAGGCAACTATTTTGGTAATGGATTTAGAGTTGCAACGATTGATCAATAATAATAATACGGATAATTCTCTGATTCCAGCTTCTTAAAGGTCTTTCTCAAAATTCTGCTTCTCCATTGTGAGGATTTGGTGCTTTTATCTGTAATATATTTGGGTTTTGGACTGGTGATCGGACAAAACAAGACAGATGACGACACTTTGGACTTTATAAAATTTAAATCTGCATTTCTTTTTAAATTTTCTACCATTTTCTACACCAAACGGTTGATCGAATAGTCGAGAAAAATAACCAGCGAATTAATTAACAATGAAAATATTCTGTAGTTTTAGCCCTAAAAAGTTGCCAGTTGCTGTTTCTGTCTCATCAAATCTAACAAAGACAGAACCAATAAGCTCTCGATTGGGTCTTATAATAGCTATTGGCTATTACTGGCCTGAGCCAAGTGTCTGGTGAAGAGGGCTCTGTCTGTCCGTTGAAAGAATGAATGTGTCACTCAGTGAGTCCCTGGGCACGAGGGCAAAGGGGGGCACGAGGGCCAAGTGGCGAGCACCAAATCACTCTCCTCTACCCCGGGGCTCTCTCCGTCTCTCCGTCCCTCTCTCCTCATCCTGCTCTCCTCCCTCTCTCGTGGGTTTTTTCTAATAAGCCCATGCATGATGACTATTCAAGCATGAAAACATAGTTATCTGCAAATGAATGGCTGCTCTATGCTTCATTAAAGCCTCTTTTTCCTTTCACACTCTTATTGTGACCCTCTGATATCAATTCAAAGGGCAATTAATGAATGCACACCAACTTTGAAGTCGGGGTGATTTCTGAGAGGGAGGGGGCTTGTGCGTGTGTGTGAATGTGCATGTGTGTCAAGGGGGGGAAGGGGTATTTGGGGTATTCCCCCTTCAAGACCCGCTGTAGCGCCCCAGCCTTCACCCGTGATGGACTAGCCACATTGAGCTGAGAGTGAGCGAGCCCCAAAGACGGTTTGAAGGGAGTGAAAGAGTGAAAAGGCCTAGCGAAGGTCAAGTAGAATGGCTCGCCTTAGAATAAGGCCCCTCTTTATCTGCTGCAAGTATGCACTATAGGCACAACAGCTGGGGGGAAAGGGGGGAGAGAGGTTGTTTTTTAATGTGCATGAGTGTGTTTGTGCGTGTTTCTGAGAAAGTAAGGAAGAATGTGCGTTTTCCTCTCATGCATCTGTCTGGGTTGTTTTTAACGTGTGTGTATCGGGGGGTTATGGGTTGAGTGTCAAAGTTTGCAGAGGCCAGCCAGAGGCCAGTAAATGCAGCATCGATGCTGCTGATGGGGGGACAGGCAGCTGTCAATCACCTGACTGATGAAGCTTGACTTTCATTCAGAGCTTTGTTAACTAATTAGCCCAGAAGCTTTTGTGTCGCGTCGGAAAAGAGACTTAAAATGTGTGTTTATGCTGTAGTCGTGCCATGTGGGGAATAACTTTTGCACACTCTCAAACTTGAAGGCACCAAGCAGACGCAGAATTGTGTTTTTTGTGTTTCACGCTTAGTCGTACTGGTGTTGGAGCTTTACAGCGTGTAAGCTACAAAATGCAGTGTGCGATGAAAATAATCAATTTTGTTCAGGCTTTTTGAATGAATGTACCGCTCTGTAGAACTTGATTACAGGTATTTCCGTGTTTAAATAGGGATTCTCTGCCAAACCAGGAGTTCCTTAGTAATATTTACCATCTGAACGTTGAGGTAAAAAGTAGGAAACTCGGATCTACCCTCACTCATGTAACATGAATGCAGCATTATACAGTACATTACTGCTGTTCTAAATGGCTCACTGGATCTTATTATACTTGCATCTTGCACTTTTTTGCATCAGATTCCTTATTTTACAATTCTTTACTTTGTTTAAGGGGAACATACAGTACTTGACATACAACTACAGTTGTATGGACTGCTTTTGTGTTGTTGCTGGCTGGTCTCATACACTGTAGCTATACCTACGAAAAGTAATGCACTGTAATACGTGTATATCCCACAAAATTAATTTGTGTGTAATGCCACATAATTGTGAACCAGGAAATATAAAGAGTGGCAAACGCCGCGTAGGAAGGAGATCGGGGTGGATAAAAAAATACCAGGCTTTTGCCCCGGAGACTGGCGTTTGTGTCCCATGTGAAACCAGAAGTCAACGTTGATTTATTTGCCACGTAAGTTATGTAGTTATGTAACGCCACTTCAGGAGTTATTTTAAGCCAAACCACGAACTTTCCCTAAACCTATCTAAGTAGCTTTCTTGCATAAACCTAAGGAAGTTGTTTCCTGTGAGGACGGAAGTTTATTTTGAAAAGACTGTATGCATGTAACGAGCAGAAATTGAAACGTGTTGCTGGACATTCGTATGAAAAGATATCATACAATCCGTTGTATGAGGATACGTTGGTTGTTGATGATAACCTTACATTTTCTTGAAAATCCACATGAATTCATGTGGAAGATGAATAGCTGCTGTAGTCAGCAGGGGCAGCTTGACAGTAGAGAGATGAAACCGTCAAACATCCTCCTTGTCAACTAAGAAAATTGAGAATGACAGCTCACCTTGTTGGATTTCAACAAGTGCCCCACTGACTGGAGTTGTGAGTTAAAAGACACTGCAGGGGTCACAGGGCTGCGGAGGGTCGCTCTCCCCCAGCGCTACACAGGAAGCAGGGTTAGAAACACATTTAGCTACAAATGACAGGTAACCATTTCCTGATCCCCCCTACATCCTTAACAACTCCCATAATTCTTTGTCGACAGCTTCAGACTCCTTCAAACCTCATTTTTTTGTTGCATAACAAGGCTGTGACTGACGACAGTTTGCTCACATCATTTTTTTTGGTGTAATCACAATCCCATGCTACAAAACCCACAACACACGTACACACTCTCATTTACAGGGCAGCTGTGAAGGTTGAAACTCCTCCTTAGCAAGTCAAGTGAGTTCGCCCTCCAACCCCCCCTCCCACTCACAGAAATCTACACACACCATCTTTTTCTTAACCCACCAGAAAGAGTCACAGATGGGTCCATAAGCTGTCAGCAAAGCCATTATCCGGCCCAGCATCTGCCTGTCTTGACTTCTATATACTGTTTAATGCAGTCGGCCAGTCACTTAGTCCCCCGGCTCCTGAATAGGAGCAGCGTGGTCGGCCCGCCCAAATAAATGCTGCGTTTGTCTCCTCTGCCTTTTGTTTTGTGTTTTTTTTTTGAGAGGGGTAGGTGGAGAAGAAGGGGGGCAACGTGTCACAGGCTCAATTTACCCTCGCTATTAACCAAAGCCCCAGAAGAGTTACTGGGATGTCCGAAGAGGGGTGTAAATAGTCCACATATGGTCAGTCAATTCCCCCAAGTCCCCAAAATCCAAGTTTGACACATCCCCTTTTCACTCCCTCTCTATCTGTCTCTCACACACACTTGCATACGTACTCAATGTGTCTCATGTCGCAGTGGACATATTTAAGCCTTTGTGTCCCTATCCGACCCCCCCTACAAAAACAGCAATGCCGAAGTCTTTCCAACAGTCTGTTTCAGCTAAATCCTCCATTCTCCTCCTTCCTCTCCTCCTTGTTTTTCTCTTCCCTGGGATGGCGTTGCACGGTGGGATCCATTTTGGGCTTTCTTGGCTCCGGGGAGGTTGTTTTGGCTTGGAGTCCCGTGCACTGTGTGCCTCTCAGGGCTTCAGTTTGGTTAAATTAAACAGTTTTCTTTTCTCCTCTAACCCCTTCCACCCACCCACCCCCTTCCAACTGCTCCTCTCTTATTTTGCGGCTTAATGCTCCTCGGCTCCCGGGCGATCTTGCCGAGGTTGCGTTTCCAGGCCTTTCTCCTGCTCAGATAATTTCACCCTTTTAAGGCTCATATTTTCTCATATTTCGATGAACTGACAAGAGCCAGTGCCATGTCTGCAACCCCCCGCTCCTCTAAACTGAGGTGGAGCAAAAGTATACAGAGAGAAGTGGAGTGTTTACAGGGGCCATAAATACAGCATTTTAAGATATAGCATATGTATACAGGCAGGCAGCGATATGACGGTTAGAGTGGATAATTTGATTGGCCAAGGCTATTTGACGGTGCCAAATCGATGTGATCAGATCTTAGGGATAGCGAGGCGATGACGGCAAACAGGGCACTCTGAAACCACAGGTTTACAAGGTTGGAAAAGATCCGGGGAGCAGGGGAAAGGTTTCTTCTCTTCCCTCTCCTCCTCTTTGTCTCAGCAAGAGAGGTAATATATATCCTGATGCTGACTTGGCATTATATTTCATCGTTACAAAGGTCATTTTGGAATGTATTGTGTGTGTGTTTGCTTGACCACTCTAAAAGGCATGCGAATACTGTTAATGGACGCTGAAGTGGAGACGCCTCAGGGCTGACAAGCTCGATTAACGTAGCCTTAAAAATGCATGTAGAATCCGGGGAAGCCCAGCGCTGTGGACGTGGGTTTACAAGGTCATGTGCTGCAGTCTTTGTGTGTGCTTATGAGCCAAGCTGTGGGGAGTAGTGAGCTGTAGGGGTGATTGGGTGGCTGCCTTCCGTCTTGGCACAAGTTTGCCACCAAAACACTCTTTTACACCCCATGTGTCACCCCGTGAATCTTCGGCACCTGCCACTTTAATTTGCATTACATTATATTTTAGAATTTTAGGCGTGTTTGTGACGCTTAAGCAGACACGTGTGATGCGTGTGGCAGTTGAATAAACTTATTTTAGGTTGTTGTTTTTACAGAAATCCAAGCTTTGATATGTCCTTAAAAAATCCAGCAGGTTACTGTGAGTTTATGTTGCAATTGCCAGAAATAGTTATATTAAAAATGTATAATTTGTGACTTCAAAATTTAAGAATCTCAGAAAAATGATCAGCACCTAAACAAGTTGCATTTACTACCTGAGAGCCACAGTGACTTTTAGTAGTGAGCTTATATGTTGTTGTAACACGTTGCCATATATGCATATGCATATAGACTCTTGATTTTCAGGTTTTGTGATTTTTTTCCTTCAAATAGCCATATCCAAAAGCAGCAGATCAGATCATGAAAGTGAAGTTTTTGTTCACTTTCAAAGTATCTTATGTGTAGGAGTGCAGTGATCTTCTTGAAAAAATATGAGAAAACACAAAGTTTCTCAAAACAAAAGACAGTAAACGGTTGTCATGCGAATAGTATTTTTAAGATCTAGTTTTCCAACATCTTTGTATTATAAATATTTGTTACATCTTATTTTGACCTTTTAACCATTCACAGTAAACTGATAAATGCAATTTGTAGTTTTCCGAAAACAAGGCACAAACACGTGATGGTTGATTACTTACTTTTGAGTAAGTACAGCTGCAGGCTGTTCTCATACACTGGTCGTAGCTATACCTACGAAAAGTAATGCACTGTAATACCGGACTTTCACCCAGGAGACCGGTGTTCATGTCCCGTGTGAAATCAGAAGTCAACGTTGATTTATTTGTAATGTAACTTACATACTTAAGTAACGCCACTTCCGGTGTTATTTTAACCGAAACCACAATCTTTTCCTAAACCTAACTAAGTAGTTTTGTTGCCTAACCTAAGGAAGTTGTTTCCTGTGAAGATGGAAGTTTGTTTTGGAAAGATTGTATGCATGTAATGAGCGGACATTGACATGTGGTGTTGGACATTCGTAGGAAAACGAACAAATGAGTAATAACTTTTTTGTAAGATATCATACGAACTGTTGTATGAAGATACGTTGACAGTGCAGAAAAGAAATAGAAAAACTACGAAAGAGACAGACAGGATTTTATTGTCTTAGAGTAAATAAAGAGAGAAGATGGGGGACGTACTTCCTTTCTCTTATAGTGTCCATGCATTGAAGAGGGACCACAAACCGTGATTGTACTACTCTTCCACCATCAACAACAGCAACAAAAACCAACACAGATGCCCAGACAGACTATCCCCAAGGGGACATTTACGTCGGCAACAACAGCCCCTGTTGCCCCTCTCCGCTGCCCTGCTCGCCCCCTCAGGTACTCTTACAGTTCCCTCTGGAGAAAGGGGGTGTATGTTGGGGGGGAGGGGTAGAATGCCCCCGGCTGTGCACCCAACTACCCCCCCCCCCCCAAGCCCTCTGCGGAGCCTCTTTATGCCCCCCACCCCCCCTCAGCTCCCCCGTGGGGCAGGTGACAGCCCTCCACTGTGAAGGGCCGAGGGAGCCATGACGGATTCCACAGATGGAGCGTGGAAATCGCCGGCAAAGACCTCAGCTCTGTGGAGCAACAAAGAGCCCGAGAGTCACAGAGAGAAATATGGGTGGAAAAGAGAGAGAGATGGGGAGAAGGGAGACAAAGAGAGGGTGAGGAGGAGGGAGAACGAGAGAGAGAAGAGGGAGGAGAAGGTGGTGCTTGTTTAAAGAGGGTGGCGTGCCGAAGTGCAAAAAGTTTGTGGGGCAAATTAGGAAGTGGAAAATGTGCAAGTGTGACGTTTTCTCTTTACTTTGTTAAACATGCTGGTTGTGTTCTACCTGTGAGCCAATGCATTTGCTCTCTTTGTGTCATTATGCACCGACCAAGACATCGTTATCGTTTTGTCCCATCGTCTTATCTGGCTGTATCTAAAACATCAAGTGATGAAGCAATCCCACGAAGCGAAGTGAAACAAATGAGTCCACTGTAAAAGATCTGATTCAGGATCGTATCACGACTAAACTCCCGAGACTTCAGAGGTGCCACTCTGTCGCTTCTTTTGAAAAGTTCTTGAAACCCCGGTAGCAGTCATAACCGATAGGTAATTCCAAAGTGATTAAGGATTTTCCCGGCCGCCTCAGCTTTCCCAGGGCCCAAATCCCTGTGAAATGCTGAGGAACGTGCATGCTGCTCCAGTCGGGG
Source organism: Sebastes fasciatus (assembly GCF_043250625.1). Classification (NCBI taxonomy): domain Eukaryota; kingdom Metazoa; phylum Chordata; class Actinopteri; order Perciformes; family Sebastidae; genus Sebastes; species Sebastes fasciatus. Next base: position 6,435,979 of record NC_133801.1, read on the forward strand.
GGGAGCGAGAAAGCATTCCTAGCGGCCCTCCTCCATGCAGGATCTGGAGGGGGAGGCTACAAAAGGCCTCATCTCTTGTTTTTCAACCATCCTGTCCAAAACTCCAAAGCCCAGCGCTCTACGCCCCGAATTCCTTCCCCACCATCTAAAACACAAGTCCTGTAACCCAAATGTTTGTGTTTTTGTTTGGTTGTGAATGACGTGGCCTGCACCACATCGTGATAAAAGTCCAAAACAGCTGATGAAACTGAATCTTAATCCACAGTGGCCATTTTGAAGTGTCTCCTTAGAGCAGAGTGGTAGCGTATCATTCCTATTAAAATGCTAAACTCGCGCACAGATTGATATTGAGCTACGAGTGCAAAATTGCAAGATATTCAGGAGAGGCTTAAGGCAATGTCTCCATTTCTCTCGCTCCCCCTTTGAAAATATTTTACTTATTGCCTCCCTCATGCTTGAATGTTTCTTTACCAATTTGCTCCTAATGCATGTTAAGTTGACTCCCACTGCTATTGGTGTTGCAAGGGGAAAATCGCCAAAGGGGGAGAGAGGATCAGTTTCACATGAGGGGCCCTGAGATATTTGGATTCTCTTGTATTTTATTGTTGCTTCTGAGGGGGAACTAATACAGTGTTGCACACAAAACTTCCCCTACGCTGAGGGGGAATTAATTAAGTGTAACACAAAAAAGTGGTGGGTGCTTTGGCCTTGGTGAACTTAGGAGAGAGCCAATGGAGTGTTTGAAGTAGTGAGTTAAAAACCAAGCTGCCGGCTTCACAATAGTATTAATTCTGATCTGAGACAGAGATGAAAAGTAGAAACACAAAAGCTGTCAGGACAAATAATATCACTGCAGCTCAGTCAGGCTGAAGATCACACTTGATGACAAAAAAAACATACAACTTATGTATTTCTCACATTTAGGATATTGATTCAATCAATTAGTTGAATTATATTTAATTAATAGACAACAATTTAATAGAAGTTTATCTCATTTATTAAGCAAAACGGGCAAATATTGAGCTTTTCAAATGTAAGGATTTGCAGTTTTTCTCAGTTTTATAAAATTGATAACTTTGGGGTTTGGACTGTTGGACAGAAAAAACAAGTTACAAAATGCTTTACAAAGACATAACAAGCAAGAGACTTTAACAGATAATAATAATACATTTTATAAAGGGCCTCATTTTACATGTCTGTTCTCTGTCAGCTCGTTGCTTTCTGTCATTGTTGATATTTGTCTGTTTACATAAATGTGTCCATGTCCACTCTTGAATGTGTTTGTTATTGTTGTCTGTTTATTTGTTTATATGTCATCATATGTTGTTTTTTTGGTCAAATTTGGTGGTGGCGGGCCAAAAATAAATAAATAAAAATAGAGTTGATACAATAAATGGCCACTTTCCCCTATTTTCTGACATTTTGATGACAAAACAATTTATCAAAAATGTATGTAATGAAAGTAGTTGATAATTGAAACCTAAATTCAGTATTAGAATCAAATTAATAGTTTTGATAAACTTTTTTCCCGGAAGGTTTATTTTGTGAGTGAGTCAGACTTTTATGCCCTATTTAGACTCTGGACTTGACAACCTATATTTTAAGACTTGAGACCGACCCACTATGATATAATCTGATTATCACTTACAGTATATAGCTGCTACAGAGATCGCCAGTCTGAACTGTGAAGACAAAGAGAGAGAGGACACTGATTCCATAGCTTGGTTTTAGATAAGTAGACCAGCATTCACCTGACTGAACAGTTTGTCCTTCATCCAGGCCACCGCTCCTACTGTCCACACACACACACACACACACACACACACACACACACACACACACACACACACACACACACACACACACACACACACACACACACACGCTCAAAGAATGGCCCCTAGATCCAAATTAGCCTTTTGTGTGGCTTTTAGTCCACCAGTCCCCCTGTGGCGCCCTGGAAATCTTGCCCAGTGGGATTATTCCTTTGGCTCAAAATATTTTCTCTGAATGGAGGTCTGTTTGGCCACAAGACCACGAGGAGGACCGATGCCTTATGGTGCTTATGGTGTGTGGGAGTGTGTAAAGAAAAGAAATTACCCACCAAGTGAAAACTTTAAGTAAACAAGTGAAAACAGAGGGCAAATTAGCTGACATTCGGTGGTTCTGTTGAATGTTACAGCCACTTTCTTATCACACAAAAACACACCTGAAGCACCATGTGTGCTCTTCAGGGTTTCATAGGTTAGGTGTTCAATTTAGGATGAGTTGAGTGTGTGTATGTGGGGTGGACAACGTCAACTTGTTCCCGCTTAAACACATGATATCGGGAGAAAATCCTCCTCCTGACTGTTTTCCTTATTTTCCTTTCTCCTGTGTTTGAACAGCGAGTCACTCAGACGAGGGTTCGGACGTGGAGTCGGAGCCCGATCTGCCGCTCAAGAGGAAGCAGCGGCGCAGTCGAACCACCTTCACGGCGGAGCAGCTGGAGGAGTTGGAGAGGGCCTTCGAGAGGACCCACTACCCCGACATCTACACCAGGGAGGAGCTCGCCCAGAGAGCCAAACTCACCGAGGCCAGGGTTCAGGTACGAGAGGTCACATACATATGCTGTACATTCATATTGATGGATGGGATGGACAGTATGGATTTTTTCAGCCGATACCACTTCTCATGGCGGATACAGATACGATAAATGATAATTTCACATTTTTGTATTTTAAAAAATAAATTCATAACCTGTAACTTTATGCACACCTGAGGGTAAAGGCTGAGATGTAGTGAGCAAAGATGGATGATTTAATATTCCGTTCCACTCTGGTCTTTTCAAAATAAAACGACTTAGTTAGGTTGAGGAAAAGGTTGCGGTCTGGGTTTAAATAACATCGAAAGTGCCATAACTTAAGTACAGAAGTTACGTCACAAAAACGACTTAGTTAGGTTTAGGAAAAGATCGTGGTTTGGGTTAAACTAACTCCTGAAGTGCCGTAACTACGGAAGTTACATGACAAATAGATCAGCTTCGACTTGTGGTTTCACACGGGACACGAACAACGTTCTCCTGGGTGAAAGTTCTGTGTTTTTTTGACCCACCCATCCAGCCCGACCTCCTCCGTAAAATGTGAAATTTGTGTCTATGTACACAAATCAATGCATTAAATTTCGTGACTGTTTCACAAACTGCTGTGTGACTGGGCTGGGAATTCATATGATGGGTTTTTCTGAAGGGTTTTATAAGCTCAAGGGTTGTAAATCTTAGCTCAGCTTCACAGAGAACCATGAAATCCTTCAACAGGAGTTAAAACATGAACCTGTTTACAAGATGGCTGCAACACTCTGTTCACACTTTCAACACACAAACGTGCACTTAATGACCCGTCCTTACTATGAACATGCCTCACACACTTTAGACCTTGAGGCTTTATACACTCTCTGACCATTTACCTGCTGATCTCTGTTTGCTCCACACAACACACACATGCACTTCTCATCCTCACTCCCAGGGGCCCAATGTGGACTTTCCTATTTCTTATCTGGAGTCCAGTAAATTCTCCTCCACAGGCTCCATATGGGAAGTGTAAGCAGGCCACAGCATGAGCCCCGTCCATATGGGCACGGCATGTCACTCACACACTGCAGCAACCAGCCACAATACACTTTCTCACATTGTCTCTCACCTTCCTTTTCAGCTTCACACTCTGATAGATCAATGAGAGTACAGTATATGTATGTGTGGGAGGCCACTTCAAAAATAAGTTGAAAAACAATTAATACAAGGTGTTTTTTAACTTGTAATAAGTAAAAATATCTGCCAATGGAACAAGTGCAAATTTGCTTGGTAAGATTTCTTGAAATGAGATGTAATATTTAGGCCTTTTGGGATAAAGAGAGATCCTGAAATTCGCTGGGAAAACTAATTTTGAGCTGTAGTTCACTAGTATTAGGAGGATGTTGTGTGCTCAAAAGTACTATTACTTTTTCACTTCAGATATTCAAGATGCATTGTTTAAAAACAAGGAGCTTTATCTCACTGAAGTGTTACTTGTTAGGTGATTGTGCTTGGTTTAGATTTTGTGTTTTAGTTACAATAGCTTCAGCTTCTTTCATTTTAATTTTTTACTTCTAAGTTGTCGTGAATACAATGGATGAGATTGCGTAACATTGCTCTCTGTGGTCTGAGAAACACACACACACTGATCAAACGTCGTCATCGTTGTCCCTATAGGTTTGGTTCAGCAACAGGCGGGCGAGGTGGAGGAAGCAGGCGGGAGCCAGTCAACTGATGGCGTTTAATCACCTGATCCCAGGTGGTTTCCCGCCTTCAGCCATGTCCAGCATCCCTCCATACCAGCTCTCTGACAGCCCCTACCCCCCCTCATCTATAGCACAAGGTAAGAGAGGAGAGAGTGGTTGAGAAATATATATATACTGTAGCATATCATATGTCATGCTATGTGAGCATAGGGTTAGTTGTTGAAGCAAATAATACATTTAGTTTTTTGGAAAATGAAAGAAAGCTTTGCTCTTATATTGATGACGTATTTTTCATTTTATCTAGTTTTAAAAAAGAAAGTCTGTCAAGTCAAAATCTATTAGAAATGACTTACCACAGAGAGGCATGTCATTCAGACAGACATTCTCAGTCTCAGTTAACCGTCACAAGTCATGGAGAGAAGTTGTGAGATACTATCCTTAGTGTAAATCATAAGCATTTTTGTGCACTTGTGCTTTTCAAATTTATTTTTCAAATCAATAATTTTATATTGGTCAAAGTACTTGGGGTGCATCGATCTGTCTCTTTCAGTCCCGATAGCGATACCTGAGCTTTGAGTATCAACCGATATCGAGCACCGAGTTGATATGCCTCACTGTGTGGAAGTGACTGGGATCATTCTTTTATGTGTAAGGACACATCAAGCTTGACTTAATCATTGTTTTCTTAACTTTGTAAAACAAAATGTGACCAATAAATACATAGATATAGATTTATTTAATTTTTCTTTATTATTAAAATAATAAATCGTACACCAGCAACTTGGTAAATTTTCTTTTTCAAAATTAACAGGAATTACAAATCAGGTGCAAACCTTTTTAATGCAGCAACCAATTGGTCAAAACTTAAACAGGAATTAATATTCCACTATATAATGTATATAGTAAATAAACATACAATTGCATTGAATAGATTGGCCCCATTGTCACCAATACCCGATCCAGCTATTTGAGTCACTATTGGTATCGTATAGTATTCTGTATCTGTATCGGTGCATCCCTACAAAGCTTTTTATTGCTTTACCATTCTTTATTTGTTGAAACTGTTTGGAATTGTTTGTTGAATTAAAATAACCTTTAACACCGCATGAAATAATATTATATTAAAAAGATAAAAACCTCAGAACATTTGCTTTTATACATTTTGAACACACACGTTTTCAAATGTAAGTTTAGCAGTTTTGCTTCTGCTTAACTGAACTTAACAACTCCACTAGAGTGGGATGTTTTGGTTTTAATTAGACTTTCGCTGATCCCAGTACAAAACACTTAGCGGTCATGTTTAAACTGACAATCCTTACAAATGTTTTGACTCTCTCTGTGATGCCTTTCCTTTGGTTGTGTCAGAGCCCCACAGCACGGTGCATCGGCCCCAGCCTCTCCCTCCCTCCTCAGGTCACCAAGCCAGCGGTGGTGGAGGGCAGGTAGACGGAGGCACTCCCTACTGCCTCGCCTCCGGACGACACTCCTTCTCGGGCTACTCGGATGGCTTTGTGAGCGCTGGGGGACCGGCCAATCACATGAACCCCGCCATAGGAAACGGACTATCTCCACAGGTGAGCCTCAAATATGTGTATTTGAGCTGCTTAAAGTCAGACATTAAATAAATTAAGATAATCTAACTCAACGATGAAATTCTTAATTCTTAAACACAAGTATTTTAATTGAAAACTGATATTGGATTAATTTGATTTAAGAAAAACACAAAGGTAATACTAGCCAAAAGATGTTTTTTGCAGTGTATTTATTTGACTGGAATAAGACTTGTGTGTTTGACTCTGTGCATGCCTCTAGAGACTGAGATAGTTTGACTTGCTTGGATATTACCCATAACATGGCACACCAGAAGCTGGGCAGAATTACATTTGAACATGATTTCAAAGAGTTGAACCCGGTTTGAGGTGCGTATGATTTACCCTCAGACACACAGCTTCACACAGTACATCAAGAGCTTTAAAAAAGTCAAACACTCTTCTCAAGTAATATTTCACCCAGGTGTGCAACACATAAATGCACTCGCTCCCTCTCGTCTACTATACGCCATAAACTCTACAATCACTCACTCCTCTGCAGTACTGGAGGACGGGTTCACTCACTGTTGGAGGATAAAAGTAAGATGACTCTAGAAGGACAGAGGACAATTGAGTGTGTGACAAATGAGAAGTGAAAAGACAATTACAGCCAATTATCCAGGCATGAAGTCCCAAGGTCTCTGCACCTAGACAGAGGGTACAACAGAGGAGACAGAGGAGTCAGAGACCCTAACAGGCAGAAAATGAGATTTCAGTCCGGCACAGTCTGACTCCTCAGAGAACAGAGGAGTCACTCACACCAACACACACATGCTCACAGGTCCACATAATTACAGGGACACACACACACACACACACACACACACACACACACACACACACACACACACACACACACACACACACACACACACACACACACACACACACACACACACACTGTAGATAATTGATCAACTCCATGACATTTTGAGGATCAGTTAAGGATTTTGCAACATCTTTTACACAAATATTACACGACATGGTTGAGCAGCATGGCTAAGTCAACTTTTCAACCTTTTGTTTAAACTGGAAGATTGATTACTGTATTTTGTATTATTTCCAATGCTATACAGGGAACAAGGAGACATTTTTATTCACAAATAAGTTAACATCAGTGTTTAGTGTTTGGCCATTTTGTATCGTGTGTTTGGGGCAATAGGCTCGTTCGAGATTAACTGTGCCTCACCTGGAAAGTAGACGAGATCAGGCGGCAGCAGGGGGCAAAAAAAGTGACAAAAAGCTTGGACAGTTTCCAGACATTTCCAGCAGCCTTCAAAGAATTTACAGGAAGTCACAGAAATCGTTACATCCTGTTAGATCCTAACATCTGTAGGCTACTTGTAGTTTGCAGATGACATTTGGATTTATTTAGATATTTTTTTGTAAATATTAGGGCTGTCAATCGAGTAAAATAGTTAATCACGAATAATCGCAAATTAATTGCAAAATTTGTATCTTTTCAAAATGTACCTTAAAGGGAGATTTGTCAAATATTTAATGCTCTTATCAACATGGGAGTGGGTAAATATGCTGCTTTATGCAAATATATGTATATATTTATTATTTGAAATCAATTAACAACACAAAACAATGACAGATATTGTCCAGAAACCCTCACAGGTACTGCATTTAGCATTAAAAATATGCTCAAATCATGACATGGCAACAACAGCTGTCAGTGTGTCAGTGTGCTGACTTGACTATGACTTGCCCCAAACTGCATGTGATTATCATAAAGTGGGCATGTCTGTAAAGGAGAGACTCGTGGGTACCCATATAAGCCATTTTCATTCACATATCTTGAGATCAGAGGTCAACGGACCTCTTTGAAAATGGCCATGCCAGTTTTTCCTCACCAAAATTTTGTGCAGGTTTGGAGCGTTATTTAACCTCCTTCATGACAAGCTAGTAGGACAGACTGGTGCCAATGGATTCATTAGGTTTTCTAGTTTCATATGATTCCAGTATCTTCACACTAAAATTACAATTACACAGAAATTTAGGATTTTCTACAACAAGTGGTTTTGTTGGCAAAACTAAGAGCCAATCAGCTCTTTGATCAGGCGACAGCCAGGCGTTTCCCATCACCTAAAAACTGCGGCCGCCTCGATCTCGTGAGGTTATCGTCGCCCACGTGTGCATGACGTCAGAGTAAGTCGGGATCAAGTCGGACACAAATCTAACACGCATGCATTGTGCAGCGATCGTGGGTGATCAATTCTCCGCAGGCTTTGCTCATCTCAACACGCCTAATAAGTGTGTGTCGTGAGAGGATCCCCTTCGTCTGAAAGTTCATCCTCATGCTTTTTTATTACACACTGAGCATGCGTCGTACATGCTTTCAAACATGCAGAGGATACACTGCTGCTTGCATGAAACAGGAACAAACTATCCTCATGTATTTGTGCACAAACACTGCTACACACTCCCCGCAATGCCGTAGCCTCCAGGGAAGCTTCTCGTGATTGCATTCTTAAAATGTTTGCCTCGGCATTCCTCCATGTGAAAGCAAAGGTTCTAATTTATTTGTATATATTTCATACGGCAGGGAAGGAATGTCCCGTCTCAGATGTTTCCCCCCCTCCGATCCCGACATTCTTCCCTGCTAACTCCTGGACGCACTGATTCAGGCCGCTGGCAACGGCCGAGGTCCAATATGAAACACCCTGGATGGGTCGGCCAGCAGGCATCTCCTGAGGCAGGGAGAGGCTCAGGAGAGAGGGATGATGGGTAGGGGGTTGGCAAACAGACTAAAGCACAAGCACGAAGGTCACCATCAGTTTTTAAGAGCATGCATCCCTCCTCAGCGTGGCTTGTTTAAACCAAACTCTCCAAACGCAGGTTAATTTTTTAGGAAAACGTTACCGGGCATGAGAGGAAACACAACTCCCCTCTCCAAATCAACATGGACTCCTCCATTCACCTCCCCTACTTGGGAAATGATTTAAGCAGGACCATGTGTGTGTGTGGATGTAGAATAATATGTCACTTAGAGGGCCAAGAGGACCCAAAGAGCAGCGTACCTGCTTCTTATTAGGACAACTGGAGCAGCCTTGAGGCCGTTGCTCTGCTGAGAAGGAGGTGGGATATGATACATTTAGAGGTAGCAGATTCAGTTAGAGTTACTTTCATAAGTGATAAAGCCAGTCTCAATTTCTTATTAACGGTTTACTGAGCGCTTTGATGATGGACAGGTAAAGTCAGCGAACGTTGAAGGGGGGTTGTTGGTATCAAGTCTGTTTTGAGACCAGTTGAAACGTTTTGCCCCACGGCTCTTTTCCGTCCTTTGCTGGCCAAGGAATATTCCCCCAAATTTGATTATCTGGTCGCTAATAAAGACCATGCAGGTCAAGAGCTAACGGATTTCTCAAACTGCAAATCTATTCGGAGGTTGAACAGAGCCAAGCTCGCACAGACCTTTCTTTTGTGTTATCTTTGTCGGCATATCTTTCCCCGAGATAAGTTGTTATCTTGTGCCATGGTTTTTTGGAGCGGTGTCAAAAAGGAATTTTAGAATAAGTGGAGCCGTGGATCTGAGACAAATTGCTTAATTCTTCCTCTTTGGTGCTATCTCTGTCTGGGACAGGCTTTCTGGGAGCCTTTTGATGTCCGCGACAGGGGGATTTCCTATGTGTGTGTGTGTTTGTCTCGGCGTCTACACACTGCTGTGCTTGTAGACAAAAAATGAGAGATATTTAATATATTATGAAGCCTTGTCAGAAACTAAAAACACAACAGAAAACATGTCTTCCACATCGGATGCCCCTCCTCTCTTGTTTTATCCGTTAAAAATGTCCCCTTTTTTGCCGGTTAGGGTTGGTGCCAATCACTGTAATTTTAAAATCACATTGCTGTGGTGAAATTCAGCCTGTTCTTCATAATTCCATTGATGAAGTCTACATGAGCAAACAAATGAAAGGTGACGAATCCATTGTCTTCTGCTCATTTTCAACACAAGTTAACTGTATTAGCTACCGCAGCAAGTCCTACTAACATTAGAGCCACTCACAGTGCTCTGACAGTAGACAAAGCACAGCCCAAAACTAATTTAACTTCATTCTAGGGCTGTCAATCATTACAATATTGAATCGCAAATTAATCGCACATTTTTTATCTGTTCAAAATGTACCTTAAAGGGAGATTTGTGCAAATATATGTATATATTTACAATTGGAAATTAATTAACAACACAAAACAATGACAGATATTGTCCAGAAACCCTCACAGGTACTGCATTTAGCATGAAAAATATGCTCAAATCATAACATGGTAAACTGCAGCCCAACAGGCAACAACAGCTGTCAGTGTGTCAGTGTGCTGACTTGACTATGACTTGCCCCAAACTGCATGTGATTATCATAAAGTGGGCATGTCTGTAAAGGGGAGACTCGTGGGTACCCATAGAACCCATTTACATTCACATATCTTGAGGTCAGAGGTCAAGGGACCCCTTTGAAAATGGCCATGACAGTTTTTCCCCGACAAAATGTAGCATAAGTTTGGAGCATTTTCTATCCTCCTTAGTGTGACATTGTTGGTACCAATGGATTCCTTAGGTTTTCTAGTTTCATATGGTACCAGTATCTTCCCTCTAGCTTTAAAACTGAGCCCGCTACAACCTAAAAATCACAAGTTGCGTCAATGCGTTAAGGAAATTAGTGGTGTTAAAACGAATTTGTGTTATTATCGCGTTAACTTTGACCGCCCTACTTCATTCCTTCTTTCTTTCCTTCCTATCAGGTGATGGGTCTGCTGAACCCGGGCGGTGTGCCACATCAGCCCCAGAGCGACTACGCCATCTCCCCTTTGACGGGCGGCCTCGAGCCCCCCGCTGGCATGGCCGCCAGTTGCAGCCAGCGCATGGATCACATCAAGGGCCTGGAGGGTCTCACCAGCGTCCCCTCCATGTCGGCTCTGCCCTCTCTGCCTAGCTCCCAGTCCTACTGCCCCCCCTCCTACAGCTCACCGGGCTACACCGTCGACCACGTGGCGTCCTACCAGTACGGCCAGTACGGACAAAGTAAGGTCAATAGACTTCACCTTTTTATTCTCACCTTTTACTTCCACACCTGCACGAACAAATTAAAAAAATCATATCATATGTAATGATAATTAGGGCGAAATAAATAAATAAAGTTGTAACTGGTCGAGGAGGAGTCTTTTAGAAGAATATTTATCATATTATTATTATTATTGTTGTTATTATTATTATTATTATTTGGGCATTGTATGCCTTTCTTTTACAGTGATAGTGGAGAGAGACAGGAAATGTGGGGAAAGACATGCAGCAAACGGTCGGGCCAGCCGGGAATCAAACTGGGGACCCGTGTGGTTAAACACTCGGCTATCGGGTCGCCGGAGGTGGATCAAATTTTAACTATCATGTATACTCTTGGGAAGTGTAATCTAAAACAATGTGTCATATTTCATAAGCTCATCATATCCATCCGTTGCATTCTTTATGATTTGGTGGGTTGGACATCATTGAACACTTGCAGACAAGTGCATTGGTATATTTCTTTATTTATAAAACGATACTAGATAAACTTCCATCTAACCTCTGTACCCTTCTCTGTCTTAGCTCTGGTAGTTACCAGCTACGCTCCTCCAAGTTGTTGCTTGTTAATGTATCCCGGGTTTTGACAGATCTGGGGAAAACGGCATTTTCCTACTATGCACCTTGGGCGTGGAATAATTTACAAAAATACTTAAAATTAGAAAAACCATAAAGAATGTGTCGATAGAGGCATGTGGTTATTTTTCTCGAGATGCCACTGTGTTAAACAGCTCTTGTTTTATGTGAATTATTGTATATCATGTTGCATATGTTTTATTGTGTTGTGATTTTGTTTGGCTGCTACCATAGCCAAGTCAAGTCAAATTTATTTGTACAGCCTATATCACAAATCACAACTTTGCCTCAGGGGGGCTTTACAATCTGTACAGGATACGACACCCTCTGTCCTTTACAGTACGACCCTCTCATCGGATAAGGAAAAACTTCCCCCAAAAGAAACTTTTATACCTTTTAAATTCTTGTAAAAGAGATTTTTGATCTCAGTGGGACTTCCTAGTAAAATGGAAAAAAAATAAAAAAGTAAAGTAAAATAAAATTAGAATAAATAAATAAATAGTATGGTTTGTAAGTAAAATATTAATTTACAAAGTAACTCGTAACTGTAGCTATCAAATAAATATAGCGGAGTTAAAAAGTACAATATTTTCCTCTAAAATGCAGTGGCATAGAAATATGAAGTAGCATCAAATAGAAATGCTCAAGTAAAGACAAGTACCTCAAAATAGCACTTAAGTACAGTACTGAAGTAAATATACTTAGTTACGCTCCAGCAGTGCAACTATCAGTTGACTCCATTCACACTGACTGCACTTAGTTTATAATCTTTAAGTGATGCTTGACATGCTTTAAAGAATGGGACACATTTTGTGTCAGTAGGTATCCTGACATGAAAACATGAATCATATTGAATAGGGGAGTACTGATGATCATGTATTTCAGATAAATCATATTTTTCTGCAGTTCGATAGTTCTTCTCAGCCTGTTCCTGAATTAGAAACCTAAATGTGTGAGTGGAAACGGAGGTAAAAAAAACACTGACATAGCTTGATTTACTGTACACACAGCATAAAGATAACGGTCATTACGCAGCTATAGCTTGATTCAGTGATGATAAGCACATTTTGTAATGATGTGAATAGTTTTAAAAAGCGTTACATTAGTTGTGCGGCTCTCGCAGTTGCTGTCAAAATCTTAATTATTTTGGAGAATACGCTTGTCTCAGGGCTTAAAAAAATAAATAAGCCACAGGATTGTTTTTTTTTTTTTAAATCTATGACCTTAAGCAATTTGAAGACTTTTCCAATTTTCTAGTGCAAACCGCTGACTGGTTTCATAGTGAGGTTTCAGTGAAAGACGATGAAAATCTAAACCAAGTCAGCTGATGCAGTGTTTGATTATCGGGCGTTCTGTTAGTAAGACACATAACTTGTAACTGCAGATTCCTCGCTTTGATGGAAAAAAAAGCTGACAACACAGCGCAGGTCGCTGCTGGTACTGCTTGTTAAATGCAGCGAAAAATTTTTCCGGGTCCAATCATGCAGTCTCAAGTGTTGGGGTTAATTGTGCAGATCTGATTCCATCTATGAAGCGATCAGCCGAGCGCTGATACTGAAATCTGCGGTTAGGTACGCTGTGTAGAGTCGGCTCCCATCAGCGGTGCCTGATGGCCCTCCTCGGACTGGTTGCCCTCGGAGAATACCTACCTGTCCAGCAGTGACACTTCACATTACTGTTACTTTAAGGGTTAAAATCAACTTCAAACAAATCTCCGTCGAACTTTGGAAGTCGTTATCCGTCACAGCGTGATTACAGCGGCCGCCGTTTCCAATTTTGGTCCACAGGGGGTTGACCAATCAGGTTCATCCACTGACCTTGTAGCAACCTCGAGACAACCCTTCAAAGAAGCGTGGCAGCGCTCCAACGAGTCTGACTGCATGTAGCTCCATGTGTATCAAATGAATATCTGACTTAATATCCGAGAGCGGCGAACGTCTAATGAAATATCTCGGTCAGATATCGCAAAGCGAACAGAATAAAGAATTAGTGCGACACACATGAAAAACCTCGAGCATGTGGCACTGTGCAACCAGGACAGCACACGCACTCACATACACCTCCACAGCGTTTCAAGCCCGAGCAGTCCATCTTGATGTGATTAATCAGTGCGACTGGATAGCCGGTGTGCGGTTGGGTTTGGAGCTGCAGAGGAAAGGTCCTTTCTGGGGGTGGACGGATCCTAATAGCCTCTGGCAGGGCGGCTATTAGAAACAGGTGCTAGGACTGAGGTCAGCTGGGGAGGCAGTGTTGGAGGCTCCAGGTTCCAGTGGAAGAGACCGGTCCACACTGCTGCTCAGTTTTGACGACATACACTGGATTGCCGCTCGGAAACTAAAGTGGTAATCCACGAAATACTTTGTTTGTTTTTATTTAGGTAACGTCTGTGTTGCTAAGCAGGCCGTGCTGTGGTGTTTTTGCTCAGCACTTTGCAGCGGTCACCTGTCAATCAGTGCGCCCAGTTCCGTCTTGAGTCTTTCTCTTTGGATTTTCTGTTGATGAAGTCTCTTTACCTGTTAAGCCACGGTTAAGTCTTCCTGAAACAGAGACATGAAACACATTACTTCCTGTGCATCAGAGCAAATATCTTCAACAACAATTAGTGTTAGAGAGTACCTGTTTAAAAAAATGTGTTTATTGTTCTGTTTGGGTTCCTTTTTACAGCCTGTTTGCACAAAAAGGTGTATGAATACCACGATAATGCTCAAGGCATGTAGCGTGCAGTACGAACGCCTTTCTCGCTTTTGGCGTGTCATCTGTACGCTATGTAGTCTGTACTGCATCCAATGTAAAACGTGTAAATATGCTACGCTCAGAACTAGTGACGTAGAATAAAAAGGGAAAAACACCGCTTATGGTGGGCGGGACGGGAGGTGATTGGTCCAACAAACACAAGTTTCAACCAGGAGACCGTTGTTTTGTTTTCTAGATTTACGTTAGTGACGTTTATCACGTGTTTTCCGTACTTATGTTACATAGTTTTGTACTTATTTTAAGCCCAACCATGACGTTTCTCCTAAACCTAAATATGTGGTATTGTTGCCTAAACCTAACTGCGGACGTTAACGTGGTTTCGTTGCGTGGTGTAAAAATGACACACGAAAAGCGGCCTTCAAAGGACACGCGTAAAGGCTAAAATGCGTCCTCATGTCCGTGTAATTTTGTGCTATTTATACGCCTTCCTGTGAGACCGGGTTGGTTTTTTTAAAAGCTCAAAATCCCACTGATACTTCATGACATCTACTTGCCTATAACAATGACTCTGAAGTGATGACATGTTTCAGAAAATGACAATACGTATTACTTTTGTTTTGGGTCTCCAGACTCCAGCTGTAAAACATGGTTAAATACAATATATGATCTTCATCAACTCTGTAGCTGTGACTGGTGTTGACTGGACTTTTTACACAGCATGAACTACTTCTTCCTAATCCATTCATTTTAATTTCTCTTATTGGAGTTGTGTAACAGTTTGTTCATAAGAGGTCTGGTTTGACCTCTCTAAACAGAAGTAACACCACTATAGGATGACATACTGTACATTTCCTCTCACATGAACAACAAAAGGAATATTTGTTCAAGCATAGCTCATATAAAATATAAAACATTTAAAATTATTTTTTTTCGTGTGATGACAACTCTTTATTGTCATTTCCATATTTTGTCACATCATCAAATGTGCAAGATCAGTTTGCGGCAAAGGAAAGGGTTACTACTTCAATACTTACATATTGAGTTTTTATAAGGTTAGGGGGAAATAAAACATATTTTAACTAACTAGCTATATAAAAGGTGGATTTAAATTAGTATTATTATTTTACACATACACATCTATAATTTAAAAATATTAGAAGATGTGTATTTTTATAGCCTGATTCCAGTATTTCTTTTATTAAATATGTTAAATTGTACTACTTTAAGGTCTATGGAAAAAAAAACAATTGAATAGTTTACACACTGCAGGGCTCCAATGTTTATTAATTTCCTCCATAGTTACGTTTCGAGCAATCTCCCTGTTTATCTCCCCACTGTGTACACGTATAGATATATACGCATGCACACACATAACAACACTGTAAATGTGTATGTGCATGCATGCAATTCAATCATGTAAGGTGACATATGATTAATGTCTCCAGGATTTTTTTTTATATATAATTTATATTATATATATATACATGTAAAATATTAGGAGGAAAACACTCAATAGGGTGTCCCTGATCACCGTTGGGCTTTTAGGCCGTCATCAAGTACGGGAGAATATTAAAGAGACGCCTTTATTTGTCCTATATAAAAAAGGTGCAATAATTTCAGCCAGAGGCCGACAGTAAAGAGACCATACGTACGACAGGTAATACAATACATAGAGGATATGAATGACTAGTAGTGGGTGAAGAGGGTCACAAAAAAGGGCGAATGTCCATACCATTTTTATGCCTATAAATACATAACATTTTAATTATTTAGAATTTCTTTCCCAGATTTCTATTGCTAGCAGTGTAGAGGAGGCTTTAACGCAGCTTTTAGACCATGTTGGGAAATACAATATACTGAAAACACAAGTGAACACTTAAAGTATGTATATAAAGTTCACATAAATAAAGCATTTTAGAGGCTTTTTTGTTGTCTGGAGGTGGGGACTATATGGGGAGTATCATGTATGTATTATGTATACTATATATATGATATAAGATTCTTCTTCTGAGTGTGAAAGCGGAGGCATCCTCACACTTCTGTTCTCCCTCCATTGACCTTACACCCCAAACCACTGTTAGCACATGCTATGCTAACAATAGCCACATGTTAGTGGAATGCCACGCTGAAACATGTGCCCACAATTTATTACAGCCATATATCTCTTTTATATCTTTCCACCTTATTTTTTTAAATCCCTTTTCACTTCTAATTTAACAACTGTTTCATCCTTTCTTTTACAGGTGCCCTTTCTTATCTGAGGCCTGAAATCACCTGAGGACTTCATCACAGAGGGACATTGTGTGTGTGTGTGTGTACAGCCATGGAAATCTTTTAATATCTGGACCAAAATTTTATTTTGCTACCATTCACCAGGACACATTCTCTACTGCAGGACGTTATATTATTCATTCTTGTTGGAGAAATGGACAAAAAAAATAAAGAAGAAGGGACCACAAGAAGGAATATCAGACCAAAAACTGTTGATTGACTGTGAACAAAAACAAACTGTTGATTGACTGTGAATATTGCATCGGTGTTGTAGATGAGCGGCAGAGATGTCAGCGCTTAATGAGGTTGGTGCAGCGGAGCTCTCTTTACCATGAAGAGGCACTTTCCAGGCGACCCTAGTGACCAAACGCCACTCTGCCTGTGGGGTCTTTGTGAGGACAACAAACCCAAATCCTCTTCGACATAATCTGCCAGCCTTGCCTACATGTTTACATATCAGGCCACATGAGTGCATACTAAATTCCATGTATCCCTAAATTGTATCTGCTGAAAGGGGAAAAGAAAAGGGCTTTGTTGATTTTTTTTTTGCATTTATTTGAGATCTCTGCATCCCACACATGGAGAGACATTCCAGAGACAGAGAAAAACAAACGTGAGTGAACAAATCTGTGGGTTTTATTGTATCAGAAACTCTAATGTACACCACAGCTGTACTGCAGTTAAAGTTCATTCAAACATTCCTCCTACCTCCTCCCCCTCTCCCTCTCTCTCTCTCTCTCTCTCTCTCCTCTCGCCTTTCTGTCTTACTCCTTCTGTCTCATTGATGTTTCGGACGGTGAGGCAGGGATCCCGGCCTTTTGTAGTTTTAGAGAGGAACTCGGAGGAGGTCAGGAGGTGACTTTAGGGAAAGTGACAGATGAGAGAGCAGTAGAGGAGGGCGGCGGAGAAGTGGCTTTAAAGGAAGAGGGGTGGGGGGGGGATAGGCAAGATCGATCACAGGGGTTAAAAACCCTTTAAAGATCCTCTCCCGGCGAGAAAAAGCCACCAGGTCACAAGTCACGACCGAGAGACACTTGAGAAACCGAGAGTTTAGACTAAAGACAGCCATTCTCCCAGCTGACCAGAAGTGCAATATCATGTATCTTAAGAGTCGCCATTAAAACAATAATAAAAATCAAACGTGCCTCTTAAAGTCTTACGAAACTCTTTGGATCCATTCTCTGGATCTAGTTTAGGACTTTGCAAAGGAGCAACACATGTGCCTTTGAAGGCTTTTGGGTCCAAAACAAATACGAAACATTGTTAATCCCGCTGTCATAGCACACTGAGGACCACATTTGTAAGGACTTAAGTCAGTGTAGTGTCACGAGGAGCAGAATAAATCAAGGGAATGCCAATGGAAACAGAAAGTTAGCAGGAATGACAAAGCCAAATCTGTATTTTATTTTTTTTTGTGTTGCTTGGGACCCTTTTTTTTGTTTCCATTTTGCATAAAAATATTGATTAGGTTTGTAACGCATTCCGGACATATTTATTGTCTTCTGTGTGTCAAAAGTGTAAAAAATTCCCCACAATGTACAAGTGAGTGGCAATACTTTACCCATCAAACAGAGCGCCTCCATACGCACTCTTGTTTTGTACATCTGTCTATGTTCTTTTCATTCCTTTTGATATATTTTTTTGTATTATTTGACAAAGCGATATGACATAACGTCACGTGTACAAGCGCATTATCACTACTATTTATAATAAAATAAAAATTCTGAAAATAGCTGCTTCTGTTTTGCTCATTTTTGTTTTTTGTTCATTACTAAATAGAGTCTTTGTGTTTATTTATTGCCAGAAGAAGAAAGCGATTCACTCAATAGACGAACACCAGTGCACTCGGAGACAAATGTGTACTTTTGAAGCCGCTCATGTGAACCCTCCAACCAAAATAGGCCCGGCCAAACGGGCATCACCAGACGTTTGATTTGATGCTGAACACAACAGGCTTTCTCACAGACGGCTGTAAACGCTCAGGCATCTGCATTGGTGTGTATTAATACCCCGGCTGCCCCCCCCCGCTACTGTAACAAACTGACTTTTGTTTAACAACCTCTCCGATGAAGAGCCTTAAAGCGTTTTGGACAAACAGCACACCCAGGCCCTCCAAAAAACCTCTGCAACCCATCCACCCTGCTTACACACACACACACACACACACACACACACACACACACACACACACACACACACACACACACACACACACACACACACACACACACATACACACACACACACACACACACACACACACACACACACACACACACACACACACACACAGGGCCCACTCTGTGTGTGTTTGTGCACCACATGCATTCATACATTATGTTCACATATAGTGTTGTTTCTGTGTGTGTGTTCATGCAGCCTGAGGGTATTAAGCCTAATTATAACATTCTTCTGATTAATCGTGTCTGCTCACAGGCCTCGGCGAGGGGTGGGGCGCGGCGCTGTGTGCAGCTCGTGCAGCGGGACCACACACTCTATAAATAAAGTCTAAGTCAATAACAACGTCAAGGATCACTCATAGTCTTGTCAGCTCTGTTTGCTAAGTCTGAATAATTCAGCCAATGAGGGGACACCGAGACACACACACACACACCAACAACACACTCTGGAAAAAGTACAAGCGCTCTAATCACCTGCGGATACACACACGTTGGCGTACAGATGTGAACATGTAGGTACATTTGGGCACACACACACACACACACACACACACACACACACACACACACACACTGTTTGCTTTCTTAATCAGTCCGCACCATTAAAGATGAAGACAAATCACACCTGCAGAATTCCAACGCATAGACATTACTTTTATTAATGAACCCTCCCGTGCACTGAAAAGGCTATTATTTCTTTAATACACCCCAGAGTGTAGTTAAATGGAACTATTTTAATGGTATTTCATACCGCCTGCCTCTGATAATGACAGATTTTTGGGATTGTCGGACCCTCGCCTGGCAGCAGGTCTTTTTGCTCCACACACACAGCTTTATTCAAATAAATCCAAATTAAATAAATAATAATATTTTTTTCTAAATTTTTTTTTGTTTTAGGTACATAAATTTGTAAAATTAGTATCACATTTACACAGCTTACAGAACACTTGACTTGTAGATGTTTTATTTCACTTCTTATTTTATTGTTGGTCATTGTTGCTTTTTATTAGGGCTGTCAAAGTTACTGTGATAATAACGCAAATTTGTTTTAACGCATCTTATTTAATTTTTTAAAACTAGAGTGAAGATACTGGTATCAAACTAGAAAACCTAATGAATCCATCGGTACCAACCATGTCATACTAGCTTGTCGCGAAGGAGGTTAAATAACGCTCCAAACTTACGCTCAATTTTGGTGAGGAAAAACTGGCATGGCCATCTTCAAAGGGGTCCCTTGACCTCTGGCCTCAAGATATGTGAATGAAAACAGGTTCTATGGGTACCCACGAGTCTCCCCTTTACAGACATGCCCACTTTATGATAATCACATGCAGTTTGGGGCAAGTCATAGTCAAGTCAGCACACTGACACACTGACAGCTGTTGTTGCCTGTTGGGCTGCAGTTTGACATGTTATGATTTGAGCATATTTTTTATGCTAAATGCAGTACCTGTGAGGGTTTCTGGACAATATTTGTCATTGTCTTTGTGTTGTTTATTGATTTCCAATAATAAATATATACAAACAACTGCATAAAGCAGCATATTTCCCCACTCCCATGTTGATAAGAGTATTAAATACTTGACAAATCTCCCTTTAAGGTACTTTTTGAGCAGATAAAAAATGTCTGATTAATTTGCGATTCAATATTTAATCGATTGACAGCCCTAGTTTTTATATATATTTATTTAATATTCATATATACACCTATCACTACTTGTTCACATATCAGTCCTGTCTATTCCTCACCTTTATTTGTCCAGCTTTATTGTTCTATTCCCTAGCTGTTGTTTCTATTTCTGTGTACGTACATTGAGAGAGATGCATAAAACCGGAGGCAAATTCCTTGTATGTATGTATTGTATGTACATCCCTCATTTGTCTTTTGGCTCAACGTCCACATCTGTGTGAAATCCAGAGGAGTTGGATTGTTGGCTCTTTGCTGGAGTTATTTATCAGGATGTTAATTAATTAAATGTTCTGCATGGTGTGAGGTGATGCTTTTAAAGACTCTCCCGCTGCTGAGACAAATATAATCCCGCTGCGCTCGTGTGAAATAAATGTAATAAAATGTAAGAAGTAAAAACATTTCTAATGTAAAACCCCACATACACAGTAAGTCACTCTCTGTCTCTGTCGTTCTCAGACAGACACACACATTGTATAACCATGTGATCCAGTAACTCACATCTTAGACAACCCCCTGGGTTAAAGAATTTGTTTTTTTCCTCAGTGTTGTGATCTAACATGACCTCCAGATCACGCCAGCAGCTGCTTCTGTCATTCTCACTATGTTAAATGTGCGTGTGTGTGTGTGTGTGTGAACCCTTTCTGATTGTCTACATCTCTACCATGTGTGCTGCGGCTATTTGTTTGAGAGCACTCAGTAGATAACGCAAAAATAGTGATGTATTTAGAGAGTGTGGTTGGCACAGTAGGTTTTCAGTTTGAATCGGATGACCAGCCGGCTGGTGTTTGCATGTTCTCCCCGTGTCTGTGAGGGTTTATCCCATGCAGATGTTCTGGTTTCCTTCTACAGTCCAAAGACATGCAGGATGCTGTGCGTAACATGGAAACTCCTTAAAGATGAATGTGAATGTGTTCGTGAACAGAACGAGCAGTTAAATAAAGAATGAATGGATGCATACACTTTTGAAATGACCCATTATCATGTGATACATTTGTAGTAAACATCTTTTATTAAATTTGCAGAGAAAATGTGACTCAGCCTAAGCCATGGTCTACTTGTAACCAAACCAACCATAGCTGGCTGACCAATATCTAAACATGCAATACTGTTGTGAGGTTGAGAAACAAATGTTTATTTAGAAAGTATTATTTCTCCCTCTTACAGTGACAGCAACCACGAGTCCAGTCTATTTCTTGGTGTGTAGTGTAACGCTGTAACTGTAACATGTTCTCATCCTAACTCGTAACATACGGCTAATTTGTCAAGCCCCTTGGCGTCACTTTAGGTCAGCCCGTTCGCAGGAAAGAGCGCATAAATGCCATGATAATGCGCAAGGCGTTTAGCATGCAATAAATAGTTCTTTCTTGATTTACGCGTGTCATCTGTATGTCATGTAAAAATGCATATAAATGCTACAGTAAGACTTTGTGACGTAGTTTAAGTGAACAACCGCTTATAGTGGACTTTTAACCAGGAGACTCATGTTCAATACCAATGTTGACTGGTTGTTTTGCAAGTTACGTTAGTGATGATTGTGACGATTGTCACATGTTTTTTATTGACGTTTGTGACTTGTTTTCCATAGTTGTTTCCGTATGTGTTTTCCGTACTTATTTTAAGCCTAACCGTGACGTTTTCCCTTACTCTAACTAAGTGATTTTCTTGCCTGAACGGAAGTTAGTGGTTTTCTTGCCTAAACCTAACTGCGGACGTTTAGGTTAAAATGCGTACTCATGATACGCGGAATGTCTGTGTAGTGTTGTGGTATTTAATACGCCTTCCTGTGATACCAGGTTGCTTTAGGTTTAGGCAACAAAAAGATAGGTTTAAGAAAAAACTTCATTTTTGGACTTACAACTAGTGTTTGTAAAGACGAAAATGAACAACCCGGTCTCACGGGAAGGTGTACAAACAGCACAACATTACACGGACCTTCTGCGTGTCATGAGGACGCATTTTAGGCTTTTCGTGCGTCCTCTGTACGCCTCTTTTCGCATGTCATTGGTACGCCATGAAACAAAACTTCGGTAACGTCCACAGTTAGGTTGAGGCAACAAAGCCACTTAGTTAGGTTTAGGAAAAACGTCACGGTTGGGCTTAAAATAAGTAAATAAAATACTTACGGAAACAACGTAAATAAGTACGGAAAACACATCATGCATGTCACTAAAAATGCGTGGCATATTTACGCGGATGCGTTTACATTGTGGTCAGTGCAGACTACATGGCGTAGGCTACAAATGACACGCCAAAACCAAGAAAGACGTTCTTATTGCACGTTAAATGCCTTGCGCAATATCGTGGCATTCATGCGCCTTTTCGTGCGACACGGGACACGAACGAACAGCTGATTGTAACGTGAAAGAGAAACTTAACGTACAGCGGCCTCCCTTCACACCTGTTTGTCTTTTCGCTCTTTAAACTACGTCACCACACTCCAGGCACACTTTCTCGGAGCGTTTCCTGTTGCCGCGGATGGGTTTTAAATGTAGTTTATGGAAAGCCCGGTGTGTCTCATACTGGCCTTGTGCGGCGGTATCATATGCCAATGGCCGTGGCAAAGCGTCGGTATTTGACACCCTGGGAATGAGAATGTGCTGCCTATGTTTGTTTGTTTTTTATTTCAGTGTTTACCTTGTTATTAATATACATTGCAGCACCACTGTATAACTATAAGTATGTATCCGATCAGTCCGCTTCTTTCTCCCCAGGAGGTAACCAGGTGGAAGGAAGTGTTTCGGGGTGTCTCCTACATACCCGAGCCTGCCATGCAACCCCTGTACACACACTTAACCCCTGACACTCCCCAGCGTTCACACACTCTGTCATCACAGGTCCTGGCTGCTGCTGACCTGAGCACTAACACATGCTGGGGACAACTTAACCTCTGGACCTCCAGACGGAAAAACACATCGACGGAGGAGAGAGGAAGGGCATCTGAGCAGGAGGAGGGGGGTGACAGGAACAGACAGAGGAGGATGAAGGATCAGTGTGTGTGTGTGTGAGACTGGCAGACAGCCAACAGATGATACACAACTGTAAAGTGACACACACACGCTCTCATTTGTTAAATATTCATGTCTCGTCTCCGTCTACACAATATATCTCTTCTGTCATGTGAAAGCCGTCTACACAAATTTGGTTCTTTCTTTTTCTTTTTCCAGACTCTTACTGGAATTATTAACATCATCCAATTACGATATATTTATTGCTCTACTGCTGCAGTTCCCCTGTGGGAATCAATAAAACTTCATTATCATGATCTATTTCATTTTAACTAAAAGAAGCACAAAGAGAAATATTGTATCCTGTGTGTGGGAAAATTGTTAACCAGCAACCCAGTCACCAGAAAAATGATTGTGTAAACGCAATAGATATGCTCTGAATATTGAATTTAGCCTTTAAATGTGTATTAGCTGACTTTTAGGCTACTTGGGGCCAGCGTAAACAAGCTGAAAACACAACTGTAACCTTTTAAGTTGGGGAACTTGTTAGCAAACAGTTGCATGGGCCTATTTAACATCCAGCAGATATGGTCTTGTCTGTCCGCGAGATTGTTAAGGTTAGGCATTGATCTCAACAGAAAATAAACTCTGTGGCAAACAAACGTTCATGATACTTACACATTTTGTTCAACAAGATAATCTCCATAAATGAACACAATTTTTTGACTTTTTAAGTGTAAATGCAATCGCCAGAAGTAAAAAGCTAACGTTAGGCTATAAACAAACTACACTACAGTCGCATGAATGCGAGTATAAACAACGAGGCTGTAAAGGAGGATGAGTCGGCGTGATGACGTTTAGTCTCATTTTGCCGCTTGTTAGCAATTGCCTTTTTTAAGACACGTAAAAGCTTCAAAATTCACGAATGGGATATTTACTGACATATCGTCGAACAAAACATTAAAATCTCTTAATCTTGTGTTAACCACAGACCTTATTTTAGGCAAACTAAAAAAAAAAAATTCAAAAAACCCATTGACTTCCAGACGAGGGAACCGGAAGTGCTACAATGCTAACTCATTTCCGGGTTTTAGGACTCATTCCTGTAGCACTCTATATTCACTCTCACTTAGCTTAGTATGTGAGGTATCAATCTTCTCGTCTAAAACATGGCAAGAAAGTGAATAGATTGAACATTTGAATGATTCTTTTACTATAAGAATTATAGCAACTTTAAATACATTGCTTCCTTGTTGCACTGCTGCTCTCATGGATTCTCAAAGTTCTGCTGTAGGCTGTAAATACTTTGGTAAAACTGAGTGTTTGGAACAAACTGCACATGGATGGACAGTTCAAAAGCGGTTCATAATGTAGAAATAGTTTGACAATTTTCTAAACATGTTTTGATACCTTTTTTCCATCAGGAAACCTTGGAGTCAGTTGCCAAGACCTGAGTCCAAGCTGACCACAGCTGCTGCTCCATGTGAATGAGGAAACTACCGACCTGTTACCGCCATTCAAGCCAACACTGGGTGAGTGTTTGATACTCAAATAACAGATTTTGTGTGGAGTATCATGGGTAATCCACGGCAGCCAAGAGACTGTTTTGACAACAGTGGAGCCGAGAAAAAAATACCAACCGAACAGCGGGACTGACTCGATTCAGTTTTTATGGAATCACATGATAAGTGAGACATTACATGATCGAGGGGATTGCAGACAACAATATGTACAGTGTTTTTGTGAGTCAGCGGAAGCAATATAGCCTACAGTGTGTAAGTTCCAGCTCGCTATAAAGGCAACAGACAACTGGCTGACGGTGATGCAGATCAGAGAGAAAGGCAAGTCAGACAGGAATTTGTAGGAAATGACGGCTAGCAAAACAAAAGCAAAGTGACTGCATCAATGTGAGCGCTGTGCTGCTCTTCAGCTGCGTGCTGGAAATGCTTTTATAGGACTTACTAAGTATAATGACGTTGGTATCATGTGGTATCTCTGGGTCGTCAGTTAATGTGGAAGAAAACAGCTACATGGCTGAGATTGACATGATAAGATAAGTGCCTGGCAACGACTTGTTGTGCGATGACTGTATCTGCAATACAACGGGAGAGGGAGAATGCGACATCTATAGTGGCTGAATGTTATCAATGTTATCAATAGCACCTTTAACCCAGAAAAGAAATCACATATCCTTTGTGTGTGTGTCAGTGTTCAGAGACTAAACGGTGACTTCAGGGCCTCCTGTGTGCAGCACTACATTTGACTTAATGTAGGAACAATGTTAATATCATGATAGGCTACAATAACATGCCACAAACATTTAATGCGACTAGGTGATGTTTTGGAGAATTGATTGCAAGCAAAAACAAGAAAGCACTGAAAACATCAGAAGTTAAAACAGACTTCCTGGTAGGGCTTATTTCTTTCTAATCTCTCCTGACAGTCATCTGGACCAACATAGAGACATCTGTCGGCAAAACCCTGCTCATGTGGATTTGCTTCTTTACCCATGGCTCCTACTTACAGACTTTTCACTCGGCTTAAAGGGAAAATCAGCAACAATTCATATCTGTTTTTCTACTCCATCTCCCACTGGTAATAGCCATTCAGTACCCAGTTTGTCTGTTTCTGTTAGTAGGTCTTTCCTGGATATAAAAGCGTCTGGGTCACAGGAAGTTATGCATTTTATGTTTGGGATTTGTTGGGATTTCAGGAACAGTAACAGTAACTACGAGCAGACAAAGAACTACTTAAACTGCATCGAAAGAATAAAGGAAACTACAAAACAAAGACCTGTGGGTTTTGCTGAATTGCTGGCAGCCACAATCAGACAAGTATCTGTCCATATACATATGACAATATGGCTTTAATGCCTGTTTGAAGTGGATGCCAGTCTTTGTCAGGACTTACATCATTGTAATTTTATAAGAGAAGACCATGTGACTCATGTGAGACACACAACAAACCCCCATCATGTAACAGTCGGCAAATTAGAAACAAGAAGGCTTTACAATTGTGGGCAACAACAGGGTCTGAAAAGTGAAGCCAATGCTGAAGTGTTTTAAACGTGCATTCTCTCTACCAGCCAGCAGGGGGCGACTCCTCTGGTTGCAAAAAGAAGTCTGATTGTATAGAAGTCTATGAAAAAATGAGCCTACTTCTCACTTGATTTATTACCTCAGTAAACATTGTAAACATGAGTTTATGGTCTCAATCACTAGTTTCTAGTCTTCTTCAATACAGCATGATGTTCATTTTTCAAGTTCAAGAATATAAATTGGCATTTAAACAATGTGGTCATTGCATCAGGAGAAAATAGGTAGTAAAAAGAAATACAGCATAAAGGAGACAAACATGTATCTTGCAGTGTTTTTAGTTCAGAACAGTGAAATGTTGACTGCATGTTATATTGCACATAGTATAAGTAAAGCGGTTGAAACCTCTCTGTACAGTGTATACAGGCCATAACTGTCATATGAATGACATGAATCCAATCCAGTAGTCAATATCCATTCATAATTCATGCTATTTATTTGCCTTTGTCTTTCCAGTGGCTCTGTGGTGTTGCTGTATGATTGACAGTGCCTGTGAGTGCATATCTGAGACTTTACGAGTGCATCTTGGGTGCAGATTGTGCAACAGCATCGCCTGCGAGTTACACAGCCAATTCAGCGAGGGTTTGGCCGGGAGTCTGAGGACAAACTGGCAACCCTGTATTTGTGGTTACGTCATGTTGGCGAGTGTGAAAGCTGAAAAGACAAGAGAAAGAAAGTGAGTGATTAAGATGCAGAGTGAATTAAGAGGAAGAGAAAGGAAAAACAACACAGAGAGGAAAGTTGGTTGTAATTTGCACACACATCCTTCCATAAGGGCGTGGTACGGAGGGCTTGTGGCATTTGAGGTAAAATTGGTAATCCCTGAGAGAAAGCAAAGGCAGAGGAAAAGACAAAGATGGCTTTGCGGAGTAACTCCCAGATCAAGAACAAGAAGGGATTTGGTAAAGCAGATTGACAGAGGCAGATGTAAATGATGGCCAACATTTCTTAGAGGATTCTACCTACTCAGAGAAATATAGCGTCTCTGCAGAGCTAGTCAGTCGGATGGGAGAGCGGTGGGAGCTGGGAGGTATGCAGAGTGTTTTTTGGAGAGGTATGTGATGTAAAACGGTGGAAGTGGGATAGCAGCTGAGGCTGTCCAGCGCCCATGAATCAGGCTGAGGCACCGTGAAGCAGCGGCCCTCATAGGAGCCAGATGGGCCCTTGGCTCGACACTGGCAGGGATGAAGGAACACACACGCACACACACATACAGAGGCAGTATGGGAACAAACAGGCTCTTATGTGCACTGAAGATACAAACCTGGAAATGTGGGCGAAACCAGCATGCACATTTTATATAAAAGAGTTTAGATTTATATGCATGAAGTGCACATAAAACATGCAGTATGACAGAAACAGGTACGCACACAGTCATGGTAAGGACGCACATATGAAGCTTCAAAGCTGACAAAAGCCTGTAAAAGTAAAAAACAGAATTGATACTGTTAGTTAAATAATAAAAATGGAGTGTAATATAAAGCTTTATACTTCTTTAAGCTCTAGTCTGTTGTTAAAAGAGAATAATGCTTTTACTACCAATCAGTTGATGAAATAGCCTACATTAAAACTTAGTTAATTTAACTCTTATTTATTTTTATCTGGCTTATTTTCTTTTTCTTTTTTTTCTTTGGTCTTGGTAACAAGGAATCATTTATTTCTTGTTTTCTCCACACACTATTTCCCATTAATAAATGCTTATACAATGAAATGGGTGTGACCATGTATGCCCCAAGCTAGGGGGCTTAGGCTCCAGCTTTTATAGCTAGTAGCTACCAAGTTAACTTGTGCCATAAAACCAAAGAACGTATATTGCCAAGAAGTGAAAGTCAATTGTTTGTTCCGTGACAACATCAGCACCCAGCAGCAAAGCTACGTTTCCGCCAATTTGGACTGAAAGCGACTACCGGATGTCAGTAAAACGTCCTCCTAAAAAGTGCCGTACAAAAGTATTTCTATTCTATTTCATATTCTACCGAAATGACCTGTGTTGAATGATAAAATATTATATATGTAATACGCGTTTTCAGTCCAAAATGGTGGAGTAACACAGAGTTTCGTCTATTTGCCTCTATACTCTTCGATAAAACTACACCAGCCAGTGCATATAATGTTAATCATCCATATATACTGTACTGTATACTGTTTTAGCATCACTGTATAAACTCTGGTAACAGTAGCTAAAGCATTTTACCCGGAAAGCTAACACAATCAAAGTTGGCAAGCTACTAACTTCTAACTAACTTCTGGGGCAGCTTAGAAGTTTTTAGTTTATGTGACATTGTGAGGAACAAAGATTTAAATCACACACGTCTAGCCTACAAATTGTCAAGCATAAAACAATAACTTAGAAGACTTATTTCCGTTGAATTCCTTGACGAAGACAAGAGACACAGACTTGGAAGACCTAATGTAAGCCAATGAAGACAGAAGCATGGAGTTCAGCTTCGTCCAACTTCATTTTGCATTAAGTTCAAGTTATTTTGAAAAATAAAAAAAAATAACAAAAGAACTAAAATAAATAAAAAAATCATATATTTTTTGAGCAGCATAAGTTGGTTCACATGAAACAAAAACAATAAAAGAAGAAGGGGAAAACAACAAAGACAAAAGGAGGGAGCAGTGAGGTAACCGCTACAGATACTCTGCCCTCTGATCATTTGAGCAGGTCAATGTTTCAATGGGGCTTGAAAAGTGTATGTTGTCTGCAATGAATGGTTTCCTAAAGCCCATCATCCCTGTCTGCTTGACTTAAGTTAGACAGACTGTGACTGATTTCCAACCCATAGTGAACCCATATGATCCGAGTTTACAGCCCACAAAAGAGATGGGCCGAGGAAAAAGAGCTGCGTTTTATGGACTCAGATAATTATCGAGCTTTATGTGATGGCCATTTCTAGAACAAAGGCACATTTTTATGGTTGTTTATTTACACATTTGTATAGACTTATTTTTTAATCAATACAAAAAAGTTTCAAAACTTTCAAAAGTATAAACTTTGCTTAAATATATAAAGAAATTGGCTATTATAATAAAATCAGCCTGTTTCCCATGTAAGCTCAAACAAATAGTCATTAACAATAATGTATACTGAATATCTATTTTATATATTTTTGTTATTATTTGGAAGTCATTAGTAAAGGCCTTTTTCTGGGAGGTCTTTAAGATTCCACGAATCCGCACACTTTTCCTGAAAATAAATGCATAAACTGCACTGACCACAGTTTGTATGTAAAAAAAATAATCCCTCCATAAACATCTGTGGCCGCTTGTGATCATGTTCATAAACATTTCCATTCTGTCCGGAGCATTGTGCCACAGTTTCATACACTGACTGACTGCTAA
This sequence comes from Sebastes fasciatus, assembly GCF_043250625.1. Lineage (NCBI taxonomy): Eukaryota > Metazoa > Chordata > Actinopteri > Perciformes > Sebastidae > Sebastes > Sebastes fasciatus. Next base: position 6,465,677 of record NC_133801.1, read on the forward strand.
TTATAGTCTCCCAGAAGATAATCTGCTTTGAAATACGGCCGTATTGACATCTATCAAATTGCTGTGGCAGGACTTGGTTTTTGTGGTGTCATATACCCAATAAATCCAATCCAAGGGATGGTAAAACAAAGGGTGATAATTATGAACAGATAGAAAAGGAAACCTTTGAGATGGAAGAAGCTGAGTCACACTGAACGGATGATCAGCCTCCAAAATATCCACAATACATAAAAGTCTGCAAACAAATAAAAATCACACTTCTTCATAAACTTTAAGAGGGGGATTTATTATCAGCAATAACATCAACAGAAACAAAGTTATTTTAAGCTCACACAGATCAAACAAAGATGCATTACAAATTGTTATTAGTGGGAATTTCCCTTCAGTTGAATGGAAACAACTGATTTCATTCAACTTCAACACACAGAAACAAAACTATTCAAACTTTTCTCTTGTTTCCAAACACTTTTTCCATATTTTGCTGCGTTCAAGTACAGTTTGAAACAGTTCAATTTAAAGTTCACAGATATCCCAACAAAGAAAATCCAACCAGGAGGATGAAAAATGTCTCTGATAAATTACTGAGGTGTGAGAAGTGATGTAGAGTCTAGAAACCCTGTTAAAAACTAATGGTGAAAGTGACGGTTTCAATGATTTTGATATATACATTTTTCTTTCTTTTTTTTTTTACATTCAGTCCACCTGCAATAAACTACAATAACAAAATTGATTATCTTTTTTAAATTATTTTTTTTTTGTTTCTTTTTGAGCAAACTTACAATATGTACAGTGTCTTTTATGTGTACTGTAGGTTCATCATATACATTATGTACCAGGGGCATCATGGAAGATATATTCACTGAGGAGAAATGAAAGTTTTCTTAAAAGTTTTTTTTTTTAACTAATTTCTGATGTTGTCATCCAGGTTCTTTATTTGCCATTTGTAAATTCCAGCAAAGCAGTCATTGGTAATGAAAATGTTTGATCTCAGGTTCCTTCAACAATGCTCATAAAATATGTATATAGCCTATAAAAGGGGAAATCACACAAGTAAATGTAAAAATAAATAAAATTAAATAAAATTAAATAGTGCAATTAAAATATAAGGATGGAATATAAACACAAGTAAATATAAAAATAGTAAGGTAAATGTAAATTTGTAATTCTGAAGAGGACAGTATTTCAGATGGGAAAAGTGAATCTAAACAGGATGTAGTATGTATGTACATGATGATAAGTAATATATGTACATAGAGGTGTAAACAGGAATGCAGTATGTGATAATGAGAAGTAATAAAAGTGTGTATATATATATATATATATATATATATATATATATACATACAGAGGTGTAAACAGGAATGTAGTATGCCTAGAGAAGTAATAAGTATGTATATGTATACACAGAGGTGCAACAGTTGTAACAGTATGTAAAGTATATAAAGGTAAATAAAAGTAAAGAGCCAGTTGAAATGCAGAATAACAGCCATCATTTAAAGCACCTAAATATGCAACATATTGTATTATCTTTAAAACGTGTACATGGAGACCCTGAAGGCAGCATAGTGCTGCATTCCTGCTTCATGGGCTGATTCTCTGCTGAACACAGACCTCTGCTGGATACTTGTTGTAAACAACAGTCTAGTTCACTTGAATTCATCCAACATCCAACTCATATGGTACAGAGATCTCCACTGGACACAAATTAGACCCTCAACCTGAATTGAATTATCCACATGCGACTATTTCGGTTGTTATTAATGTGCTTTCAAGTTGTTTCAGTTTGTGGGCGGAACATTCGTGCGGGGGACAAAATATACGGACGGACCTCGATTTCAGTGGATTTCCGCCTGTGGAAATAATATATGTAAATGTTTGACCAATGAATTCCCTTCTTCTAAATAATAATAATAAAACATAATAACAGTATATGGCTTGAGATCGTCAGCTGGGATACAACGAAGATGGTAATGTAGCTGATTACAGGCACTATTTAGGAGGAAACTCGTTACCATGGTGAGAAATTGGTTGCAATGTAATCAAGGAGTAAAGTAGCAAAGAGACGAAACTCCGGATGTTTTTGACAACAGACGCTGCCGCCATTTTGGACTGAAAACGCTTTTTATATTTATAATATTCTATTGTTCAACACAAGTCCATTTCTGTAGAATATGCTGGTTGGCTAGGTGTGTGTGATTTAATTCTTTGTTCCTCACAATGTCAAATAAACTAAAAACGAAGCGTAGCTTTGCTGCTGGGTGCTGATGTTGCAGTGCAACGGAATAATCGATTTTCACTTTTTAGCATTAGATGTTCTTTGATGTAATATATAGGCGATAGTGGGGAAATTGACACCAGGTTAGTTTGAAGTTAAACTGCTAAATTGTAAAGGTTATCCTGCCCATCTTCCTTTAGTGATGGTCATGCCATCTGATGCATATGGCACTGGTGTTAAAGGGCTACTGCAGTAATCTAGTGTGGCGTGTTCGTAACGTTGGGGAAATCCCAAGAGACAGATTAAAAAAACAAATGGTCGAAATTGTGGCAGCAGAGGCCAAGATATCCTGACTTTTAGTACCTGGTATGAGTTAAACTCTGGAAAAACCCTGGATCCTACAATTCCCACAATGCAACTGTGAATATTGCATCAGAGATGAGTTTCCTGTTGTTTTTAGGAACTTTTAATACAAGTCTGTCTCTGTCCTTATGTTTTATTTTAAAAAATCATTTATACTTAATAGGCTTCTTTTTCGACAAATGTGTTTCTTCTCCCTGATGCTTAGCCATTGTTCTATCAGCTCTTTGGTTGTTTTGACTGCGTACTTTCCTAATGCAGGATGAGGCTGTTCAGCAGGTTGGGTAGAAAAGTACGCAGTTAAAATAACCAAACAACCAAAGAGCTGATAGAGCAATGGCCAGGCGTCAGGGAGAAGAAAACACTGAATTAGTCAAACAAGACTCAGTCAAAATTGAGTATACGTCTGGACCGTGTACGGTCAGTCTGAATTTCTGGCTAAATTGTTACACAAATAGTCAGTGATCATGTCTATAATGTTAAATCCCGCGCTACATGTCCACCAGGTCCGATGAGGACACTAGGGGCTGCTCTAATCAACTGGCTGTTCAAGCGGTGACACTGAATGATTTGGTCCCTGGTTTTCTGCTCGCCGTTTCAAACAGGAAACACCATAGCGGCCCGCTCGTAAACATTCTGTTTTTCCGTCCAAATTCATTCCATTTTGAAAGAGTAACGGCCATTGACTAAACTCCAACACTCGGCCAACCAATCGTGTAACTTCATCACTCAGTCACTCACTTTTTCTCTCATGCCAAAAAGAAGCCTAAGTATGATTGTTACAAAAAAAAAAAAAACACAGACAGAGAATTGTATTAAAAGTTCCTAAAACTAACAGGAAAACTCATCTCTGATGATTCACAGGAAATAATCTAGTCAAAATTCATCTACTGTAAATTGCTCGTTTTACAGAAACTTCCTGCAGTTATTGCGTTCACTACTTGGGCTAAATGTACAGTTTATACGTTGTTCTGTACTGTTATTGTTATGCATTGAATATAATATGAAACATCCATAAAATATGTCACTTAGTTAGGGGTCGTCTGTTTACTCAATGATAGAAAAGGGGTCCATTAAGGAAAAAGGTTGCATTTGTTATGTTTCCCTACTCTTTTTTTGTTTTCCTTTACTTTATCATCTGTCTGTAACGCCATAAAAAGACAATTCTAATTTCCTAGTTTAAATATTACTCACATCACACCACCTGACAGTGTCTCCAAGATAGCATGCATGCAAATCCTCCCCATTTCTCATATAGCAGGGCACGTTTCTACCCAATAAGTCCAGCAGGTGGCAATGGCAGCCTGTTGTTGACTGGAGCTGATGAACCGATTAACCCCAGAGTGAGTGAATCCTCAACCTCCCAGCACTGTAACAGAGATATGAGCCTGTCTTATGCTGATTTAACTCTGACATTGCATGCTGCCTGACTGGGATGATGCTGCATGCATGTTCATTCTGTGTGTGTGGATATGTCTGTAGGATGCAGTGAGCTGTCAACAGTCCATCATGGTTTCTTTTTCCCCTCCTCTCTCCTTAAAGCATGCATTGCACACTCACCTCCTCTTTGCATATTGCTGCTTGGAGCTGCATGTATGTGTGTGTTGCTGCGGTCTCCTGGGCGCTGCCACCCTGCCCAGACTACTAATGCCCTACCTGCTTCTCATTAGAGGGTCCCGCTTGAGTCCGGCCATCTGCACCAGCTGGTTGGCAGACCCTCTGCCAACCGTTTGATGTCGACGATGAGCTCAGCGACGCGCTCACGACGGTGTCCCTGCGCCAGACTTAAAAAGACCTTTTTGCTTTGTAGTTTTTTCTTTTTTTCTTGAAAAGCCCGAATAAAAGTCCTGATGTTTTCATCCAGGCTGGCAGGCTTAAAGGGGACCGAGGTGGGTTTTGGATGGCATCAGGCAAAGGTGCTTCACCAAGGTTTGCACAGTTTGAGCTGCCTAAGATGTGCTGGATTTGTCTTGGCAGAGGCTTAAAGAGAAAGAGGAAGAGGTGATGCGGTGGTAAACAGAGACTGAATGTACAAAATGTCTTCTTGACACTGCGGGTTACACTCTGTGTTGCAAAATCAACATCTCAAAATATTCTCCAGAACTTGTCAACATCTCCCATTGAGGTTTAAGGAATAGGAATAATTTATTTGACCTGGAATTATTTTAGGATTTTATTCATTTGTAAACGTTAAAGGGGCATTTTCACCCAAATTACTGTTTTTTTTATCCTACATGACTTATTTCTAAGAAACGTATGAGCACATCTCTGGTAAACACAAGATTTAAAGTGGTGCTTTTGTGCGATTCTTTGCGGAGAAACTCAATTTTACAGATCCGACAACTAAATCAACTAATCAATTAGTCGACTAAGAATTTCTTTGGTCGAGGACAGCCCTAATATATATTTATATTTATGCAAATTTTCTCAGTTACTTACGGGTGGTTTTGGTTTATTTGCTGAGGTTTGTGGACTATAAACATGTTTTGACTAGGGCTGTCAATTGATTACAATATATATTTGCAATAAATTGCATGATTGTCCATAGTTAATCAGGATTAATCACAGATTAATCGCACATTTTTTATCTGTTGAAAATGAACCTTAAAGGGAGATTTGCCAAGTATTTAATACTCTTATCAACATGGGAGTGAGCAAATATGCAGCTTTATGCATGCATGTATGTATATATCTATTATTGGAAATCAATTACCAACACTAAACAATGACAAATATTGTCCAGAAACCCTCACAGGTACTGCATTTAACATAAAAAATATGCTCACATCATAACATGGCAAACTGCAGCCCAACAGGCAACAACAGCTGTCAGTGTGTCAGTGTGCTGACTTGACTATGACTTGCCCCGAACTGCATGTGATTATCATAAAGTGGGCATGTCTGTAAAGGAGAGACTCGTGGGTACCCAGAGAACCCATTTTCATTCACATATCTGGAGGTCAGAGGTCAAGGGACTCCTTTGAAAATGGCAATGACAGGTTTTCCTCACCAGAATATACCGCAAGTTTGCAGTGTTATTTAACCTCCTTCGCGACAAGCTAGTATGACATGCCCAACCTAAAAATCACAAGTTGCATTAATGCGTCAAATAAATTGGTGGCGTTAAAACAAATTTGCGTTAACGCGTTATTATCACGTTAACATTGACAGCTCTGCTTTAGATTCATTTCCGTAAGTAGTCAGAATGAATTGAGTTTCAATACCCAGCCATATAAAGGCCCTATAAAAAAAGTGGTGGTGTAGAAACAGGACTTCTAAATGTACAGAAAATATAATTAAATAAATACAACATGAATCATTAAAAGGTGTGGGATGGAGTAGAGGGGACTTGGCGTCCAACCCAATATAACGGAGGAGATTGGAACTCTGTTTGTGGTGCTCAGCACAGTGAAAAATTACATTTGAAAAATTCAGCAGCAACATCTCTTTCCTAAAATATAAATGTCCCTGTTACTCTGGATAATTCACAGAACACAGTGTAAACAGTTTTCATCTGGAAGAGAGTAGTTCCAGTGAAAACTGCTCTACGTGAAGCGTGTGGATTATTTAGAATAACTGATATACATCTTAGTTTCTGTGTGTCTCTCTCTGGTGGTAACTACTACTCCTGGAATAAGAAGGTGAGTAATGTGAGTTGTGTTTAGCATCCCTAAATCTAACATGTCCTCCTGTTTTTTTATTCCCTTTTATCACAGAATAAGAAGCAGTCGGCGACTATTTTGGCCGGCTCTGATGTCACGCTGGCCTTTGGGGCACGCAGAGCCGTCTGAGGGAAATATGACGAATGCCTCCGGATGACTGCGAGGTGGGTAAACATGTGTTCAGAGATACTGGATACGGGTAAATACACCCACGAGCGCCGGCTGACACATGGCCGAGCTAATCCTGCTCTCGATCTCTTCATCTGCCTCTCTCTTCCTCTCCCTCGGCTCTTTTCCTTCATGGTTTCATCATCGGCCACACTTTGAAAACAAAAAACGGAGAATCTAAACGAGGAAGGAGTGAGAGTGGAAGGGAGGAGGATGCGAGGAGTGTTGGGAGGCAGTGCTTTAAACATGGTAATGGTCGACTCTCCATCATGTGGAGCCTCTTAGGGCCTGCAGCCGTGCTAGTGGCCCACCGAAACATAAAGATGAATTAATCATTGCCTTCTCTTCCATGCTCCTCTTCACTCTTTACTCCTCTGTCCCTGCTCTTCCTCAAACTCCGACAAATACTCGCCCCAATCTCTCTCTGTTTTGTGTAAACATTAAACTTCATCCTTCTCTCTGTGCAGCAGCTTTTTTTTTTCTTTTTGCACTCTCTCTTACCTCTCCCCATCTTCCCCATCTATCTCTCTCGCAGCTTAAATCCTCCCCTTCCTCCCCTCCGGCGGGTTGTACTGATGTGTAATGCTGACCCACTTTATTTGACGTAGAGCTGGGAAGAAGGAAGGAACGACTGAGGGAAAGGATGGAAGGAAGGGAGGAAGGACATCACAGCTCTCCTCCTCCACCTCCTTCGCAGTGGTGTGTTTAAGGTAAATATTTTTACAGCACCACTCATCACAAGGGCTTTCGGGTCGGCCCTCCCCACTTCGCCAACCCCTTCTTACCGCAAGATCAAATATTCATATGCCCCCATCGTCTCTCTCCCTCCGCATCCCTCCATTACCCAGTGTGTTTAACCCCCAGCATCATGTCATCTCTAGCTCTGCCACTCCCACTTAGTCACCCCCTCACGTTCCACATCTCCATACTTCAACTCCCATACTCTCTATACCAGTGTAAGGGGTGTGTGTGTCATGTATGGGTCACACTTCACATGCAGTTAACACATCAGGTGGGAGTGACATGCACAGCCCTCATGTGTATTTCAGGAGGTTGGCTGAGATAATAAAGGAGCAATGCAATGCTTTCCGACATGATGTGCATGTGATGACAAAACTAAACGGATGCATCTTAAGTGACGCTGAAAGAGTAACATAGGACTGAAGCATGCTGCACTCACCTGTCACTCACCTTCTACAGATCAGCCCAGCTGAACAGCAGTTGGTGAAATGGTCACAACATATAATGTATTGATTTGTGTACATAGACACGAATTTTGCATTTTTTTTCGTGATGGTCAGCAGGAAATCAATTTGTATGTTATCCACATAATTGTGAACCAGGTATAGTATAAAGTATAAAGAGCGGCAAACACTACATTTTTGCCAGGGGGCTAACAGGATAATTCAGCCATACATAGAATATATAAAGACATGTCATGATAAACTCTCTATATGTCCTTGAAAGAATATCATGGGAATATTGCAGTTATACGATAGGAGATGAAATTATATTTCAAGAAATATTCTTATTTAATTTAATTATTTTTTTAATTTACACTGTGGTTATATTGCATGTCTTTGCTGCTCATATTTGTACATATTTTTTATTTGTATTATTTATTTATATTACTCTACATATATTGTTATATATTGTATTATTATGTACTTTGAGTATGTTGTGCTTCTTTTCCTTTATGTGTACAAAACAATGCCTAAAAAATACTCTGTATAACAATAAATAATAACACTAAATATTGTGTATTTGTCATGTTATCTTTCTTATAGTCAATCATTGTCATGACTATACACTGCCCTCCTGCGTAGACAACGAGTAACTACACCTGTGTACGTTTTATTTTGAAATGATTTACCGGAAGTGTGAGTATACTATAATGAGTGCATTGATGACACTTTGACTAATTGAGCAGTTCTTCACTGTCACCACTAGAGGGCAGCAAACACGTGATTTTAAATATACAGATCAACATCTGCTAACATAAACACAGAGGTAGACTCAGGAACTGCTACGGCTTAATAATATGATATACATTCTTCAGGTTAAATAACTAAAAATAAACAATAAAAATGTTTTAAAGCTAACTTGACCTGTGTGTTTAAAATCAGGAGTTTTAATGCCCTCCAGTGGTCACAGGTAGGAACTGCACCATATCATTTGTTAAACTAGCAACCATTGCAGACTTTAGTAGGAAAGATAGTTATCAATACTGATTACATTCTCTAGCGGTGTCAATAAGACATTTATATGTTAATAATAGTATCTGTATTTCTAATGTATGCTTTGTTATAAAACAATATCTGCATCATGTAATGTGCTAAGAAAGTACATTTCACAGAAATTGCTGCATTGATGCTAACTTGACAAATTGAATATTGCAGTTCTTCACAGTGTCCACTAGAGGGTAGCGAACATGTGATTTTAAATAAACAGATCATCTCTTTGCTTTGTGCAACCGACAAACATTTTGTTTTGTCTTTTACCTTAAAGTTAACAGTAGTGACTTATTGTTAATCTTTTGCATCTTCTTGTCAACACAATATGGGAAATATAAAGGAAAACAACTAGTAGGATGTTGTGCTTCTGTTCCGTTATGTGTACAAAATAATCCCCAGTAATAAGTACAAAAAAACGCAAAAAACAAAAACAAAATAAGTTTTATTTTGAAATGACTCACCGGAAGTGTTAGTATACTATAATGACTGCATTGACGCTATTTTTACTAATTTGGCAGTTCCTCACTGTCACCACTAGAGGGCAGCAAACACTCGGGATTTTAAATAGGTAGACTGCTAATGCTTAAAATATATACATTATTCAGATTAAATAACTGGTAAGTAAAAATGGTCTGTTGCTAAACTGATGTGTGTATTTAAAATAACACGTTTTAAAGACTCTGGGCCTGAATCTAATAAGGAGTTAGGCCATAGGAAGCTGACTAAGGTGTAGTGACTGTTCCAACCACAGGGAGGCAGTAATGCGTCATCATGTGGCGTCATACGCGCCTCGTCTTGAACTTTTCCTGCCGAAATTCATAGTTTCCAGTCACATGACCGGCGTGGAGCCCAACATGAAGAAACACTGTTCCAGCATGGCGGCTAACAGGGAACTCCATAGATAACCACACAACAAGCCTGTTTGAGTTATTACAACCCACAAGTGTTTAGATTTATTTATTTATTTATTTAAAAAGGATCCCCATTAGCTGATACCAATGGCACCAGCTAGTCTTCCTGGGGTCAATCAAGTACATTTAAATTTATCACATACATACTATATACAACATCATATTTGTGTTACACTAATAACATTCACATTTTCCAAAACATATATACATTTCACATTCATACACATCTTCCACAACCATTTATCCTCGAGGCCCATCATCAGGGAAAAGGAACAAAAGAAAAACCATACATGACCAACTGCATCACATGTGAGCTGCTTGGAGCAGAAATTATTATCAATTAACGACAAAATAAATGAAATGAAAGATGCAGATATCCACTTTCTATTTCATACACCAAGGTTGGCTTGAATGTGTGCAACATGGTTCAACTTGATATTAATGCAACTTAAAATTCTGATGACTTCATTGTGTTTCAGATGGTTGCAGGTGGACTGGTGTTTACACGGTCCGTGGGAGCTATGGAAGAGTTTTCAGGTTTGTCCAAATCCTGCGTATTTTTATAATTTTACTCATGAACATTATGTTATTCTCCACTTTCCGGATTGCAATAGAAATCTTTGGGTAACGTTTTACATAGTTTACATTAGTCTGTAAAACACTTTCCAGTGTCAATGCTAGCCATAAATATAACTATAAATTCCATTAAAGTGTAATGTTGTATCATTTTTACTTTAACTGTCAGTTGTGTTGCATGTTAAAACAGGTGATGTTATTTGTCACACACTTGTAGATATGCGGCCTCAATGGACGACATCTGGGAAGAAGAGGAACGTTTTACAGACCAACTGAGACGACATCTTCTCTATGCTGAAGCTCTGAGGTAGGATTTTGTTTTCATTACCAGCTTTGTTGTGTTTAATGTTGTTGAACATTATAACAGAATATGATTATCTCTGATATCCAGAACTTCAGAATATCTGAAGCTGAAATTTCAGCCCATTTAAGGAGCTCATTTGTCTTCTTTGTTGCTTTTCAGAGAAAAGACACGAGGTGTTGGAGGAGGAGCAGCGGACTGGATGGAGGTGAGGAGAGGTGGAGCTGAAAAGCAGTCTGTGCGCAGCTGGAAACTGCTGTCAAATGACATGATTTTTATATTTGAATGATTGTGTGTCTGTAATGTGTTTTTTTGTGTCTCTGTCCTCCAGAAACCACTGGAGGAACCAGCAGGAGAACCACAGGGAGGCTCATCAGAAGCAGAGACGAGGTTGATGTTGGACGAACACGCAAAGTAAGGAAAAACCAGTAACGCAAAATATTCACTCGATTCTTTGATTAAGTCAGATATACAGTAAGTCACTTTTAACTCCTTGTCATCATTACACAAGGCACATTATGATGACTGTGATTACTGTGATAACAAATCATTCCTACATCCATTGATTTATATAACTTGTATTAAATAAACACTGGATCACAACAGATGAACAACATTTCAGTTTTTATTTAGTGAGTTGAGTTGAAAAAGATATGTCTGTAGACTTTAACATCAGGCGACTGTCTGTTGGGACATTTTCAACACTTACATGAACATAAAACTCTGAGTTAAATCCTCAGTACAAAAGATCAGACATTTTCGCTTTAAAAAGTATAAAAATTACATATTATATTTTGACTTTTTTTTTTCCGACAAACTATACTTTGACTTTTTTTTTTCGACAAACTATACTTTGACTTTTTTTTTGACAAACTATAATTTGACTTTTTTTTCGACTAACTATATTTTGACTTTTTTTTCGACTAACTATATTTTGACTTTTTTTTCCGACAAACTATAATTTGACTTTTTTTTCCGACAAACTATATTTTGACTTTTTTTTCAACAAACTATAATTTGACTTTTTTTTTCCGACAAACTATAATTTGACTTTTTTTTCCGACAAACTATATTTTGACTTTTTTTTCCGACAAACTATATTTTGACTTTTTTTTCCGACAAACTATATTTTGACTTTTTTTTCCGACAAACTATATTTTGACTTTTTTTTCCGACAAACTATATTTTGACTTTTTTTTTCGACAAACTATAATTTGACTTTTTTTTTTCGACAAACTATATTTTGACTTTTTTTTCCGACAAACTATAATTTGACTTTTTTTTTCGACAAACTATAATTTGACTTTTTTTTTTTCGACAAACTATACTTTGACTTTTTTTTCGACTAACTATATTTTGACTTTTTTTTCCGACAAACTATATTTTGACTTTTTTTTCCGACAAACTATATTTTGACTTTTTTTTTCCGACAAACTATATTTTGACTTTTTTTTTCGACAAACTATATTTTGACTTTTTTTTTCGACAAAGTATATTTTGACTTTTTTTTTCGACAAACTATATTTTGATTTTTTTTCCGACAAACTATATTTTGACTTTTTTTTCCGACAAACTATATTTTGACTGTTTTTTTCCGACAAACTATATTTTGACTTTTTTTTTCAACAAACTATAATTTGACTTTTTTTTTCGACAAAGTATATTTTGACTTTTTTTTTCGACAAACTATATTTTGATTTTTTTACCGACAAACTATATTTTGACTTTTTTTTTTCGACAAACTATATTTTGACTTTTTTTTTTCGACAAACTATATTTTGACTTTTTTTTCGACAAACTATATTTAGACTTTTTTTTTCGACAAACTATATTTTGACTAGATTAGATTAGATTTGAATTAAATCCAAGCAATAGGTGAAAAATTGCATGAGGAATATCATCTTTCTGACACTCCCTCCTTTCCCTCTGTGTCTGTGAGTATCCAGTGATGACAGAGATCCACACTTGGCTGTGAAGAACACCAGGGAAGGACGAGGAGGAGAGGGAGAGAGTCAGAGGGTTTTAAGGGGCATCTGAAGAGAGGGATAGAAGTCACATGGGTGGAGGACAGAAGAGCACTTGACGGACCTGCGTCTCCTGTCTCTCTCTCTCTCTCTCTCTCTCTCTCTCTCCCTCAATCAATATTTGATGCGAGGGACTAAAACCAGCTCCGTGAACTCTAAAAAAGTGTGACAGCTGAAAATGCTCGGAGGAGAGCGGCTTACAGCAGCCATCCAGAGGCAAAGCGTAGGGAGAGCTGCTACTCTGCAGATGTCTGAGATGAGGGAGGCAGAAGAAGAGAGACAGCATGTGAGTGTGTGGAAGCCTGGCAGGGTGGAGATGCTGCAAACCAGACACACACACATCTGTATTATGAGGGAAATGGTAGAGTAGAAACAGCTGGATGAAAGGGGAATAAAAGTGCAGGCCTTCATGTATCCTTTTCTGAAAATATAATCAGACTTTTATGTTTATTTTTGGTAGTTTGCTTTGTAAAATACAACCTTAAAATCTCCCAATCTTAAAATCTGTGCTTAAATCTAGTTGTAATCTCTGCTCTTACTCTAACTTGGCCTCTTGAAGCAGTGAGAACTGGCACATTGTCCTTACTTTGGAGGATTTTGTCTATTCTTGTGAGGACATTTGGTCAATCTGAAATGCACAGGAACACACACAAACACGGAGGTCTGCACACACGGACACACTGAGGGCAGGCAGGGCCATTGAAATATTGATGGAGGCTCTCTCCTTGCCGTAATGAAAAATCGTCCTCCGATAAATGTTTCATCCCTCCAGATGCATCACCTACCCATTTTTAACAGATGAGGCAATTCGTTGCAGAAACACAAACACTGGGGGAAATGGGTCTCACTGCAATTTGTTGCCCTCAGCATACAACTGAGAGGGGCAAGATGGAGGGGTTTTTAAAACAGACAGAGAGAGGAGAACAAAGGAGGACGGAGCAGCGCTTTACATCTTATTCCCTTTACACCCACATGGATTTCCCTCACACTCTTTACATAAACAGCTGTGTATATGATGGTGTTATGGCCAAATTCGGCATTGCTTACTGTAATACTGACTGTCATTTGGTATAGTGTATATCCATTACTGGGATCAAAAATGAAAGATGGAACAAAAACTATAGAACAAGTACACAAAGATGATAACATAAAGGTCAGTATAAAACAACTTTGTGAGGCTATAGACGGTAATGTTACCATGCTATCATATACTCACAGTGGTAATACTAACATGCTGATGTTTAGCAAGTGTAAGGTTTACCATGTTCACCATCTTAAGCTGGATTTAAGAAACTGGAAGCAGCAAATCTTGTGCATTTTTGCTTAAAAAATAACTAAAATGATTAAGTGATTATCAAAACAGTTGCTGATTAAATTTCTCCCGATTAACTAATCGATTAATAATTGCAGCTGTAGCTGAGGCTGATGTAAATGTTGTTAATAATAAACCAAAGTATTGGACACATTGAAAGTTAGATGACATGATAGAGATAGATGGAAAGTTAAGCGATCACCAATTCATCCTGAGAGGAACATGAATGTCTGAACTGACTTTTTTTGACAATCCAGCCAATGGTTGTTGAGAAATTTCTCTCAAAGAGGAGGAGGAACACAAAATCAGTGGGATTCATCCTCTCGGGACCATGGATATCTGTACCAAATTGCATGGCTATCCATCCAATAGTTGTTGAGATATTTCGGTCCGCAGACCAACCAACTGACAGACCGACATTCCCATCCCTAGAGCAATGCATGATTAAAAACTACACAACAAGACGTTAAAAACTTAAAGGCAAAACTGAAAACATTGATAACATTCAGCCACTAGATGTCACATTCTCCCTCCCCTGTTCCATTGCATTTACTTCACAACAAGTTGTTGCCAGGCACCTACCGTCAATCTCAGCTATTTATCCATTTTTTTCCCCCCACACTAACTGACGACCCAGAGATACCACGTGATACTAACGTTAAGCTCACAAGCCTTGTTAGAAGTGGGAACCAAATGTCAGATATCTTCCACAGAAATAAACAAAACATTCATTTTGAACCGCCAAATTTTTTTAAATTATTAATTCACAATCATAATATTTTTTTTCAGGAAAACCCATACTTTTATGCACCTTTCTATTCATCTACATAAAAATGTTATCAATAAGACCTTTAAGTTAGGGTTGTTGATTTAAAGTGGGGAAAAGAACAAAAATTAAATTGTCAGTGTACTCTGCATTACTGGATCAATGTTGTTGTCGTTGTTGTTGTTGTTGTTGTTGTTGTTGTTGTTGTTGTGTATTCTGATAAATGAAAAACTGAACTGAAAAAAATAGTGAATCAGCATTTGATGCCAGTCCCTCAGAATGAAACGTTTTCTTATAAAACGCACCACTTTGCACAGATGTTCAGCAATTACACCAAAAAAGAAGCAGATATACATTTTTTTTAACAAAAAGAAAATGCAGCCAGTCATGTTGTGCTCTGAATGGGAGGTGCAGATGCATTCTGGGAGCAAGGAACTCAGAAACTGAAGGTAAAAACTGGCCTGACAGAAAAAGTAAATCACTTCATCACAGAATAACCCATAAAACACACTGAATATTCCAAGCTGATGACTTCTAAGTGAGGAAAAATATGTTGTTTAGGAGCTGAAATGTAGATCTGACCTCCCTGGAAGGGAAGCAGGTAAACTTTCCTTAGGTCTCAATCAAGTGTCACACATTGATGATTGCTTCTCCCAGTGCTTATATCATCCCTGGGAAGCTCCAGCTTACCGTACATCCTTGCTGACGAGGCTTCAACACAGTTTGCTTGTCAGATGATTTGCCCCTGTGAGTGAGTCAGCAAGAACTTCTCCCCTTAAAAACCACAACAGCATCAGGGGAACTTTTTATTTTTTATCAAGTACCTTTTGAATAGAAAAAACATTTATCAAGGGGCAATATATGTGTGGCAATTTAAGCCCCACTTTTGATTTTACTTTGTTATACCCTTTTATATTACATAGGTGGAGGCACAAAAACTCTCTTTTTACAGCTTGATTTCTCTCCCACTATGTGAATGTTATATTGCCCCTTGGATGTTGTACGCTGACTCAACATCTAAGGGCCGAAGATAATAAATAAAAGTGAAGCTAACGTGTGTTAAATGTATGATTCCTATCAGCGTGAGCCTCTGGCCCATTAACCCACTTTATACCATACCAGCAGCCCATGGTTAGGCCATGCAATGCAGCATCTGCTGTTCAGCTCACACCACCTGCTTGCCTATATTTGTCCACTCTTCATATACTGTATATATATGTATCTTGCATGCCACATGTCATAACAGCTAAAGTTCCCTGAGTTTGCACACAAGCTGTTTCAACTGTCCAACCGTGGCGCCATCAATAATTGAGTGTATGATAAAAAAAAAAGAATGCATGAATAGCTTTGCTTGAGTCACAACAGCGATATGCACACTCTCCTCTGTAAACACTGATGTATCGGAATGATTGATCGTCCATCCACAGCGTGAAACGCAACATGAATGTTTTGATTGTTCATGCGTGGTGTGGCTGGGTGCGGCTGCTGTGGGTTAGATTACAGCAGAGACTTGTTTGGGACATATTTTCCTCCTCAGCGACTGTAATTAGAAAAGCCTCTCTGCTCCCTCGCTCATACGGCGAGCGCATACTGTAACTATAACTCCTCGGGGCTATTTTCCCAAACTCTTGCCAGACTGTAAATGACTGCAACTTGTTTGATTGGCAGTGCATGAGAGCTCGACATGGAAAGCAGGCTTATGCGCACAACCGCTCATATTAAAATGCCTCCATCCTTATTAAGATTCAGACCGGATTGGCTGAATCTGTCTTTATGGTGCTCTCTGTCTCTTCATTGTTATTGAGCGAAAACCCATTAAAGCTGGGCTAAGACTTGGCAAGCTTGCGGGATGCTGCCAATACAACTCCGCTGACATTGTCTGTACCCTTGATACCTCAGCCGTTTGCCGGTCTCATGCTGAATGATAGAAATATTGGAATTCAACTGATTTCCCCTGGCAAAACCGAGACACTTTCCCAGCTGCAGTTAAACACAATACAAGAGGTGAAACAGCTAAATTGAAATGATAAAACAGCTTCAGCGGGCGCTTTTAGAGACAATAGTGCCAATCAGGAAGGGTCCTAAAGGCCTGAATAGGGAAAGAGCAATGTCAATGAATTGTCCCACAATATCCCTCTATGCCAGGAGGCTGGGAGCAAAATGGCTTAACGGCGTCCCTTTTAGCACCGCAGCCATGCTTATCCTAATAATCTCTGTCACTGTTGGAAGGTCAATATGACTAGCACTCCAGGGAAGGACGCATGGGCCTAGTTTTGCTGTATTAGTGCTGTATTATCGACTCTATTGCTATTCTTGTACAGCCGCTTCGTTGTAAATAGTTGATTCAGTCACCTGCTCTGTGGCTGATCTCTGCAGTGGTGCTCCAACACAAATCTGCCGTGCACCTCCTTTAATTTGTCACCATGCTTTGCTGCGATTATTTACCAATTTAGGGAATAGTTTTTACTTTTTAATGAAGCTTTCAGATTATTAGTAGCTGCGAGGAGTGTGATTACCTTGAGTGTCAGACAAACGTGTTACAATAACCTTATTAAGCTTATTGTGTTTTGTCTCTTGAGGAGGGATTTACAGTTGACCAGTCAGTGTGTGAGTTGACCACAGTGGCCTCCAGGGGGTGACAAGCTACAGGTGATCAGAGCAGAGGAGGAAATGAGGAAGAATTGGATAGCCAACGGCGTGCTGGAAGAGCTGGAAGAAGATGGACTTTAGAAAGTGTGTGAGTCAGGCGTGATCTCATTTGGTTGGAGGCTGAAAAGGAAAGAAGTGCAACACTGTAATGTGGAAAAAAGGAAATGGCAGCAACAGTAATTGTGTTAATGGGTTTATATATATTGATTGTAGAGGTTATATAGCTTGTGAGGGAATTTTTTTGTCAGCCTTCTTCGGCTTCCCCCGATTGATCTTAAACCCCCAAATGCGTTGTTGGACTCTTTCCTATTTCATTTAAATTGTTATCATTGAGGTACACCATTAACTCTGCTGTAATAATCCATCCTAGGTAAAAGCTATTGCATTAGTACACTGTACATTATCTAACTTTCCATTTTCTATTTTAAGCCTTAACTGTCCAATTAAGTGCAATCAAACTGCGGCAGCTTCTTCCTTTACACGTTGTTCATCCAGATGAATTGGACACAGATCAAATAGTTCAGAGATATAATTTCATCTGTTAGAGATTTATGTTTTTATTAAACCTGCTGCGTCTTTAAGTGAAATTTAGAAGGGAATAACATGTCAGTATGTTTAGGAACATAATTTTGTATATACATGCGTGCCAAAAATGCCATTACTGGACAAACACATGACTCTTATACACATGATAGAGCCTTCCGCTGGCCACTCAGTGGATAAATGTTGCTTTTCCTCCTTTAATCTTGTGCTGTGGACACATTTCTGTCACTGAAATGAACTGCTAATGCTAACTATCTTTATCATAGCTTCTGTTTATTTGAGTGACCACTTGCGATCGGCTGTCACTTCCCCGCTCTATATGCAAATAAACACGTAGTAAACACATGGCTGATACAGCAGACGTGACAAAATATTACAGGAATGTCAGTAGTAATATCCTACTTATTTGTGATTTTGGCTGCATTTTATTAACATCAAAATATAAGGGTATTGTTTACCGGAGGTCCCCGAGGACCTCCGTGCTGCTGACACCGCCGCCTTTGCCAGGTAACAGCGGGTACAGAGCTTCAGAGTCGGGGATGAGAGTGAGCGAGCGGACGTGTGGGTGTCAGCTCCGTGCAAAGCATCGGAACAAAAACAGATACATCACCAGCAGTATGATAATAATGCACTTTGCGTGCCTAGTCTGATAGCCTGTATATGTAGCCTATAGATAAGATATATTTTAATAAAATAGAGTTGTACCGACAGGATACAGTAGAGCACAGAGGCCGTTTCCATGCTGAGAGGCAGCCAAGCGCTCGTGTCTGCCTGTTTATTCACATGAGGGGCGTAGTCAGACCCTGCGCATCTCAGCGGGATGTCAGTTGAGTAGGCGGTCCTTCAATGTGGCCCAGGACACATCCGCCTACACACTGCTAAAAGAATGTGGCTATAATGTGGTCTGAGCGATCTGATCTCAATCCGTCCTCAATGCACAACAACTTCCTCGTTTCTGAAGGTGGCGCTATGACTATCACTCAATGATGGCACATATATGTCTTGAGGCCAGGACTCTTGTAAAACATGTCAAGTTTGGTGCAGATTGGACAATGTATAATCAATTTTAAAACAACTTCCTGTTACCTGTAGGTGGCGCTATGACTATCACTCAATAATGGCATGTATGTATTTTCAGGCCTGGTCTCTTATCCAGCTTGTGAAATTTGGGGCAGATTGGAATATGTAGAGTCAAGTTACAACAGCCTCCTGTGTCGTGTCGTATACCTCGAATGGTTGAGGTTAGGATAGGTCGTCTGGCAGCGAGTCTCATGAGAGTTTTTGCAGATCTCAGATAAAATTTTGCAATTTACAGGCTTCTTTCTAGTCGCTAGTCGGGAAGCGGAGTAGAGGAAAAGAGACACCGTTGGGTCCCTGGCACTTTCGTGCCCGGGCCCTAATTAACGGTTAATTAGCTCGCTTCAGCTGATCGAATCAGTTGTCATTTCAGCTGCAAAATTCACGGTCGCCGGCTATAAATGAGCAGCCTCCTTTTGTCTTCTTCTGTGTAAAATCAATGACCCATTGTTTCAATAATAATACGAATTTCAAGTAGTAAATCTGCCACACAGTGTCACTGTAAACTGCACGTGTACAAGCGTACCAACAGTACTATTCATCTCAACAAATGGAAAATCTTTAATAGCAATCAGCTATAGAGAGTAAAAAAACATGTTTATTTACATGAAAACGCTGTGGAGCATTTCTTATCATTTTACTCAAAGTTGCTCTTATTCAGTAGGAAGGGGTTAAAGGTCATCACCGGGCAGAGTGTGCTCCTTTGAGACAGCTGTGGGAGGGACAGGTAGATCCAAATGTTCTTGGATTTGGTCTTTTGTCCTCTTCTCACCTCCTTCCTGCACTTCCATGTTGTCCACCAGCCTCCTGCCTCTGGGCAGCATGCAGGTCGTTACTATCTGAGAAGGAGGAGGTTAACTGCTGTGATGTGTCACTAGCACTCTCTCTTCAAACGCTTCTTGAAACAACCACAGCCATTAGAGAAGAAGCAGCCAAAGACGTTTTAGTGTTTTTAAGTTTGCTTGTGAAGCAAATGCCTCACCAGCTGAGACGACAGCCTTTATAGATGAACCTTGGTGCTGCAGGAAGCTGCTTTTACTTGTGAATTACAGAAACAAAACGGTATGAATAAAGACGCCAATCGCTTCAGATCTGACAATATCCCATCATTCCATTGTGCGTGTCTCCATTCATGCAGCATCTTGCTGGCAGGCAAATGAGAATGAATAATCACAGGTGGTTGGAACAGACACTGGCATTACCAGAAGGCTCTGAAAGCACTGTTGTGTGCCGTCGCCTTGCAGCATCAGACAGCGCCCATGCATCATAACAATACAGCGTTGGCACACTCAGGACATGTTGACACAGCAGTATAGCCAGGTTGGCGAGGTGGCAATCATGCCCACACACTGACAGACCTGGCAGAAACATGATCTGGAAGAGCTGCCGACTGGGGCCTCGGGCATGGCTGCTGGCATGCCTTGGCATTTATAGTGCTGGTGTAATGAGTGTGTGATTGATTGGAGCCACAATAGGGTCTCATGTACTCAGAGCGGTATACAGCAGGCGGCTGGCACTCCTGGATTAGAGGCCCCCTGGGCTCCCACCCAGATTAAAGGGTCACATTAAACAGCATGAATAAAAGATTGAAATTATTCTCTTTGGAGCGTACCCGTAGGAGAAAGGATCGCAATGTGTTTACACTTGTGCCTGCTGGGAAGGATGCTCTGGATGATGCTTTTACCATTTCCTGTTTCCTCTCGAAACACATGCTTGCTTGCTTGCAGCAAATGTCTCTATCTGTGGCTTTATGCATCCAAGGGCGAGCAGAATTTAAATATGTAATTACCAGATACAAATTGTACAAATGGGACACCCGTAACATGATTATGCCAATGTTAAAGGTTACCTCAGTCATTTGGATAATTACATTTACATGCTCGGGGCCAGGATCTCCTTGAGGATGAGAGGCTACAGCAGCACCACCTGAACTGTTTCGGAGGCATCCAGGAACTTTATGTTATCATGCTTTAATGAGGACATTTGCGCCTGTGGTCAACATAATTTTGCTTAAACCTTAAGAAGAAGGATGGCCGTGGGCGCTTTTATGATTTTAATCTTCCTAATTGGCCAAATGGTTCATGAGCTAATGTAATGAAGGAGGGTGGGGTGCCTTAATCAACTACAGGAATTGTGGGTAAACCAGTGGGCGGCACGGGCCCCTGGCAGGGTCCGACTCCCACCCCCCTGACACACTATTTCATCTTCAACTCACCGATCACTTAACCAAATGAATTGGCTGCTCACATGTCGTCATGGTGATATTTCACACGTTTTTTTTTTTACCAGCATCATAAATATTCCCCCCCTCTCTTCCTCACTGTGCTTTGCTAATTATTTATTTATAAACATTACATCTTAAACTGTGTTTTACAGTTTTATTTTTACAGCGGTTCATACCCAGTCTTGCCAAGACTGGAGTGAAACACCACCTCAGGATGTAAAAAAAAAAAGAGCCCATAAAACGTTAGATTTACCACTACATCAAGGGGAATTAGGAAATAAAATCCAGGTATCGGTGCCATCCCGATTGGGGATCCATCAAACTGTTTCTATTGATCTGTAATTCATCATTCAATCCAGGGCAATGGGCTAACGCAAGCGGAACAAGAGTTGGCTCCGGCCTCAGATGAGGACTCGCACATAATCAATGGCTGCTAATACAGAGAATGCTCTAATTATTGACGAGCAGATCAATGCTCCCCTCTGTTTCCCTATTCATCCACAGAAGGGTCAATTAAATAGCCGTCTCTGCCTCGGACTCTGCTGTTCAGATTGGTTAGAGGAGGCTGTCGTCCCATGGGAGACAGAGGTGAAAGGGTGACAGGGCCGGGGATTTAGGGCCTACAGGCGCAGCGATACACAGTTGGTCTTTCTAACCAACGGAGGATAAGATGCAGAAAAGATTTACTTATCAGTCGGCTCATCAGCAGAATCACAGGTGCAGCTCGGCATGGGATGGGCTAAGGGCAAATTCACAAAACCAACAGTAACTCACGTCAACATCTCCAGCTCTCTCCGGGCTCTGCTTGAGGTTTGTGTGTGAATATAAGTGTGTGTGAACTCTTGCTAAACTGTGACATGCTTAACGGCTTGTGGTTGGAAAACATTTTCCATTATTTTGCACTTCATGTGTTGACAAAAGTCTTTCATCGCCAGCATTCCAGACATTTCTCTGTCTCACATGTGAAAAGCAACTGGAAAAACACCAACACACATCTTCAACTCTGTTGGTCTCTCCCACACAAACACTGGGCCGGTAGGTGAGGCTTGGTGGTAAGTCAGTAAATGAGGTGTGGTGAGAGAGGGTGGTCTGACACGGAGACAAATGTAGCTCATAAAGCCGAGGGAAGATGAATTAACCCAACAACAGCTAACCGCCTTCAACCACTCTCACCACTTTACCTCCACTGAACCAGCATACTGCAGGTATCCTCTTTCTTCACCAGGTGACCCTTAACCCCCTCAGTGGTGTCAGGTGATATTACAATGGGACAGTGTCAGCAAACCTCCGATATGGATGCCAGTGTCAGAACAATGATGGACAGCTCACAGACACAGATCTGACCTGGCAACCCCAGGAGTTTATAAAAAGTGGACAGTCAAGCTCTGTTTGAAAAGAAAAGGCTTCTTCAATCTATCTGCTCTTACTCAGTCCCTATTTAAATAAGATACACAGTGATACATTCATTTAATTATATGTTCTGAAAAATATTGTATGTTGTTTTCTGTTCTGTCTGCCATTTGTTGCTGGCAGGTTGTGAACAGTGTTTTTTTTTTTTTACAGATGCCTGCTGCAGCTGGAAATAAGGTTGATACAGTTGAAACAGTCAATCTGAAAAACTAAAACAATGAGCTAAAAGATGCTAAAAGGCTCTGCAGAGCTGAGGGGAGCAGCAGAGTCCGGTGATATTTCTCTTTGGGTTTGTTACCAGTGATACCTTTCACTTTACACATTTCATTTGATGTGTAAAGTTAATATAAAACAAGATTAATTAGCGCAGCTTTAAAGGGAAACTTTGGGTGGTTTGTGCATCTGAACCATGTTCGGCTTCCATCCGTGTTACCGGCGCCCAAAACACGTCATTTTGCATCATCCGGCGGACTGTGAATGACGCGAAATGGTGCGTTTCGTCATCGGATGGACCCTTGCCTGGCGGTGAGCTGGAAGAATTTGCAAAGTTTCCCTTTAACTCTAATGTTATATCTAGTATATATGCATTTAAATCATTTTCATAAATATGCTGCTTTTTAGATTCAACAAAATCAAAAAAAAAAAAAAGTATTTAATTTTGCAGAAACTTTAATCTTTTTTTCTACTCTAGTGTACCACTTGTATTCCTACAATACAATTTTTGCATTGTTAATACTGCCCATATGCCCTTGTATGCTCTGATCTTTTCTTTTCCTGCACCCTGTCACTATTTGCTGCTGCAATAACCCAACTTTACTTCACAAACTGAATCCTAATCTAATGTAATCTAATCTAATCAAAAGGTACGATCATTTACTTTGATTCTATGTTTCCAGTGAGTTTGCATCTGTGAGTAGATTGTTAGGAATGTAATTCAATGCCATTTCAATGATTTACGCCAAACTGAACTGTGATGTCACCTTCCTCACGTGACCTGTCAAGCTCTAATTAGCTCTCTGTGATAAGAAGCGCAGAATAGCAGCGATCAATCTCTCCTCTGTAGTCAGAGGTGTAAATGTTTAGATGTACAGCCGTGTTACTTCCCATGTTAACACACACACACACATCCATTAGACGGAGCCAGCAGATCTATCTGGACTCCCTCTGACCTGCTGGGACCTTTATCACTGGGAGACTCTGCACCTGGACACTGGGCGCTTGTGTGTGCGTGTGTGTGTGTGTGTGTGCGTGTGTGTGTGGGAGTGGATCAATGCACAAGTATGTGTTTTTAAGACAAAGTGTGTGGGTTTATGTCTATTACAGTGTGTCAGAGACTTCATGAACGTGTGCACGAGTGTGACTTCCTGAGTGTGAGTTTGTGAGTGTTTTTGTGTCACAGGTCAGATTGGGAGAGACTGGGAGGTTGATGGGATCGTGACATAACAACCACAACACACACACACACACATATACACACTCCCACACGCCTCTCCCTCCCGTATGGAATGCCATTTTTCAGCCGCAGTCTGACTTTCCTGTTTGAATTAGAGGTGCAAACATCAGCCCGTCTTGATAAATGGTGTTTTTCCAGGGCCAAAGGATCAAGGCATCTGTAATGTAGTGTAAATTGATGAAGAAACAAAGAGAGAGGGAACAAAAGAGAGTGGGGGAATAAACACTATAGTCACTGTGTGTGTGTGTGTGTGTGTGTGTGTTGGGGGGGCTGGAGGGAAATGACAAGCGGCTGAATGCGGAGTGGAAATAAAGGGATAGATGGATTTTAAGTTGGGTTAAAGAAGAGCAAAGCAGGGGGGCATCAAGAATGTCTGGAGGCCACTCTTATCTCTCTGAATGAAAGGAAAGGAATGCACACACACACACACACACACAAACAGCGCACCTAAATTAAGATGTGCACTGAAGGAGAAGCAAGAACAAATCAATGGGCAGTTTAACTCCCATCTTCCAGGGGGTATAAGGATACCTTTAGGGTAGACACAAATGTGTGTTCATGTGGCTCTTTGTGTACATGTGCATGGGAGGCGTGGGGGGGACTGCTGACGGAGAATTAGCCCATATACTTTTAGCTGCAGGGGACTCGGGTGGGAACATACACCCACGCACAACCTCAATCAACATCCCCCTTCCTCCTACTGTTCCTGCACCCCGGCAAGTCTGTCTATCCAACTGCCTGGAACCTCTTTTAGTGGGGTGAAAAGAGTGTGTGTGTGCTTTGTGGTAGGGGGGTCTTTAATGACAGAGCGGCAGGGTGTCTCTAAGCCACCCGTGGGTGTACCTGAAAGCACCACCCACCCCTCCTGAATGAGGCTTGGACTGTGGTGGCTCTGTTGTCAGCTTTGGCTTGATGAGCTGAGGGGGATGGAGAGAATTAGCATTATGTTTTGTTTTGGATGACAAAATCGTTACACCAAACTTCATTCAAAAGTCTGTCACTTTAATACCGCCTTATCGTATTAAAGCTCTTTTCAGACATGGAATATGTCACTTCCCTGGGTTCCTTTATCTGTTCAAGTAACAGGTTTCTGTCATTCAGGACTATAGGGGTGTTTCATGTGTTTTGTGTTATGTTCACTACGCCTTTATTCAGACAAGACAGGACATTTATAAAAAGAGCCACAACAGTCTTGGTAGTTAAGAAGTTATGATATGATGGAAATGTTTTCTGTTCTTTAATAAACACAGATGGAATTTAAAACTGTTTTCTTTTCCTATGAAGCTTTAATTGTCATCAATTTTTTTGTCAATCATTTTTCATCATTTATTAGCTAATGCTGCTGCCTATTTTATAATATCTAACGATGCTCAAGCACAGAAGGACAGGACGTTAACAGGACTCTCATTTTGTACGTATTTGCTCACATGCTGTATGTAAAGTGTTTTGCTGGATATTCACAAATTCATGCAGTTAGAGGAGATGGAAACTATAAATATAGGGAGGAAATGTATGTGTGATTATTGTGTTTGTACAAGTTTTTCTTTCTTTCTTTTGTTTTTTCTTTTTCTTTATACATTTATTAGCCTATTGTGCTCTTATAAAGTTATAAAGATGCTCTATTAATCTCAGACTTGTGTCGAGCTGGACGTGTTACGGAAATGTAAGTAAGTCCGACCTGGTAACATTTCCATTGTGACTTATATGTAAAAGCGACTCTCTCACTTATTCAGACGTGAGACCAACATGTTAAACTGCCATCACGTTTACATAACAAGGTGCATATTTGAAAGAGGCTAATGATACAAGGTAAGACAAGTTACTAACGATAATCAATCAAATAGCACTTTTTTTCTGCACCCTGTCAGTTTTTAGACTCACATTAATCACCACGAAACATTGTTTATTTGTGGTAAATAGTTTTTCCTATGAAAGAAGTATGTACCATCAACAGCAAATTAAAGTGCCAATCCCAATGATTAATAGAAGGCCTTACATACCACACCAGGTATGTATCTTGGTCAATAATTAAGTTTCAAGTGGAGTTAGGCAATAGGTTCTGTCGCTGCGAGAGAGAATAATATGTCTTGACTCTACTGGGGAATACAGGTGAAAAATAAACGGGTAATAAGAGAAGGAAAGTAATAGCTCCATTCCTCAGTTTTGATTGAGAAATCTGCATTATTTTCATATGCAATTTTCTGCATTTCTTTGCTGTAGCTAACCAGTTTCCCTACTGAGGATCATAACAGTTTCAGTTTACAACATCCAAAAGCTGGATTTCAATGTCAAAAGATTTCTTGAACATTCTTTCATTCATCAAAAAAGCATGTTTTTGTGGTTTTACAAAAGAAACGGAAAATTATATTTAGTCATAAATTAGAATTAGATCAGAAGAAGTCAGATCAGCGAGGTAAGGACTGCAGGGGATAGCGATGTTCTAATCTCCATTCACTGACATTTGGGAAGAGTTGAAATGAACATATTTTATTGAGTCGAGGAGTTACATTTGAACATGGAGTGTAATTTGGAGGAAAGTGGTTGATGAATAGAATAAGAGCCACTTTCTTCCCTCTTTCTTTGTTTGTTTTTCCCCTCTCTCACACACTCACACACACCCTGGCTGACCTCGGCGTTTTGTCATCATCCATTAGTAATTAGGAGCTGTTTCCTGAGTGTGTATCCAGAGGCTGGCTGAATAAAGGCTTTAGAGGAAATAATAATAAATAATAATCAGGCTGAACCAATTAAGACTGATTACCCTCTGCATGATGCTGCGTGCTATACACTCTGCTCTGAATTTACAGCTTCTACGTGAATATCTCTCTGCAGCCCGGCTCACATGCTGCTGGGTTTCTTCCTAAATAAACAACACGTTCTCATCCCTCTTGTCACATACTGCCGCTTTGTCTCGCCCCTTGGCGTCAGTTTTTCGGCACCAAAACTACTATAGTTACCCTTGGCGTCACTTTAGGATAAGGCAACAAAACCACTATAGTTAGGTTTAGGAAAGAACTACATGGCTGGGCTTAAAACTACTATGTTTGTACAGTGAAAATGACACTGAACGTTGCGAACAAGGGACACGAACAGCGGTCTCCTGGATGGAACCTTGTGTTTGTTGGACCCATCCACCTCCCCTCCCACCTGCCCAGTGTGTCTCTTTCGCTCTTACATCGCCACACTCTTGGCGCACTTTCTCCAAGCGTTTACTGTTGGATGGGTTTACATTACAGTTAATTGAACTACCGGTGCGTTTCATAGTGGTGCTAAAGGGTGCCGTGTGCCACGGTACCGAACGCCGACGGCCGTGACAAAGCCTCGGTATTTGACACTCTGGGAATGAGAACGGACTGAAATAAAGCCAATTCAATGCTCCTGTTCATAATGTTGCAGTAACTGTAAAACCCCTGAACATTTTACTCCTCATGGCGGCTCAGTCTGACTCCAAGAGACCTGGTCTCTGCCTCTCAGGAAGGCTCTAAGCCCCTTTAAGCCTCAGTCTTAGCAGGAGACAAAAGCTATGTGGCTTGGGGAGGATTAGTAATATGGGTGGAGAGGGTCGACATCCCAAAACGTGATTAAGTGTTTGGCAAGTGACAGAGGAGGGCTCGTGAGACTTTAAAGTAACGTACTGAAGACGCCGGGTCCTTTCTGATGTTAAATAAGGCTGGGAGATGCAGCTCAGTGGGGGGAGCGGGGTGACGAAGACGCAGAAGATGTCAATAAGGAGCGCTTGGCCTCTGACAAGGAAGATGTGGCTGCTTTTGTTTCGCTGCTGTCCTGAGGGTGGACCATGAGGAGCTGGGATCACACACACATGCTCACGCACAGTCTGTGAAATGAATACCTACATTATTGATCAGAAAAAGAGAATGCTTTCTCCGACCAAAGCACTGGTCTAACACATTAACACTGACCCTTTAAGGTGCTGGAAGGCACATATCCCATTACCCTAACCAAAGAAACAAAGGAGTTCTTTTCCCTTTATGAATAAACACATACTTGTATTGTCTTTTTATATACCACAATGCACATGTTTCTCCATACTTTCCCTGAAAGCATTAAATATTCATCCTGCTTACCACCTCTGTGTCTCTCTTTCTGACTCTGTCAATAGGTTTTTAATGGCGGGTAATTGTCATCTGTCAGCGGCCCCTGGGCCCGTCCCCAACGGCTGGTTTGTGACTGACACCCACAGCCACTCTGCTAAGAAGTGCCATATGGCTACAGTTAACACTGACATATAGGACTGTAACACAGCCTCATGGGAAAAGAGCGACAGGACTTGTGGATACGGTTTAATGTGTGTGAAAGAGAGTGAGAGCAAACACACAGTAACAGATTGGCTTTTAGAGATGATGAAGAGATGAAACACTGGTAGGTCAGAAAGAAGAACCCAGAGTGTTGTATTTTTATATTCTGGTGAAACTTTAAATCTGTGTTAGTGGAGTGTGATTGGATGTAATGATGCTCTGATAACAGCAGGAGTGAACCAGTAGAATTATTGATGAAGAAATAATCAATCATGTGGCATAGATGAAAGAAGTTGAGATATTCTGATATCAGGTAACAAAAAATCGAACTCTATACCTAGGAAGCTATTTGACCCGCCCGTTCTCATTCCCAGGTCATCAAATACCGAGGCCATCGGCATTCGATACCGCCGCACAAGGCACCCTTTAGTGCCGGTATGAAACACACCTGGCGTTCCATTAACTACAATGTAAACCCATCTGCGGTAACTGTAAATGCTCTGAGAAAGTGCACCAGGAATGTGTTGACGTAGTTTAAAGAGCGAAAGAGACACATCGGATGGGCAGGACGGGAGGTGGATGGGTCCAACAAACACAGGGTTTCATCCAGGAGACCGCTGTTGGTGTCCTGTTCTTCACATTACAATCAGCTGTTCGTTCATGTCCGGTGTCATTTTCACTGTACTAATGCAGTCGTTTTTAAGCCCAATCATGTAGTTCTTTTCTAAACCTAACTATAGTGGTTTTGTTGCATAAACCGAAAGTGACGCCAAAGGGTGTGACAAAGCGGCGGTATGTGACGAGGTGGGATGAGAACATGTTGATTTGACCCCCCAACAAGCAATGCCAATATGCTAACAAGCGCATAGTGGCATGCTCACATTTAATGCTACTATCATTATTATCAGCCATATTTCTTTTATTATTACAGCTACTATTACTATTATCATTCTATTATATCCACCGCTACTATTATTATTGTTTGTTAAAGGGAAGTTTTTTCTTGCCACTACCGCCCTAGTGCTTGCTCATGGGGGATCTCATGTTGGTTCTGTGTAAATTATACAGTACGATCTCGACCTGCTCTACATGAAAAGTGCCTCGAGGTAACTTCTGTTATGGTTTGAAGCTATATAAATTTAATTTAATTAACGTTTGCTAATTGTCACTAAACACAAAGTACAGCTGAGGCTGAAGTGTCAATGTATTTGGTCACAAACCAAAGTATTAGACAAGTTACAATTTTGACCTGATGATGGCGCTGTGTATAAAGTCAGAGGATCACCGAAGTAATTTATGGTGTGGGGAACATAAATGTTTGTACCAAATTTCATGGCAATCCATCCAATAACTGTCAACACATTTCTCTCAAAACCACAAATCTCAACCTCATGGATGCACTCGAGGAACAGTCATCTCCAAAGCCATCCTCTGGGGACCATGAATGTCTGTACAACATTTCATGGCAATCAATCAAATAGTAAATTGAAATATTTCAGTCAGGACCAAAGTGGTGGACCAAACAACAGAGCAACATGCCATCCCTGGAGCCGCTATAGCATGGCTAATAATGTATGGTCAGTGTTTGGGGCAAGACATTGGATGAGTTAAGCAATAAACATTTCAGCAAGTCTTATGATCCATTTTATGGTATTCAGGTTAAACATGTACAGTAGTTTTTATTGCTCCTTTTTTAGTTGGAACAGATGTAGGTACACAAGTAGAACAAGAGTGAAAGAATATGGCATATATTAAGGAAGTATTACATTCACTTTACCCAGAAACTCGGGAGTGCAATCATTTCTGCATTTCTTCCTGTTTGTGTCCCAGTAGAAGAAGAAGCAGAGGTCATGTGACAGTGGTGGGGTGCCAAAATGTCCAGCCAAACGGTAAGTAATGTAATTTTGCTGAACTTTTAGTCAGACATGTGTATGCTAAAGTAACATCAATATTGGCTGCAGTCAATGAAGGTGTACCCATGCCAGTATTGTCCTGGCTCACTGCTGCGGGTTAATGGCACATGCAATTGGAACAGAGCCATTATTAATGTTATAGTGTTATTTTTTACTTTTGGCATAGCTGGGATAACCATTTCCCCCCTTTCTTCCAGTCTTTGTGCATAGCTAGACTAAACACAAATGGCATCCGAATAAAGTCCCTGACACATTCAGCATGTTGAATCGGCGGCGGAGCCCGTCGGTGAGAGAAATCAATCCGATTGGCTGTTCAGGTTAAATGAATCAGTGCACGAGAAGGGAAACGGAAGTGAGGAAAGCAAGCCAACGAATAAAGTCAAGAGGAAAAACACATAAAGGCTCTTCTCAATTTTCATCTTCATCTTCATCTGATCATTTCAACACACAAATATTTTCACAACGACATGGCCGTCTGGAATGAAGCTAAGTAGTGAGTGAGAGTGGTGTGAAAATAGTCTTCAAACCCTGCTTTGTTTCATGTACGTATCATAACAAAGACTTGTATATCCGCCGTTGTAGGTCTTTCGGTTTCCCTTTTTGAATGATGAATACAGACTACCGCCGCCTGCTGGTATGGAGAGTTATTTCATCTCAAGCAGGTGCAGAATGTACGTGGTAACTGGCCGTCGGCTGTTCTCTTTGAGGTGTGTTCATGTGCAACTTGTCGGCCAAGACAAAGGCAACAAAGGCGACATGAGGCGACGCAACAGTTGGCTTCATCGCTGCTAATGTAACATTAGCAAACCAAAATACCAAAATAAATACATTAACAAAAGAACAGGTTATTCAGTAAAGAGATGTCATGACTAATTGCTTATGGATGTAAAGTACAATTTTGAAAAGACAGATACAAATAAAAACCATAAAATATGTATTCTTTAATTGATTGGGAGGATTTGCTTGCAACCAATATATTTGTGAAACCTGTTACCTGTGAACTGTAAGCATGTTTGTAGTGCATGCTGTTATTACTCTTTCAGCAATAAAACCAGCAGCTTTTTCACAGGCCCAACTGAAATGTATTTTTAAAAAAAACAGGAAAAAAGGGCTGCACCCGGTGCCAGACATTCCCTGTTTTACATTTTACAAGTGCTACTCCTGCATCCACCGATCCTGTACTGGAAAAGTGTGTACGTATATGTGAGAGAGGGTTCTGGCCTGAGTCATTTACCATTGGCTTAGTGTGATAAATATGACCTGTCTCTGCTACTCTGGGTTATGTGCCATTGAGGGATGGCGGCTGTGTTGTGTAACTGAGGACCGAGGCAGGAGAACAGGCCTAGTAAATGACTTTAGCCCTGAGAGAGAGTTGGTTATCATTAACGGAGGCGCAACAGCGTCGCGCTGCTGTCAGAGCTCTAACCCGTGACACAGACGTGGCAAGGACATGAGATGTTGCGCTACAGTTTTGACCTTGTGTCATTTTTAGAGCGGCTGTATCCTCGGCAGTGCAGCTGTTTGGCTGGCTGTTTTTTCTTATTTTTGTACTTTTTTAGATTTATGTACCGTGTATGTCCATGAGTTTCAGAATGTCCATGACTGCGAGTGCAAGAAAACATGCTGACACACACACACACGCCGCACATAAACACACGTTTCCTCAGTGGCTGTTTGTCAGTTTTAGTTGTTTTTTTTATTCTACTCGTATTTTTAGCTAACTATCCTTTACAGAATGCTCTCATGTCAGATCAGAGAATTGGTTCTGTAGGCGTTTGCCCAACCTGTTCTCACTCTGTATGAGACGCACCGGACTTTCAACGATAACGTCAATGTAAACCCATCATTATGAGACGCCGAGCAACTGACGTACAGTGGAAACCGATCACTATAAATGGATGATTATTATAACAACGTTTTTTTGTTGTTCTTTATATCTCACGTAGATTACCATCTAATTGACATTTGTATATGTAATACATGCCATTTCCCTCACCAAGGGTGAGGCATTGCCGTTTTTGGCCGGCTATGCATCACCACAGTGCGGGCAGCACATGCAGATGAGCAGCGCCCCATTGCCGGAGTAAAGTAAAAAGTACAGTAAAAAAAACAAAAAAAAAACTAAATTAACGTAACGTAGTTATAAAAAATGTTTCCATATGTTGTCATGTATAAAAAGATTTGGAATGACAAAAAAATTGGTATAGATATTCATGCTCCCCCCAGGATGTGTTGTAATAATTTTGCTGATCCTTGACTTTCCATCTAGCACCATCAAATCAAAATGTTAACTTCTTAATGTAATAATGCTATTCCCATCAGCCTCAGCTGTACTTAAACTTATATAATAATTAAGCTGTCAATCTATTACAATATTTAATGGCGATTAATCGTATAATTGTCAATAGTTAATCGCGATTAATTGCAAATTAATTTTTTTTTATCTGTTCAAAATATACCTTAAGGGAGATTTGTCAAGTTTTTAATACTCTTATCAACATGGGAGTGGGCAAATATGCTGCTTTATGCAAATATATGTATATATTCGTTATTGGAAATCAATTACCAACAAAACAATGACAAATATTGTCCAGAAACCCTCACAGGTACTGCATTTAGCATAAAGAATATGCTCAAATCATAACATGGCAACAACAGCTGTCAGTGTGTCAGTGTGCTGACTTGACTATGACTTGCCCCAAACTGCATGTGATTATCATAAAGTGGGCATGTCTGTAAAGGGGAGACTCGTGGGTACCCATGGAACCCTTTTTCATTCACAGATCTTGAGGTCAGCGGTCAAGGGACCCCTTTGAAAATGGCTATGTCAGTTTTTCCTTGCCAAAATTCAGCGTAAGTTTGGAGCGTTAATTATCTTCCTTCTCGACAAGCTAGTATGACCTGGTTGGTACCAATGGATTCCTTAGGTCTTATAGTTTTATATGATGCCAGCATCTTCACTCTATCTTTAAAACGGAGCCCGCTACAACCTTAGAAATTGCAAGTTGCGTTAATGTGTTAAAGAAATTAGTGGGGTTAAAACAAATTTGCATTAACCAGTATTATCACGTTAACTTGACAGCCCTAATAATAATAAAAGCTAATTTAGTGCAAATTTTATAACATAATAAACATTATATCAGCATGGTAGCATTGTCTTTGTGAGCATGATAATGATTACATTACTACAGCTACAGCTCTTAGCCTTGTTGAAAACAAATTACACATTTCTTTCTTTCCATTTCATTGTTATAGAACTCCTGTCTTCATCAGAGACTCACTGTAGAACCGTCCTTCATCTTTGTATAACCCACCTGTCTTCATTTCACATAAACCTCTGTCATAGCAGCTGTCTTCTCTTCTTCTCTTCCTCCCATTCCCGTCTCCCCGTCCCCCCTTCCTCAATCAGTTTGTCAGTCCATCACTTTCTAAACAGGCTACGGCAGCGCAGCATTGTTGTTGATTTCATACATGTCATACGACACAATTACGTTAATGGCTCCATGAATGGATTTCATGGAGAGTCGGTTGGATTTGTTTGGGAGGCACTTTTGAGACACAAAGAGGCTGTCATCTCTGTTTGGCCATCAGCTCCAAAGCTCTTATTAGCAGATGAGAGATTTGACAGTCGTGCTGCAAATGAAGTGATGATTTCTTTATAATGAGCACATTAGAGAATTGTTAAAGATTAGTTCATCATCTTTCTTTCTTTCTTCCTTTTAGCTGCTAAATGTTAATTTGCAGCTTTAAAAAATACTTCAGCTTTTGCAGTCATATATATTCACAGAAAATGACTTTACGACAATGACATTATTCTAGTGTATGTGAAGATTTACCCTAAGTGGTTTGCATTTATCTCACAGAACATGAGCTATAGAGGAAAGAGAAGCAAACTTTAAGCAAACACAGACTGCTGGTTTTGGGGTTTGGCCAGACTGGTGTGACCTTAGTGACCTCTGTCTTAAGAACTGGAGTGACCCTGGACTCCACTCTCTTCATCACATAACCGTTGCAAATTATCTGTTCTTCTAAGATGTTGATGCTGTGGAAGCTGACTTTTTGTTCCGCTAGTACTGCCCCTGTTTATCGAAGCGGTCATCAGTGCTGCTCCTCATTTAGTATTTAATTCCGATTCTAGTCTTTCAAAGGGAAAACTTTGTTATTGTCACTTCCTGAGCATATGCTGTGGGGAATGTCAATGTCACAAGATGCCAAAATTAAATCCGCTCCTTGTTGATGTTATTTTTGTCGATTGACTGAATGGTGGTTTTGGACACATGCCAAAATACCAAGATCTGCTTTTATGTTCTAAGAGCTGGTTTATGTACTCCTAAACCAAGTCTAATGAACGTGCAGCAGCAAGATAATGAAACAGATTTGCCAAAATCATTAATAACTATTGAAGGTTGGTGATCTTGAGAAACTAGCAAGAGTATGCTAGATTTTTTTTAATTATCCAACAAAAAACCCAGGCCAGTGTTGCCATCTCTTTTTCAATGAAAGTAGCTAACAGCACTAACTCCAAAAGTCACTAAATCTAGCGAGAAAGTCGCAACACTGACAGTCCGTCCCTTCAGGTCTCCCTCCTGGCCATTAGCTAGACAGTGGGACACACAAACAGGGACTCACATGCACTAACATGCACACTCGGCCGGACCGGCTATATGTAAACAAAGATGGTGATGCCAGATTGGTCTGGTTTCCGCCCAGTTGAGCTACTTTTAATTAAGATGGGCTGGGAAAAATAGCGTTGGGCTGGTAGATGACATTTGGGCTGCCTTTGTCAACATTTGGCAGGGTTTTGAAAATATTGTGGAAACAATATTACGAAACAAGTTGTAATTTTATGGTCAAAAACACACTCAAAATTCAGTAAACTTCATTGTGTCCATTCACCTTCTCATATTATTAACTCATTTAATTGTGTTTTCTATTGCACATAATGGTTTTATGGTTTTACACAGGTTTCTTGCAAGGTTATGATTTGGGCTGGATTTCATTGAATTGGGCGGGTTTTAAGTTGTTACTGGGCTGGAAACTGGCAATCTGGTCTGGTAACACTGAACAAAGCACAGAGGAGTTTGTGTGTTACAACACACACAGAGGGAGAGTGACTTCTTTCTCTGCTCAGGTAGACATTACTCCACCTTTACATAGAAAATAGCTGCTATATTAATCTGAATGACGTCAAGAGAACCTTTAACTTATTTCCAAACCTGTTTCCATATTTATCATAGGGAGGCTGGTATATAATATCCACAATTCTGGGATCAGGTGTGCATGATTTTGGACGAACCACAGGTAGAGTTTAAGCTGAGATGAGTTTCATTTCCTTCTCTCAGCCTGGAGGCGTCACTACAGCTCTGCAGCTCTACAGCCTGCTATCAGAGGTAAGAACTGCACCTTTAATCAACTTGCCAATAAACATGCACAGTCACCACAGAGATTGCTCCACATTTTGTGTTATCAAAGTGAAAGCAGCACAGAGTTAATGCAGCTCAGACAGAGGCAGAGGCTCATTGTGCTGCTGCCTGGCTAGCAGCCACTACAGCAGCAGCAGCAGCAGCAGCAGCCCTGCTAGTCAGGATGTTGCAGACAGGGAGCCCCGAGTATTTGTGCTTTCATTACCCGCCATGCCAACCAAAACTGAGTCACGCTGCTGCAGGGAGTTTCACCGTGGACTGTTAGTTTTTGTTGGATACTGTTGCTGACGCCAGTGCAGAGGAACTTCTGTTATGTGCGACAGTGCCGGTCTTGAAACTACATTTTTCAAAGATAAAGAAATAATCTCTGCCAACAGGAAGAGGGCAGCTGACTTATGTAACCGAATGCTATTACTGTGTCTGAAATCTCTCCCTTGTTCACTCACAGGTTCCTCAAATTATCACGAGTAGAAAATCTGAATTGTTATCCAACAGAGAACCACATCTGAACTGGAACCAGCACATATATACAACAAGGATTCAGTAGAACACAGGCTTTTTGATTTTCTTTATTTACTCTGGTATGGTGTTTATTTTCATCTGTTTCTTTTCAAAGAATCAGAAAAGGTACTGCAGGCAGCGTAACTTCTCTCTCAGCTCTTAAGTGGCCACTGAAGTGGTTATAGATTTTATGTATTATATAGACAACCAGTGGAGACGTCTACATAATTAGCAACAAAATGTTCCTTTAATGGCTCCGAGTCTGAGGTTATAAATATATTTCCTATATTTCTGTCAAAGTTTCCGTACATTACTGCATGTTTTTATAGTACAGTAAGTTCAAAGAGAAAGTCTTTTGAATCTAACAGATGCATCTTTTCTATGTGTTTAATGTGGCTTGGTGGCATTTCTCGTATATACAAACTTACCAGCCATTAAAACCAGTTCTGGTTCTGTGGCGGGTGACTGTTGTGGTTTGTTTGTGTGTGTGTATTTATGTGCGTGTGTAGCTTACAGGGTTTAGGGCCCTTCCTCCTTTGAGTAGTTACTCGATTGTCTCAAAGGCAAGATGCCCAGAGCGCCTTTCACCTCTTGGCATTAACTCTGTTGGAGCTTTTTCAGTGCTTATGCACATATATTTGGGTATCTGGAGTGCCTACCAACTATAGACTGTATATTAAGTTGGACAACATAAAAGCGCCCTAAAAGTGAAGCCAAAACATCTGGATAGCCCCCTGGTGGCTGGCTGCAGTACAGGTCATAAATCCCGCCCCCTCCATGTTAGCGGATGGGACATGGAGCAAACTAAAAAGTCAAAGTACACAAGTATCATTTTGCCCAAAGATGGTTTCTGTCATTTTATGCAGTTCATACCACACTGATGTATGAACAATTGTTAATTTTTCTGATAAGCTTGGTTTTAATTAGTTATTTGATGCTATAAAAAAGGAGGTCTTAAAGAGACAGGCGCTAAAACAGGGTGTTTCAGACAGAGGGTGAATACAGTATGAGAAAAATAATGTGTTTTTTGAACATTAAAGCATGAAATCATGTTCTAGTAGAAACCCCAAATACAACTATAAACCTGAAAACTAGCATAATATGTCCCCTTTAAGTGCCAAACATTAGAGAGTAGGCAGAAAAAAGGACATTTTCTGAACCAATATTTGGTGCATTTGAAAACTGTTATCTGCTATAAAAACAAGAAATGTTCATGATTGACATCCAGCAATATAACAAACTACAGTTTTATTAATATTACTTTCAACATGAGTGATGAGAAAGAAATATTTCTTCATTCTAACAAACCATCAGTCTTTGAAACCGAGCTGCATTAAATTGAGATAAAGTGGATGAATGAGTGGAAAGGAGACATTGCAAATTATATTGGCTTACAGTTTGAGTAAAACCTGAACACGAAGAGACAGTGCAGACTCAGAGGGATGGAAACTGCGTGTGTGTGTGTGCTGGTCAGAGATGGCGTTAGATGAAATGCCTGCCTCTCTGGTGACCCCACTCCCATCCGTCATGGTAGGTAAACAGCCCTCTGTCACCAGCTGACACTCCACCAGCACCCCGATCGCCTCAATGTGCCAAGTTATGGGTGGGCTTCTGTGGAAAGGAAGATCAAGGACACACACACACACACACACACACACACACACACACACAAACACTGAGAAAACCAAGATTCATACATATCTTTCTATTACTATGGTTTCTATCTCTTACATACACACACACGCGCACGCACACACGCACGCACGCGCACGCACACACACACACACACACACACACACACACACACACACACACACACACACACACGCACGCACGCACGCACGCACACACACGAGAGGAGATCAGCACACACATTTCCTCCTCGTTGTGAGGTCAGTGTGGGGTGTGAGGTGCCTGGCAGTTTGTTGTCACATTCATGACAACAGTGATGGGGTCTTCCACCACCTGGCTTAGATTAGCACCCGATGCCAGATGTATCTTTACTGCAACACACCCATCCACACACACACACACACACGCACCACGTCGGGGCGGAGAATAGACAGCCAGAGAGAGAGTGCATGCTACAGAGAGAGGGGTGGCAGTATAGAGAGGTTGAGCTTGGCAGCCACAGAGCTGTCCGAGCCGTGACATGCATGATTGAATGAGTGAAGCATCTGCTCTCCTTCCCGGCCTCCTGCAATAACAAAGCCTGATTTGAAAATCCACAGCCTGAGGCCCTGGTTCATGCCATATATGCGACTACATGTGCAGGAGACCTATACCTTGTTCATGCTTCCAGGGCATAGCTACAAACGCTTGCTTCCAGTAGGGAAATTGCCATTTTTTAACTCCTTTTTGGGATTATTTATTTAAAACCCTTTTCTTGATCGCTGAGAAAACAAAATCTCACCTCAAGGTCCATTTTGTAGCCGTTTTGAGCTTTCAGTGACTATATTTACATGCATGCTAATATTCCACTATTATTCCAAATATGACAATATTGTCAATTTGATATGGGAGCATTTTTTGGACATGTACACAGCACATTTGGAATATGCGTCTCAATTGGGGTTTTGAAGTCAGTTTGCAACAGAGTCTCTTGCCTGTGTACGGCCAGCTCTGTGCGTTCACAAACCAAGCCGACAGTTTGCAGAGATGCATGCCCAAAAGAAAAGCCCACATTTCTGGTCGGAAGGAGAATCACCCCTACTTTTAAACATTATGAAAGACTTGAATATCAGCAGGTTTTTTGATGTGCGCAAATACAACACCGACCTTTTCCGGAAGGTGGTTGAAGGAATGAAGGAGGAAGGCTGTTCTTGCATGGTCAAACAAGTCTGCCACCGGTTAAGTTAATGAGAGTATGCACAGCTGCATGTAAACAGCTTTGTAGGAATATTATCTTTTTTGGAATAAGGGAAAAAAAACTGAATATTTTGTGCATGTAACAGTAGTCAATGATACCACATGGTCTTGTCCAGGTAGTGTAGTCAGTTGATGAAGAACAGAATAAACTAAAGCAACATACTAAACCAAACCAAACGGTATAAGGAGAAGGGAACGAACTGCAACAGCAGCACAGCAGACAGAGAGAAACCAGACTGCCAGTAACAGCAGGGCTTTATAGACTGGGGACACTGGGCCCAGGTGCTACCAGTTGGCCCTAACGATCTCCTGCCACCAGGTACCTGGAAAAACATGGCAAATGGATTGACGTGGAAAGGCAGGGGTCAGCACAATAAATACCGTTTATATAGCAGGAGCAACTGTCTTTTTGCAATACTGTTATGAAGGAAAAAAGGGTGGAAACATCAAACCAAAATGAATGTAAAAGCTGCCGGGAAAAAGAGTGGAGAAGGCTGCTTGTATATAAATCTACAAACATAAAACTCAATAAGTCTGTGAGGCCAGTCTAGTATGGCTCTTTAAAGTTTTTAAAAGAGTTTCTTGACTATTTCTTGGCCAGGATCAGTGACTTCCTGGAGTCTCCGCTGGTCCCGGCCAAGAAACAATCCAACCCTCCCCCCTGTAAAATGGTGATTGTGGTGGTGCTGGTAGACGGACTGTTTTAGACAGACAGTTTCCCTGTTTCCAGTCTTTATGCTTAGCTAACAGCTTAAGCTCCAGCTACAGACAGTATTTACAGCACAGACATGAGAGGATTATCAATTTTCTCATCTAAGTCTCAGCAAGAGTGTGAGTAGGTGTGTTTCCCAAAAAGTCCTGGCACACCAAGCCAATGGTCGGCCGTCGGACAGATTGGGGCCGTCGGTGAGCATCTGTCGGCCTAGTTTTTGCGGTGCGTCCCACACCGTCAGCTCTAGTCAGCCTGTGGTTAAGTTGAAGCTAAACTAAGTGGTGAGTGAGAGTGGTGTGAAAATGGTCAGCAAATGCCGCTTTGTTTCCGGTTTCCCTTTTTGAATGATGAATACAGACTTCCGTGACCTGCTGCTGTGTAGAGTTATTTCATCTCATGCAGGTACAGAACGTAGGTGCTAACTGGTCATTGGCTGCAGTTTTTGCGATGCGTTCAAGTGCAACTTGCCGACCAACACAAAGGCGACATGAGGCGACACAACAGTCGGCCTTCATCGCCTCTAGTTCTTTGATGTCGGGTTGGTGTGTCTGGGCCTGAAGTCTCTAACCATAGAGCGCACTGGTAGCCGAATGGTTACAGCGCCTGCCACATAACAGCAAAGTCCCTGGTTTGATTCCAGCCAACCTTTGTTGCATATCACACCCCCCTAAACATACCATTCTTTTTTTTTTAAATGGTGAACTATTCCTTTAAAGATATCTCTAATAGATATCTAGCATTCTTGTTTTTTCTTCGTCAGTTTGTCAGTGGAACACATTTCTGCATATTTAAAGCAGTGAGTCACAGACTAAACATAGGGAAATCATGTTTCAGGCATATCTTCAAGATTTGCATGTGCTGCTGACTGAGGTCACATAGTCAAATGATGATAGTAAGAAACAAAGATTTATAGGATACACGTGTGTGTGCGTGTGTGTCC
Source organism: Sebastes fasciatus (assembly GCF_043250625.1). NCBI lineage: Eukaryota > Metazoa > Chordata > Actinopteri > Perciformes > Sebastidae > Sebastes > Sebastes fasciatus. Next base: position 6,506,175 of record NC_133801.1, read on the forward strand.
ACCCCCGTCCTCACATCCTTCAGCCAGTCTGAATGTGTGTATTGACACCAAAGTGAGGACACCAATGACCGTCTCTCTCCTGACAAACACATGAATGAATAGACGGGCAATAAGAGAGGAAAGTGTAGTGGCTGAAAGAGGAAACACAACACATTCAGCAAACTGTGAAATAAAGGTTATTGCGGGACGAGTGCTAGTAAATTTTAAACGTCAAGCTGTTAAGTTGCTTTATGTATTTCCTACTCATTCCAAAGTAAAGACAAATGGCAGTGATGTCATGCTGCTTGTTATTTTCATAGTGGAAACAGGAATATAAATGACCAACATGACTCTTGTGTAACAGTCACTTGGCTGATCATAACTCAGAGGAAAAGCTGATTTCATTCACTATTCTCCACAGATATTGTAATCTCGTGCATTTTCTTTGAAAATGAATGAGCGATATATATTATGCTTTCAACGCAACTTTTTTCCAACAGTTCACATGAGATAAAACTTTAATCATCCCTCTGGGGAAAGTGGGTCATGCAGCAACAAAGAGAAGGTTATAGTGTCTACCAGGGGAGAACAAATATACTTCCATTGTTCCTATAATGCTTTGATAGGACACAGCACTGCTTTAGTGACATTATAAATAGAGTAGTTACATTATTTACAGGAATGTTGACTTTGTCCTTTTGTCACCAGGCTCACTCACACCAGACCAACTTTACCCCAGAAACAGTCTCACGTCAGCTGGTTCCCCAGTGATTCAACACCCCCCCCACCTCTGCTCTCACACCAGCCCCAATACTCGACTCGTTATCAAGCCGTTAGTCCTCACTGATCTTCTAGAGCTTCTGTCTAAACCCACCCACCGCCTCCATTCAACCTCCATTAACACTCCACTGACAGCAAGTGGCAGTCTCATCCAGGATCAGGTCAGCTTTTAGTTCTTTAGGCTGAGCTTCAACACATCTTAATATGACCATATGATGTCATCCATTAGGGAACTAGTGGAGAATGATCAATACTACAATAGACATGTAACCAAACAGCTGTTATCATATCCAAGACAAACTGATGTACCAAAACAGTCATCAAATCGTGCAGTATAAAGTATACTATATGTTCTTAATGTAGAGGAGTTGAAATATGAAGTGGTTCAGTAAGGAAGAACTGCTCTCAGGTCAGTTAAGCAGCCTAATTTCACACAATAAACATCCTCCAATAAGTGTAGTTGTTTGGATCGTAACCCTCTGAGATACTAACTAAAGCCTATGTGTAGCCCAGGAAGACAAAGAAACAGTAACACTGCCTGTCTAAAATGCAAAGGATCATCAAAGAGAGTGAAAAGTAGTAGGACGGACCAACTGGCTCACTCTCACCTACACACACCCCCACACACGAATACACTGCTTTGAGGTCGTTATCAGCAAATGAAGAGAGGATGGGAGGTCTGGGAAAAGGAGGAGAGGGTGAGAAAGCTCTGAGATCTTGTTGACAGGTTGTTGCCCGATGGGCCGAACTCTGTCCGACAGGCCTGCCGGAGAACTAGTGTTGACGTGTCTTGTTCTTTGAAGAGACAGACAGGTTCCCGTGTCGTGACCGTCGGTGTCGGAAGTAAATGAGCATCTCTTACGATGCCACGGTTGTGTTACAGGAAGTTCTTGACATGTTGTGATGTATCACATTGTCTTCTTTTCGACTGACTCAGCAACACAGCGCTCAGAGTGGGGGAAATAACATGACATGCAATTTCCCGATTGTCACAAAGTGGACAAAACTGGGATAAATGTCGTAGGAAAACAACCATATGGAGTTCAAACTCTGATCTCTGATGCAAGCTCCAAACATCTGCTGTGAAACCGTTTATGTTGTAATAATTCAAGTCAGTGAGGAGACACGTTTTATATTAGAATCAGCATATGTGCTAAAACCTCAAGTGCCATAACATACTTTTTAATGGTATTATTTCTTCAACGGGGCTGCCACCTGGCAGAAACATTGCTCTAGCATTTAGCTATTTCTGCACGGCTGCACACAATTTTTATAAACGAACTGACTCGTTTATTTGCTGCATCTCAGCGCAGAGCGACCTTGAGCGTTCGGTTGGTTGGTTTCTGCGCCAGCGATGACGGTTGGAGGCGCTCTGTGGGCCGCGGCGCTGAAACCCAATAGGGTCTCCATATTAGCGGGCACTGAGTGAAACAGTCAACAGCAGTGTTTCAGGGAAGCAGTGGAGCTTTAACACCTACTGTAACGCCCTGCCCTGCTTCCTGCTCTGGATTACATCTAGGCTTAGCTACAGTATGTAGGGCACACACACATAGACGCTGAGACTTTTTCTCAATGTCGGCTTCTCTTTCCCACCCACTCACATTCACATCGGCGTTATCCAAACTGCCGTATTGCACCCACTCATGCTCGCCCACTCGCACAAACACATGTGCAATGACATCCAAGCTATTTCCCATTAATGCGTACTTGTAATAATCTGTTTAAGTGTTATGTTAATGGACAAACAGCAAAACACCTAAAGCACTGAGCATTAGTGATACACCATTCAGAGCAGCTATGATAGGCCTTCGCACACGCGTGTGCACACACACATCCCATCACATGTGCACCCTTTTGTTACATATTAGGGAACTGGTAATGGAAAGCCCCCCTCCTGTGAGTGCTGGCCTCATTTTGGTAATTACCGTGTGGAAGGTGTAATGGAAGCCTACCCCCCCCCTTTGAGCAACACACAATGGCATGCATGCACACACACACATTCAAACACCCATCAGTGCATACAGTCACTGTATTTCCTCCTGTTCGTCTGCACTGTTTCATGCACAGTGTAGGAAAATTCCTCCTCTAGAAACTCTGTGAAACACACACACATACACACATAAGCCATCTGTCAAATGGCCAGTCCTATCTGTTATCAGCATGTCTTGGCCCGTCATACCTGCCTGTCGTCTGCAGCCTGTGTCCCAGAATGCTGACAGATAAGCCTGAGTGTGTGTGCCAGTCAAGCATCAGTGTGTACGTTTTGGATCTTAAGGGGTTCCCACGTTTCTGCCGGGTTAATCTCAGTCCCACTAGTTCAGTCAGCTGGCCAGCTATTAGACAAACCAATCACACTCTATCGCAAACAAAAAAGGAGTGGACAAGCTCTTGAACACTGTGACAGGCTCTAACACATCCGCATCGCTGTCGTACGGATGCAAACATGACCCCACGCTTATAAATACAAGCCTAAAGACACACTGTAAGATGTCACGCTGTAGAAACAGTTGTAGCAGTGAGACAAGATGCTCACTAAACCATGACATCAATTCAGTGCAGTGTTTGATGGCATAACTGAGCATGAAATAAGACCCGACAATTCAAACAGCTACTTGTTAGAGGGCACGATGGAGAGTGAGTTTGGGCGGCAGGCTTTTTGATGTTGATTCTGTGTCACTGAAAGTCACTACTCAGTCAGTTTTAATCAAGGAGGAAGAATGTAAGGTCATATAGCGGATACAGCAATGTAGTAAGGTCGACCAGGAACTGGAGGTTGTTTGTGCATTCGCGTTTCAGCAACTGAAAAACTGAGGATTAGTCAAATTAGACTAGCAAAGTAGTAAAGTGCGATGACTTTGTTGGAGACAAGTTTTGCACGAGATGAGTCAACAACACAGGGTCACTGTGTCGTTCTTGCACTGTAATCTGTTTTGCAAATGTGTTATTTGAATGAATGTTGAAAAAGGAGAAGTGCAGAGGTGGAGAGGGAGACAAAGGCAAGATTCCCATCTCTAGTGAAAATCTGTGTTTTCTTGTCATTTTTCTGCCTCGGTAAGAGACTACTCACAAATGGCAAGTTCATTTTAGTTTTACTTTTAGTTTCTCTTGTTTGCTTTCTGTCTCTTCTCTGTAGGCCTATTTCTCTCCTTTTTGACTTGAAAAGTTACTTTGTTCAAACATCACATCAAATTCCCATCTCAACTCCTAATATTGATACTAGAGACATCCAGTGCCTTCTTATAGTCTGAATAAATGTACCCTAGTCATAGTAGTCTGGAGGCTTTTGAGCAGCAGTTCAGATTGCAAATTCCAATCTATTCGCAATGTAGGAATGAGGATTGGCAGGAACTAGGGCCCAGGAACCAAAACTGGGCATAGATTCCTGCTATGAAAGTCCCTAAAAAGGTTCTGCGGTTCGTGCAAAAGTTACTGCTTTGGAAAAAAAGACCACAGGAAGTGGATGAATCTTGACCTTTCAACTCTGAAGTCTGACATTATTTTAGCCTGCTGTCAACCACAGAAACCTTTCCATGAGTCCAAGAACTGTTCCAGGAACTCAAGAACCGTACAGGCATTTTAACCGAAGGAACCTTGCTGTCTTAATTCAGTTCCTCTTCGACATGGTCTCACAGGAAGGCGTATAAATAGCACAACATTACAAGGACCATCCGCGTGTCATGAGGATGTATTTTAAGCTTTTTGCGTGTCATTTGTACACCATGCAACAAAACTATAGTAACGTCTGCAGTTAGGCTGAGGCAACAAAACCACTCACTTAGGTTTAGCTAACAAAACCACCTAGTTAGGTTTCAGAAAAACATCATGGTTGGGCTTAAATAAGTGTGTAAACTAAGTAAAATACATACGCAAACAATGTAACAAAAGTATGGAAAACATCACAAACGTCACTAAAAAACAAGTGACAAACATCACTAATGTAACTTACAAAACTAAACACCAATCCTGAACACCGGTTTCCTGGTTAAAAGTCCTGTGTTTGTTGGACCCACCGACCCGCCCACTATAAGCAGTCTTTCTCGCTTTTTATTCTACGTCACTATCTCTGAGCGTAGCATATTTACACGGATGCATTTACATTGCAGTCACTACAGACTACACTGCGTACAAATGACACGCCTAAAGCAAGACTGATATTCTTATTGCACTCTAAATGCCTTGTGCATTATTGTGTTATTCCTTTTCGTGCGAACGGGCTGTCCTTCCTCTACTATAGTTCCTGAACCCAAAAAAGTCCCTGCTCTGGGTTTGCCCAGGAGCTATTGTGGTGTAACTGAAGGAGCCAGTATACTCTGTCTAGAGATAGAACATACTATATTGTCTTCTACATTATTTTATTATAATACACAGCACAGGTTGTATTGTCAATATACTCTCTTCTCTCTCTAACCCAAAGGGTAACACACACACACACACACACACACACACACACACACACACGAGAGCAAACAGAAGGGGACTGGAAGACATAGTGGTGCTTGGAGGTGGGTGGCACTCCTCAGCGACTCTCAGTAATAAAAGTCGAGCGCGATTTGAAAAGGCCCTATTGTGGCTTCATTCTGTTTTTCCACGAGGGTAGCATTCCTCCCAAATTGGACAAAAGAATTTTAATGGGGCGGCTAATGGACTGTGATTAGATAGGAGGAGAGGGAGAGAGAGAGAGAGAGAAGGAGGGAAAAGGAGAGGGAGAGAAATAGGTGGGCCTTGTTGGGAGTGGGCAGGATGGGGGTCTAAACGCTGCGACGGGGGGTTTGAGTTTCATCCATCCAGAGAGAGGGGGCGATGGGCCAGGAGATTACCCCATTTACCTGCAACCTTTGAGGGGGAACTGGAGAGGAGGACGGGGGGTTTAAAGCGGAGGTTAGGTTGCGAGGGGGGACACAGGGGACTCCACTCCAAAGGTATATCCGTACATATAGTGGTGGGATGGATGGAAGCCCACCTGCTTTTAGCTGTAAGTGGATTCAGTGTGGCTCAAGTGGCCTAATGCAGCGCTTACTCACTGTTGTTCAAAGAGAGACGGCAGGACTGTACCGGATGCTAAAAATAGGGATGATATACCTTTTTACCAAAATATGAGTACATATTTTAGAATGATAGACAGGATGTAACACAGAATAAGTTTCATTCATTGAACTCTACTGTTTATTGTTACATCCACCTTCAACACAGCTTAGAGCTTTCTCCACTAGAGCTTCTGCTATTGCTCTTCTATGTTAAGTTGAACTTGTTACTGTAGAGTAAAAGTTTGTTCTTGCTTTTGTGTAGAATTTGCCAGATTTTTATAACAGTGTTACATTTCAATCGACTATCAGCTGTAAGTTTAAGCCAGATTCAAGTCAAGAATCAGATAACTTTAACTTGACAAAATTGAAAAAGTTCAACACATGATGTGTGACTTCACGAGGACGAAGATTAAATTCATGCTATAAAAAGACAAAATTAACTTTGTTTTCCTGACGATGGATGAATCAATCAGATAAAAAATATGTTGTGATCAATACAAAACACAAGACAACATGCAACACAATTAGGCTCAGAAATTAGTGTGTCTCAGGACAAAAAAAACAAGGTGCACCTGATCATTATATCTGTAGATTCACTATACCACCTGTTAAAGTCTATTTAGAAATTTGAATGACATCACATGTGGTAAAGGGTACATCATGCCTAGTATAGGACTCTAAAGCACAAGAGTTTAGGATTTGGACCTGACTTTGGACTTGTTGATCTTGACTTGTAGCGTGACTTGGGGGATTTAGAGCTAAGACTTGAGACTCATGTGGCTTTCAAAACAATGACCTTGTCCTCCCTCTGCAACTACCTATTCATGTAATAAACCACTATCATAATGACGACATGCATATATTGGTGTAATTGATTTGTTTATTTGGTTCTACATGAAAGTTTGACTAGGAGTATGTCATGAGGTATAACTTTTCTCTACATATTTTCCCTTCATATAGGTGTCAGATTATTAGGTTATCACATGCTGACAGGTAACAACTGAATAGAAGCAGAATTTACGTTAATAGCAATAGAAATCTATGCATGATTGCACATCATAAAAATATAAAAACTATACATTTATTCATACACATGCATCCATATATACACATACACACTTACATACAACCAAGCACACTGACACACTAAAAATATAAAAACAAACCCCAAGAACTTCAGCTATCCATCTTTTGTTATGTACTTTTTATTACTGAAAACATTTTTTTTCAAGATTTATGACAGTAGTATGATAACTTTTACACTAATTGTACCACTCATATAGAGCAGTTTAAACCTCTTTCACACCAAGATTGTGAGATTTGTGATAAAAATGTAATTCCTGTTGAAAAGCACAAAATCCAGTTCAATATCTGTGGAACTAAGTCACTAATTGACAAATTACACGTCACTGTAAAAATGTGTTTGGTTTGCTCAGTGATGTCAGTCACATGATTTGTTTATGCAGCACGCTGTGACACATGAGAAAGGTCATGCAGGTCTTGGCTCAGGTGAAAGGAGGACGGTGGTATCTCTCTATCATCCATCTGTCTGAGCCGAGACAAACAGAAGCCTGTCAATTATTAGCCGGCTACTGTTGACTTTTTATCCATTAAACAGTGACGTGTGGAAGGTGCTGGAAATCAGATTAAACTGGGAGCTTTTGTTACTTGTAGTTAATATGATCTTATAAGTGTGCACAATGTGGGATGTGGTTTGTAAGGTGGATGGCATTTTTAGTTTAGACTGAAATATCTCAACAACTGGCGTTCGTGGTCCCAAGAGGATGAATCCTACTGACTTTGGTGATCCCTTGACTTTTCCTCTGACACTACTATGACGTTCACATTTGTGGTTTTGAGTTAAATACAACAACTATTAGATGAATTGCTATGAATTTTGGTACAGGCATTCATGTTCCCCTCGGGATGAATTAAAACAATTTTGGTGATCCCCAAGTTTTCATCTAGCACCATCATCCGATCCAAATTTTATTTTGTCCAATACTTTGTTGTATGAACAAATACCTGAAAAACAAATGGCATTCCCATCAGCCTCAGGTGTACTTTGTGTTTAGTGCTAGTTAGAAAATTAGTGCTGCCCCCTCTTAGTCGTTTAGTCGACTATTCGGTCGTTTTAGTCTTAGTCGACTAAGATTTCTTTAGTCATTTTTATGCTTTTTCATGCTGAATGATTTATTTCCAAGAAACTAATGAGCACATCTCTGGTAAACACAAGATTTAAAGTGGTGCTTTTGTGTCATTCTTTGTGGAGAAACTCAGTTTTAAAGATCTGTCGATTAAATCAACTAATCGATTAGCCGACAAAATCACAAGTTTTAATTGACTTAGAATTTCTTTGGTTGAGGACAGCCCTATAGCAAATGTTAGCATGCTAACACGCTAAGCTATGAGGGGGATACATTGACCATGCAGACTCTTTGTCTTGTTATATGCATCTATCATTTCCACAGTCATCTATATTGAGTTGGGGTTATATCCTAAAGGATCGAATCTGTAAAGCTTCATTTAATGCTGCTTTAATTTTGCACTTCTTATCATTTTAGAACTGTAGTTGTATGTTTTTGCACACCGTAAAGGTGCATCGGATCAAAAAATCTGACTGCAAAAGAACCACAAAACCCTGGCCTATGTTCAGAAGTATACTCTACCGCTGCGGATTGTCAATATTAGTTTGTCAGAGAACCGAAAACTTGAAAATGTCACATAACAGATCTTGAAATATAATCTCTCTTCACTTTCTCTTCATCTTTTAAAGCTATTCCTACCTGATAGAGTGAAAAGCACCATTTCAGATTTTTTTCTTTTCAATAACAAAACCTATTTCTACTCTAAATGTATGGACCTCTCCTCCATGATCTCCTTCATCACATCTCGGCTGTCTTTCTGTCTCCCAATTCCACTAGACGGAAATGACTCGAAATACCTTTTTCTGCCTTCACAAGTGCGCCCACAGCACCCACAAACACATAAATACACACTCTACTCATACCTTCATCCCTATGTAGATAAACCAACCCGGCACACACATGCACACACACACCTACACACACACCATCACGCATACATACTGTCATTCTTTTCCAAATTGGATAGAGACACTGCCATGCGATATTTACATAAGTAATAACAGGCGGCTGCTCCGGGGGCCAGCAGCTCCTATCTCACAGCACAGGATGGATAATTGCTATTTTGGCACTGAGGTGCTACCTGTGTGCTTAAGTGTGTGTGTGTGTGTGTGTGTGTGTGTGTGTGTGTGTGTGTGTGTGTGTATGTAAGGAGGAATCATTTGAATAAGAATCGAAGTAAGAGATTGAGTTGAGGTGAATTTATTAGGGATTTGTGGGTGTAAGCGTCCATGTTTGTGACAGAATAAACTTCTTCTTCTTCTCTTTTTATTTGCAGCACATGTCTGGATGACTGTTTGTGTTAGTTTGTGTCCAGTCAGTGGGAGACGGCAGGCTACATCTGCAGCCCACAGCTCCTCAGCTTGATGTTTGGTGTTGGGCTGGCGCAGTTTGCTATCAGCACATATTGTCTGCAAGTGTGCTGCTGTGTGTTTTAGACGGTTGGTGTGACTGGATCTCGCCCGTCCATTCTCTCTCTCCCCCATCTGCGTGTTTGAATGCTTATTTCAAGCAAATATGTGGGCAGCTGTCAGTCGACTCTGGATGACTCTGTTTCTCGGTGAATATGTTTATTTTGAACGAGTTTGTTTTTGTCTTTTTGCATGTGTTTTTTGGAGTGTGTGCCTTATGTGTCTACTTCGCCATTAGTGTGCCCATGCTCAGTGTGTGTATATGTGTTGTTCTTGTACGTCTATCCTTATGAGAACCATTTTTATTTGGATACTAATAGACATTTTTAAGAAAAGATACATATTGTGAAGCCATTTTTCTCTATTTTTTTAGGGACTAATTTACAGTTTAGATTACTCCTCATGTCTGAGGAGTAATGCAGCTAATAGAAGGTCTTCACTGGTATAGTAAGTCAAACTGTGTGTATGTATGTGTGTGTGTGAATACGTGTGTGTAATCCTCAGTGGTCTCGACAGCTCGACAGCTCTCTCCTCCTCTGTGCAACTCAATAAGCTCTCGCTGCTGTCACTGCTCAGCGGCGGGACGCCATAGCAACCAGCCCACCTTTAGGTGATTACCATGCTCAGCCCTACCTCACCCACCTCCTCCATCAACACCCATGGTGCAAATACAGCCCGCCCCCGGGAGGACGAAGAGGAGGGAGAGATAGAAGGAAAAGAATAGCTGGTCCGAACAAAACATAATTCACCTTAGCATTTCTCCATCTCTGTACAAGATTAGAGCGGCTCCTGCACTGTGGCTTCTGCTGATATCTTGTCAGATTGTCAGATTTAGTGATCCTTCTGCTTTCACTGGAGGATAGGGAGCGATGTTCAGTTGCCTCTCTGAGTCTGCAAAGTGCATGAATCACATTGGAGTGAACCAATAGAGAAAATCCATTGGCTTATAGCAGACAGAGGTTATGATATTGACTCACACTGTGTTTTTACTGTTGCAGGTAACATCTGAGTTACAAGATTTTATGCATAGTTAACAATAAATAAATTTTAAGCATAAAGCACTGTTGTAAGTATGTATGTATGATAAAGCATTTACCAATGTTAACACAGCTATCCACACTGCATTGCATCTTTATTTCCTGCTGCATCTGATTCAACTGTTATCAGGCCATTAAATAGGCATTATCAGTCGCTATAAGCAACATAAATGTGGGTCAATAGGGGCCTACTACTGTACGTCTCTTATGTTGTAAAAGTGAAAGTGAAACTTAAAAGCAACACGTTCTAACATGTTGTAAAACTGAATGAAATGTCACGTTTTGAACACAAACAAAACCCGGTCCAAACCCGGCTGGGTTTGCTGCATTCACTGTAACTTTCCTCTTGTCTGATCGTCACAGGTTGTGGATGAGATGAGACTTTCCACCCCTCACATTTACATGAGCTTTATTTTTTCCCACCATTGGCATCAATCTATGTAATGAATAAGCAGATTTATGAATTCAATCAGTTAAAGACAGCACAGCACACCTCATTAATTTGCTGGCCTCTTGCCAGTTTTGCATGTTATTTGTTGTGACAGCGGCAGTAAAGTTTGATTATTTTATGGCTGAAAACAGGAAGACGGGGCTGTTTTTCACCTCAAATGGAGCTGAAGATTTTTGGTCTGTGACTGGACGCCACTGGAAAATGTGGTCTTCATTTTGTAAACCACTAGTTTAACATCAACATCACCAAAGGCATGAGATAAATCTACAAACTGGCCATGATTTGGTTTGTTTACGATAATCACATCACAGTTCTTCCCATAGCACCTTTCATTTGTACCAGTTTGTCTGAGAGTAACAGCTGAAGGGCCAAATGCTCATTGTGTGCTCATTAACTCCCACTACCTTCTGTGCCTTCTCTTGATTCTCACTAAATTAGGAGATGACATCAGTTGGAACCCAAACTCCATCACCAACTCACACCGTCAACTTCGATAGTTCAGTCAAGTGTCAGTTTGTGTGTGACTGTGACGCTTGTGTCTACATCTGTGCTCTGAGTCGTAAACTCACAATTAAAAACAATATCTCAGACTGTGAGAGAGAGAAGGTCTGTGCATGACTTTTAGAAATGCAATGTGACTGGAATGTGCATAAATAATCCATGTGTACATTTGCATTCGTACACATACCCACCAAAGCTTAGGGTAATGTCCCACATGGAAGCATGCATGACCTCCATATCTTCCACATACATACGTTTTGTCGTTGCTGCACCAGTGTCTTTCTCTAAGTGCGATGATTAGGAGGCGCTCCGAAGCGCCTGACACCGTGCCATAAATTAACTTTGAGACACCTTAAATCATCTCCCCTGGAGTGCTTATTCCATTTCGCGGCTGCCAAATGTCTTTCGCGTGTAATCTTTTACATAAAAATTCTAAAGCTGCCTCGAGTTGGAGCTGATTTGTAGCTTGTGTTGATGCTTTAAGCGTTGAGTGACTGTGCCGCCGCGCCACAGACATCTAAATGCATCTAATGGCAGCAGCTTAATCTGGCAGCCAGATGAGTTTGCTGGATCGTTACCCAGCCTCCTAACAACCGAAAATGATGCTTCTACAACAAAACAGTGGGATAGGCGGCTTTTCATGTGGTTACAAAGAGTAATTTGTGACTTTGATACAACTTCGCTACCTTAACGCCTCATAAAACAAGACACAGCAACTTGTAAATCACACACCTTAGTCACAGCATACGCAATAAAGGTTTCCATAAAATGCACATTTCAGTTCTATTTATTTCCATCAGACTTGCCAGAGAAACCTCGATATGTCTTGATCAGTGAAGTGATATTACAGTGTGGCATTAGACAAACTCTCTGTGTGAGCACATACCTCCTGCTGTTAAGTCTCAAACCAGTGGCATTTCCCACAACAACAACTCAGGACTGGAAACTGAAGGGTGGTAAACAACATTGCAGACACAACAACGGGCCGCTTTGAAAACCCACAGGTAATTTTGAAATGACACAAAGGGCGTCTCGCAGCTCGGTTCTTTTTCTAGAGCTTGCGCCTGCTGGGCTCCACCGCCGGACCTGCCGTGATGCTTATTGACTGACACGCTGCCGTCAGGGGGTAAAGAGCCAGGTGGCAGGGGCACGAATAGGTCAGATAACAGCCAGAGACCTGCCGTGGGGCGTGGGGATGGAGGCTGTATGGTGGACGATGGTGGAGGGTTTCAGAGTTAACATGCTGAAGAATGCTTTTCTTGTGAGTGGTGGGGATCTTTTTTTATCTCGCTGGTAGAAATTTACTCATGTGGTGTCTCCATGTAAAAAGTTATTAAAGTACTGTATCTGTAAATAGAAACATTATTCAGAGTTGACCATTTACGTTTGTTACACAACTGCTTACGTAGCCTACGTATACATATTTAAAAGAACCCTACATTGACTTTTGGTTTCACACGGGACACGAACACTAGCCTCCTGGGTGAAAGCCCGTGTTTGACCCACCCCCACCACCTCCCTACGCGGACTTTAATCAAAATGTACTTCTGTTGAACCTGGGAATTTGTGTGTCCACCACAACATAGGATCTTAATTGACTGTCCATTGGCATTGTTTCCGTGGTGCCGAAATGTAATTTTAACACATTACGTGCAACCACCGTGTGTAAGAGGAGCTGTTAAGAGGTCGTGGTCATGAGGCTGAGGAAAACACCAGTTCAGAACTGAGCTAAGGTGCTAGAATATCAGAGTTTAGAGTTAAGACAGAGGCCTGTCCTCCTTTTTATTTGGTTTGGGGAAGTTTACACTCAAGCAAATCCAGCCGAACTTGAATTAGATAGGGTTATGTTTGCCAAACTCAAAGGTTATTCCTCGTCCCCCTTTTCTCTTGTGAAAAACGATAGACGATAGCCAGTGGGTTCCCAGATTGCATTTCGGCCAATGCGTTCCACCTCTTCTGCTCTCCACACGGACTGTTTACCTGCATTCAACCAAAGCCTGCTCTAACGTGATTGGTCAATACTACTCGGACTACAAACTGAAACCAGAACGCCTCCGTTACCAAAATCTTTTTCTGCTTATGAATACATACAGTACATGCATATGAATGCAGAACCTTATTATAGAGATTAGTTTAGAAATGTCACAGGAAGAGACTTTAGACTGGAAGAAGAAAAAAATGAGACATTAATAGAGATTTCTGGAGATAATATAGCTACACTGATGACAGATTTATACGTTTGAAATGGCTCATCAGCAATTCACATTGTCATTTATGGTCTTAGAATTAGTTGGCAGAATTAACGGGAGATTTATGCGACTGCAAAATGTCCTCAGGAGATTTGGAAGATCATAGGCAAGGATAAAAACAATTCCCATCATGCTGCAATCGAAAAGTGTATATCGCTCGTGTGCATGAGTGCATCTGTGTGTATGTGTGAGCAATATTTCCAGTCCAGTGGATTTTATCTCATCTCTGACATTCGGGTTCAGAGCTGCTCTCCTGCTGCTCCTTTGATCTCCTCTTCCCTTTCTGCTCTGGTCTCCTCCGACTCCCACTCGCTCTGACCTCCGGGGACTGTCTTCCTGACTGCGGGCCCGAGGAACGCCGCGTGACGCTGGGGATCCGAAGGCGGTGGGCAGGGCCGGTGGCCTGGGGGTCACAGGCCAGCAGGAGGGACTTCAGGGGCTTTAGTTGAAACAATGGCCCAAACTGTAGTCAGGGAGGTGGGATAAGATGAGAAGGGGAGGGGGGGTCGGAGGATTTTGCTTTGTTAACAATAACTGTGTGGTGCACTGCCCGAAGAGATGTGACGGACTGAGCACGGTTGATGGAACGGTCTGATGGATTTTTGAAGGCCGGTAGCCGACAATTTGTGCTGATATTCAATTGACAAATGTTGTCTCTTCACTTCCAGCCACCATCGCCGGACACAGCAAACACAAGTACAAAGTCTTGGCTCAGATCCCATATGTTCCCATATAGTCTACTATAAATGTGAGGCCCCACACCACCACTTCCACTGCAGACATCGGATTAAACAGAGTGTCACTTTCAGCGTTATCGAGCTTGACTACAGTAGCTTGATGTTTCTGTCATCAAGAGCACCGACACCTACCTATCATCTGTAGAAAGACCGTATTCATACACATACTGTATCACATATAGGTGCAAGTCTATTGGAAATCAGCATATATGAAAAGAGTAACGCCTGCACACGGACTCCAAAACATCAAATTATATATTTAAGTAGACAACATTTCAATCCCAGTTGATGCTTCGTAACCTGCCCAAGGTGATAAACCTCTTAAAACAATGAACAATTCACTGAGTATACCAATTACATCAATCCCCAAAAATGTCATCATAACCTTTATTTAACTTGGAAGTCACATTGAGATTAAAACCTCTTTTTCAAGTGAGACCAAGCCAAGACAGGGTCAAATAGCAGCATCCAACACATAACAAGACAACAACACTGAATCACGGCAGCAATAATAGATACGACAAAATACATTACATCATACAGCGCATAATAATAGCACATTCTGACCAGTCTCTATGACTATTAGCTATAATAAAATGTCATCTCCTGATGAGGAGAACTGATCTAATTAGTGCAGCTATGACTGCTATTATCAGCAGCTGTTTGTAAGGCTGCTATGGAAGAAAGCGTCTCACTTTCCTTCAGCTAAGGCAGCCCTCAACGCTGTGCACTATGTTGTAAACGTTGTCACATATTTGCTGAAATGCAGGTCAACCTAAACCTAAAAAAAACTGCTTCAGATATGATTTTACAAACTGATTGAAAAAGTTAGAACGTCCTCTATGGCAGAGAGCGAGATATAACTGATTCATATCCAGTTCTTTCAAAGGTGACGGGAGTCCCAAATATCAGCAAATCGCTCTATAACACAAGTTTGTTTGTGTGAGTGAGCTTGTGTGTGTGCGTGTCTGTGTGTGTGTGTGTGTGTGCTCAAGCAAAGGATTTGGAGTCGGTGTGCATGATTGGCACACAATGCAGATGTGTGGGCAGCAGATGCCATCTGGAGAAAGCGGAGTGGGCTGGAGGAGAGGAGGAGGGGGGGGTCGCTCCGCCACTTCGCCCTCGGAAAAAAAAGCCGATGGTTTGACAGGAAGATAAAGGAAACGATGGGAGTGTAATCAATCAAAAACACTGCGACACAAATAAAGGAAGACAAGAGACACAATCCGCCCACTCGCACCCTGTCCCGACCACCATCACTGTCCGCCATTGTTGGTCCGCAAAACTTTTCTGCCATTGGTTGAAAGGATCAAAAGCGACCCTCCAGGTGCCCCTCGGGCTTTATAAGGTTGCCAGGCTTGACGTTGTGGAAGAAAACAGGGCAAAGTGCAATTCATCTGGAGATGTGGTTTAACACAACCAATGTTCGGGGGTAAATTGGCCAATTTCGGTCGAGCACCAGGTGCTTTGTCTGCTTCATTACGCCGGTCGAGATACAGCCACAGGAGAGACCATAACCCCACAAAGGCCCAGTATCCCGTCCCCAGGAGACTCTCATAAACCCACACACACCTCTCCATCTATTCCTAAATCAGCCTCATTCTTCTTGACTTATAACGTTCTCCAAGATCTGGATCCATAGCTGCCCTCAAAGACCAGTTACACATAAAAAAACACACTATACTCTCTCTTTCTTTGAGTGGCATCTGCGAAGGAAAAACAAAGCCACACTATGTCTAGAAGCATTTGAGACAATGGCAGGTCTATTCGCAGTGACATCACCCCTATGAGAAAACTCCTAGATGTTTCCTTGTATGGGCAGAAATAAATACATCGTAGCCAAGACTTGGAAGCCTGAGGTTGGTGTGACAGCTACTAAAAGGCATGGGAACTAGAGCGCTCGGGTTGTGCCAAACGTCGATGCTAGAGGCTACAATATTTCCACACAAAGACACACTCATATCTTTGTATGTATGTATGACTCTGTAATGAGAAGGAAAAAGGGAAGTCAGACACCTGCTGCGTTTGAGGGAATCTTCTTATATCCTGCATCACAAACTATCATAAATTCAAAATGCACATGGCTTCATTTCAATTTTAAAGATTGCACATCACAGAAATAACAATATTGAGATTGAGATTCATGTGATGGAGTTCTGTTTTGACGTGCCGTCCTCAGAAAGGAGCAGGAAGCAATGGACTCTAAAGAAGACACAATATTATAAAAGGAGCTGGTTGTGGAAAGCTATGTGGCCACAGTGTGCGCTGATGCAGAACGGCCTAACCGGCCCACACGGTGACAATCTCCCCTGCAGATCATTGAAAGGTTGCCTGCCTGCCGCTGCAACGGCCACATCTCATGGGAGCAATAGAAGACCTGTGTAGGAGGACATGAAAGAGTGACAGCACCCTGGGCCAAGAACCCCAAACCTGGACACAGCTGGCGTTTCTCAAACATGAACAATGCAGCCTTTGTTTGGAGAAAAAAAACGGCAGAACTAAACTAAACTAAATCCTGCACACCCGTTCACCTATAGCAGCTCTATATCTGTACCCCCGTACTGATGGAGATGGATGAATCCCTGTGCACATTCCATCATAAATACCCATAAAGCCTTGGTAATATTAAAATAATAGCAAGTGACAATAATCCAATACAAGCTCGCCACCTTTCACAAAACAAGGCATTGTCAATTCCACAAAGTGCAATACCATGTAATGTGAGGGAGGTCATGCTCATGCTTGTTCTCTGATCCAATTTTGGAGGCAGAACAGGCGTCAATATGTCCACTAGGTGGCGACCTTGGTCTGATGCGGCTCACCTTGGACCAGCGCTGCGCTTGACTGGAGCCAGACTACATGCAGGATCAGCAGCACAGTCACAGTGAGAGAGAGAGCTGCTGAGGAGCACAGAGGACAAACACTGACGCATTGCATTTGACTCATATTAATGTATAAGTGAGGAGCAGTTTTCTAGCTTCCATTTAGGAAGCAGTGATGGACTTTCTTTTTCAAAACAAACAGTGCTCTGTCTTAACGTCTAGGCAGCAAATGAGCACACTTTAATTCGTTTTCACAGGTTTACTGAAAAAGGGCAGTTTATTCTAGTAATGCCAAAACGTGACTCACAAGGAGTTTTAGAATAATAATTCAATAATAAAATAAAGGTAATTGCACTTGTAAAACAGGTAGGGCATAGATGTAACAAATAAATACATGTAAACAAAGGTAGTTGCACTTGAGGTGTATATCCTTCTGAGACCCAGCCCATTGACATGTGTCCTCTGTAGTGGACATTTTGTCCACATGCATATCCTCTTACTCTTTTGACCTACTATATCAACCCCTGGTGTATTGTAAAGAGGACATCATGGGCTTTCCAGTGATATGGCGTGTTGTTTTTATTAATCAATTTGAATGTATTCTTGTTTTAATATCACTCTACAGCCATAATCTGTTCATTCTTTTAGTCTTTTCACAGTGAAATAGTCCTGTAGCCTAAATTGTTAAGATTTGTTTTTAACCCTAAATAGGAAGGAAATCACAAAAAAAAAGTAATTGGAAGACTTTTTTTTTAAAAGTCTGTTCCCAGGAGGATATTGCATCAACGACATTGCACATGTAGCAGCTGTAGAATGGTTGCTGGTAGATTGAAGGACACTACTCAGACCAGGAATCAGGATCTGCACCTTTATTTTCTATAAGGAGCAGCACAGGGCACAGTCAACACACACACACACACACACACACACAGTGGCAGGCTCTTTCTCAGTCCCCAGTACAAAAGTTGTCCATGCTTTTTTTATTTTGTGCGTCAACAATTAAAGCCCCCCCCTGCTACAACATGCAACCCGGAACCATGAAAACACAACCGTTTCATTCATTTAATACAAAGTTAACACAAGTAAAGTTCACAAAAAAATAAAAATAACATAACCAACATATTGACTCAGCTACACACAGACAGATGTATTTACATCGTCTTTGTACCTGCATGGCAAATGTGGAGCTGTCACCATCTCTAGTGTCCATTGGTACCTGAGAGAGTGAGTTGTTGGGGGGGCGGGTGGGGGGCAGTTAATGATTATTCACCCCACTACCCCCTCCAACCCCCCCTCACCGTCCACTATACGTTTCCTATATGGATTGACGCGTCAGAGCGCACAGAGTAAGACCCGCCTCCTGGCTGCTGTGGTGCGCTCGTTGCGTCTCTCTCTCCACCGTGTTCGCTTCATACCCATATTCCACTGGGAGAGAGAGAGAGAGATTGAGAGAGAAAGAGAGAGAGGGAGAGAGAGAGAGAGAGAGAGAGAGCAGGACCTGGGAGAAGAAGAGCAACGAAAGAGAAAAAGAGGAGAGAGAGAAAAACGGAACACAACGACACACAAATGGCACTCATGGCAGGGATTTTGTTCACGGTCACCTTTCTTGTTTTTTTTGGGATTTCTACATTTGTTTCGCCGGCTCGGATATATCCCCCAAATGAAGGTAAGGTTGTTGTCGGGAGAAAGGAAATAACTGCCTGCCTGCCTCGGACTTCTGGCTTCACATCTCCGATCCGTCTCCCCAGTGTGTGTTTGTGCGCAACTATACTATAGTTACGAGTGCGCGGATGAGTTTTATGGAGGAAAAAAAAGAAAAAGAGCACTGACGGTCACCTTTACGCAGCGACTTTTGCGTTGGTTTAGGCTATGTGATGTGATGTGAACGCAACTGGAATGAGAAGTGGCTCTCCAAATGCGCATCGGCTGTTTTGGGTCTCTGCTCGCGGTGCTTGGATTGTGCCAGCTGCAGAAAGCTGCAGAAAGCCTGCATGGAAGCAGGAATACACACAGTCTCCGAGACCTGCTGATCTCTCTGTTATAAGAGAGAGAAGGTCGAGCTGCTTTCTGCGTAAAAAGAAGTTCTATCTGTACCCCCGTACTGATGGAGATGGATGAATCCCTGTGCACATTCCATCATAAATACCCATAAAGCCTTGGTAATATTAGAATAATAGCAAGTGACAATAATCCAATACAAGCTCGCCACCGATCACAAAACAAGGCATTGTCAATTCCACATAGTGCAATACCATGTAATGTGAGGGAAGTCATGCTCAGAAAGCCTGCATGGGAGCAGGAATACACACAGCCTCAGAGACGAGCTGATCTCTCTGTTATAAGAGAGAGAAGGTCGAGTCGCTCTCTGCGTAAAAAATAAGTTTAATGTTGCGCAGAATTTAAACGGACTTGTGTTGTAGAAGGCAAGGCAGCTTTATTTGTAAAGCACATTTCAGCAACAGGGCAATTCAAAGTGCTTTACATAAACATTCAAGAACATCGCGACAAAGTGCAAAAGAATATTAAGACATAATTAAAACAGTTATAAAAACATTAAAGATTAGAAAATAAAAACAAACTAAAAATAAAAGCTATAGGATAGAAGTTAAAATAGAATATAACACACAAGAGTAAAAGCTGTAGTGCAGTATATAAGATCATTTTCTGGTTTATTAAAAGGCAGCAGCAGCAACGTTTTAAGCTTTGATTTAAAATAACTAAGAGTTGGAGTTGGTCCTGCAGGTTTCTGGGAGCTTGTTCCAAATATTTGGTGCATAAAACTGAACGCTGCTTCTTCTGCATGATAGTTCTGACTCTGGGGACACTAAGCAGACCTGATCCAGATGAACCTGAGAGGTCTGGATGGTTCAGAACATAGCAGAAGATCAGAAATGTATTTTGGCCCTAAACCATTTAGTGCTTTGTAAACCAGCAGCAGTAGAAGAGAAGTGGAGACTCGACACACACACACACGCACACACACACAGACCGACTGGCAGAGCAGCTCTGGACATTCCAGAATTTATCCATTCCAGAATGAATTTATCCATTCCAGAATTTATCCATTCCAGAATGAATTTATCCATTCCAGAATGTCTCGCAGTGCTCGCTCCTGTTGTCACAGTGCGGTTCTGGTGGAAGGTGATTCTGTGAATAAAAAGATAAAAACAACAGTAAAAGTTAATTTGGCGTATTAGATACATGCCGAATTAAAGAGATGTTCCCTGCGATTAATAACAGCTCCTCTGCTCTGCCCTACCGGGTTTACATTTACTGAGAAGCGACCAAACATTGAAGTGCGAGATGTTTAAATAGAGCCCGGTGTGTGTGCGACACTAAACAAGAGCTCGGAGGGTTTCTGGACTAGAGCTGCCTGCTCGGGGGTCCCAGTTTCTAAATGTTACAGGCCCAATACTGGTTACTTTCCAGTGCAAACACTAATAAATAAAGTACTTTATTTGATTTAAAACCACCTCATCGGACGCATGGAGTCTGTCTCCTGCACAATCATGTTTCTTCTCAGCAGAGCTCAGATGTTTGACCCAACAAGTCCACAACGATGCATCCAGAGCTCATTTAAGTTAAATATAAAAGAAATGTTGAACATTTTAAATGGATCAGTCTGTATTGTAGCTGATAAATTATACTCACATAAGGGCCTTATTTATTAATTTAAATACAGAGCAGCTTATTAAGCATTTTTACTCGCACCGAATTGAAAAACCTAAAAATAAATATAGGTCGAATTTACAATCCAGCATTTTTGTTTAATTAATGCTTCACAGACGTTCTGTTATACTTTTCTTTTTCGAGAAAATATAGTGTGAGACATCTTAAGGCATCTTAAATGCGTTTTGTTTTCCAAGTTTATGCACACGGCTCCTAATTGATTCACATCTAACAGGCTTCAGGCCGACGCTGAGCAAAATGATCTATTATTACTTTAAAGACAGTGGAGGAGTACATTTGTCTTTAGTAGAAAATCTTTATCTCAACGAAAATCAGTCAAAAGGCCGTGCATAAAGCACAGCAGGGAATTACATATAACCAAACATGTACATGACTCGTTGGCCTGCAGTTTGTATTCTCTCTGTGTACTCACATTCATCATGGGGATATTTCTCTAGTTATTTCTATTCATTAAAGGCTTGTTTTTGCAAAACATAGGAACCCATTTTTCCTCCTTGTGTAAGTGGATCACATGCCAGTGTGGCTGATGTTGTGTGGACTGACTGAGCCTACATGCTCACTTCTCCCATTCTTGTTTTCCAGTCACGTTATTGGACTCCAGATCTGTACAGGGGGAGCTGGGATGGGTCGCCAACCCAACAGAAGGAGGGGTAAGTAAGGCAAAGAAGTGTCCCCTTGTTAGGACGCATGGTCCCCTATTGAGCAGAAATGGAGAGATAATATCCATTATTGGCAAGAGCTGTGGAGTGGACCGCCAAACAGATACACAGCCCTCTTTGATAAGACTTAGTCCTGGTGAGCCCTTTATGGGAATATCATTGTTGATGATTTATTGTGCAGCTGTCTGCACTGTAGGGATATTAGGCTCAGGGTGAGATCAAGGCATCATTTCCAGTATCTCACACTAAAATACGGCTAAATTGGAGTTTTGTTGTATATAGAGACCCTCTGGAACACCCTCCAGGGCCCCATGGGGTCCCCGGAATCCACTTTGAGAACCACCGGTCTATAGGCACCCCCGTCACCCCCCCAACCCCTGCTCTCCTTTCTCCTCGCTTCCCCTTCTCTCTAACCACTCTGTAATGGTCAGATGCTGGGGCCGATACTGCAGCGGGCGTCAGGTTTCCTGAATAGACGGTGGATTGAATCGGTCTTTGTGGAGAAACTTTATATCCCTTTCCACCATTGAGTCGAAAGAGAGGGAGCGAGAGAGGGGGACTTGGCAGCTGAGAGAGGGTCCTCTGGAATGGATGAATGAGGGGGAAAGTGCAGAAGGGTTGCCGCAGGACGACTGGATCTCGCTCGACCAAATGATCCCTCAGTCTAATTGGGATATCTACAGTGGCTCCGATAAGGGAAAGAATAGGGGCCCCACAGTGGCCACGGGCAGTAGATGGTTAAGGAAAGGTAGGGCATATGCCATCATGCCTTAACCAAGTCTCAATTTGATATAGAAATGTCCAAAAATGTATTTGAATGCCGTATCTTTGAAAGCCAGTAGTGATCTAAATTAATAATTGCTCACATTAAACAAATAACAGTGTTCTGTCTGTCAGCAGTAACTGCTCCATTTGTTCCACTTACAGAAATGCAATGATGAGCTAATGTTTTATGAAAATTAATACAAATAAGCAACAATCAACTAATGAATAGGAACCCAGGGGAGCCGAATTTCACCTTGTGCAGCTGTTGCAGGCTCTGCTCGCGAGCGTTTCTCAGTGAACTTGGCCGGCGCTGCGTTCAGGCCCTCCCCACGGCCGTTTTATCGCAAACAAGTGATTGACAGGGTCCTGGCAGCGACGGCAGGCCTCCATTCACCCTCTCATTACGACCAATTGGCCTTATTCTCCCTCTTCCCTGCTATCGGGGAAAGGTGCGGCCTTATCTCAGCGCCGCTTGATTTCCACAACAAAAGCGGGGCTAAAGGAAGAGAGCAGAGAGGAATGGAACAGCAGGGAATGATAGACATTTTCTCAAATCGTACAGCCGCAGCTATGTTTAGCATTATCCCACCCTCCTCCTGGGAAATAAGGCTTTAAACCAGATTGTTTATGATAAGGCGTCAAATCAAATCTGGCAGCATAACCCATATCTTCCACTGTTCCATTATGACTTTTTTTTAATACTGTTTTCTAAATGGTTGAAGCTACGGCAGCCAAAGGCCTGTCTGCTCTTGTTTACAGCCCAGCTCAGTCAAAGACTCTATTTAAAACACACGGTGAAAAACTTAAGGGAACACAGCGCTTTGAGCCTCTCAAGACATGCTTGTATTTGCTCAACGGTGATCTGTCGAGAGGGGAACTTTATCATAAGTAAAACAAACATTCCCTCCTGGCTAAAATAAGCCAGGCCGTACAGGATAACGTAATCCATGCGCCCCACGTCAGCATCTCCCTCTCTCTCTCCTATGAGTTCATACTAACTACAGCAGTGAACATGTGTCTCCCGGTCCCCATCATGTATGCTGATGTAAAGCAGGCACACATTAGATCATTAGCATTGATTCCAGACCTTTAGTTTTTTGCATCCACATAATCCCCTGGTTTTCATTCTTTCCTTTTTTCTGAGCAGTGTGTGTGTTTATATATGAAGATGGTTTTGTATACCACTCCCCAAGTAATTGAAGCATATGCATTACAGAGGCATAGAACTAATTACAAATTTCCGTTCACGCAGTGGAAGGGAAGCCATGAATATTAATATCTTTGTGATTCTATATTAGGACGTAACAAGTCTATTAGGTGCCATTCATAAAATATGCATTAAGTTTAGCCATCAATTAATTGCTCTGCTGAGAATCAAATATTGACTAATCTTCCTGCATGCACTTTTGCACAGTATCTCTCATTCTTGGCATGAACTGGCTCTCAGTCATGTGTGATACTCATATAGTCCATTTTAATTAGTTTGCAGATTGAAAGTCAGAGGTTTAAAAACACCCTTGTAACATTTTTATTGTTGTGTCCTTTCCCCAGTGGGAGGAAGTGAGCATTATGGATGAAAAGAACATTCCCATCCGGACGTACCAGGTGTGTAACGTCATGGAGCCAAGCCAGAACAACTGGCTCCGCACTGACTGGATCCCTCGAGGCGGTGCCCAGCGTGTCTACATTGAGATCAAGTTCACCCTGCGGGACTGCAACAGCCTCCCGGGGGTCATGGGAACCTGCAAGGAAACCTTCAATCTTTACTACTACGAGTCCAACAACGACAAGGAGCGCTACATCCGCGAGAACCAGTTTGGCAAGATCGACACCATCGCCGCGGACGAGAGCTTCACCCAGGTGGACATCGGCGATCGCATCATGAAGCTGAACACCGAGGTCCGGGATGTGGGCGCCTTGACTCGGAAGGGCTTCTATTTGGCCTTCCAGGATGTTGGAGCGTGCATTGCGCTTGTGTCCGTCAGGGTCTTCTACAAGAAGTGTCCTTTAGCGGTGCGTAACTTGGCCCAGTTCCCAGATACCATTACTGGAGCCGATACCTCCTCACTTGTGGAAGTTCGTGGCTCGTGCGTGGATAATTCAGAGGAGAAGGAGGTTCCAAAGATGTACTGCGGGGCTGACGGAGAGTGGTTGGTGCCCATTGGGAATTGCCTGTGTAACCCTGGATACGAGGAGCGCAATGCAGAATGCCAAGGTAAAGAATTTACGTGTTTTTTTGGGGCTGACTGTTTCTCCTTTCACTATTTATAGATCACTCTCTTCCAGTCCCTAAAGTATCCCACCTCTTTAATTCCCCCCATCCTCTCGCTGTGCCTCTTTGTCTTTATCCCCCACGTTTCGTTCTCTTTGTCCTTCCCTCGCCTCGATTCACCCACCTCGCGCTATGTGGGATATTTTTGACTCCTCGCTCTCCCACTCTCTACAGTCTTCTTTCCAGTGTCTGGTTGTGTGATAGAAGCAATGATGATTGTAAATGGAGTAATTAGCAGGCCCACTGGGAGGTGTTGTGCAATGGGATGCGTCCCAGGAGAATTGGTGACACCGGGAGCGGAGTGTAGAGCTCCAACTGGTTTGCACTACCGCTGTGTCTTTCACCCCCACCTGCACTTTCTCTTATTCCCATTGGAGGCCAAAGCTGGGAAGAAGAGATAGACAGCTTCAGAGGAAGGGAAAGAGAGAGAAAGAGTTTATCATTCCAAGCAGGTATGAGAAGAACGAAAATACACAGCTGTGAGATGGGGTTGAAATAGTGCTATTTGGTAGCGGGGAATAGCCCTTCGTGGACGATTATTCTAGTCTCAGCTCACCGTGATCCTATACCAGGCTGTTTGATGAGGTTTTAAGGTCAGTGCAGGGTGCCTCCTTTCAGATAGTTTTAAATCAGGAGCATGATAGAGCCTCAGCATGTTGCTGAATTCAGAATATTGCCTAGAAATGCCCATAAACGCTGCAAATAGATCATTCCGAATTTATGCTTCAAGACACTTATGATGAATGCCATTTTTGATCGACTCTACTCTAATTAAACCTGCTTGTTTCATCGCACATAGTAGATTGTAGTTTATGGCATGCAGCAGTGTAATTGTGGATAGCATCTAGTAGTATCCAGCAGCTGTTTTGTGGATCACATGCAGCATTTTGCCAAGCCGAGAAGGCGCAGTTGTCAGCTGGCCAGACGAGTGGATGCCAATTCTGCCACGATGGTTTATTGGTGTACCCCACCCGCCACCCACCGCCGTCGCACACAGAAAGCAGCAAGCCACAGCAGCGAGGGGTCAGAGGCTGGGCACGGGTGATTAACAGGGGGACGGACCACTACACCTCTCCTAATTTACGAGGGAGCCTTTATCTTGGAGGGCTAATTGCATGACAAACAGGTCTGGTGATTTAGGGGTACCGTTGGCTGCTTGGGGTCGGGGAGGCAAAGGGGTGCAAGTGAGCCGGGGGGTTAAGGGAGGGAGACCAGAAAGTAGTTAGTTAGAGACTTTAGGTAAATCTAGCCTGGATTATCATGCAATTTACTATAATAACCTCTCTTGTTTCAAATCACAATGAGAGCCTGATCTCATTCTGTATATCAGAACTTGCATTTTCCTGCAACATTGAAATAGATTCCTTATCTCTCGTCTTTAATTTCATTTGAAATAAATGGGGGTTACTCTCCGAAAAAGGCAACAAAGGATTTGGAAACCTTGCTGTTATATAACTAATGCAGTCTCGTAGTGTGTCTGCCAGCCTCTTAGTTGGCGGTGTGGCTTTTCAAGCCAATATATCCATTTAGTTCACATATCGCTGCATCTGCTTTAGTTTGTTTGGTTTAACAGTGCCAGTGCATCCACCCCATTCCCTTTTAGCTTCAATTACACTGTTTAAAAAGTTTCTTAGCATTTCACTTCCAATTGGAAACTGGATAACACGCATTGGGTTTGACGCTGCATGGCTGCCAGAGGCGCCAGTGTGGGTCACATCCAGTGAGTGAAGGGTTAAAAGGTGCTGGCCACTGTCAGTCTTCAAGTGCACTGATGAGCTGGTTAATATTCCTCCATGTGAAAGGCTCTATGGGAGAGGGGCTTCATGTTGACCAAGGGACTAAACTGGTTTTGGGGGGAGGGAGGATATCAAGGGAGAGTTGTGTGGTAAGGTGTGTGTGTTAACAGTTTTTTTCTGACATAAAAAGTTTGAAAGTGTGTGAGAGTGTGTCAGCCTTTGCTCACTATGCGGCTTGGTTGAAAACCTTTCTTTTTAAAGGTTTTCTATGGTGCACACAAGCCCAATTGTGTGTGTGTGTGTGTGAGAGAGAGTTTGTTCACATACTTGTGTGTCTGTGCTTGTCTTGTGTTCGTGCGGGGTTACAAGGGCACCTTGGCCCCTGGTTCCCAGCCCAGGATGAATGGGCTCTCCTCCATCATTGTTTGGGGCAGCAGCGGAGCCGACTGAGGCTGGCAATGTTTGGGGGGGAAAAGAGGTAGAAGTGGGGGGGGACTGACGGGGCACGTAAGAATTGTATTCTCCACCCCTGGCAGAGGTCAGAGTTCATCCCCTACTGCATCCATCTTACTGCTGCGTCTGACAGGGTCGTGGATTTAGGATTGATTAAGACGTCAGGATTTTGACAGCTGTGGGGGGGTGTGTGTGTGTGTGTCTGAGCTCGAGGTGGGCCAAGGGTGGCCGGGGTGTAGACCCAGGGCCAAGGCAAGAGGGACAACCAGGGCACTGAGGGCCAAGGGGGCCCCCTGATCTAACGAGAAGGGACTCTGTCTGTTTGCATTTGGGATCCCTTTCCCTGTTAACCACCACCTCCCCCCACATGCTCTGCTGCTGAAGGGTGGGGGGGTCAGGAAGAGCCCTTCGCTCCTCATCTGGTGAGGGGGTCCCTACTGTTGGAGGGGTGGGGGTGTTGACGAGGGGGGATTAGTGAGAACTACGTACGTCGTTATGGGGAAATGATAATTACCTTAACTGTTTTTGTCGACCGAGAGAAACTTGTGAACGACGGCGTGCTCTGGCAGCACTTTTGCCTCTGCAGAGCAAAATCAGCAAATCTCAAGTTGTGTGTGTTTCCTTCAAGTTATAGTTGTTGGCGTGTGTGTTTGTTGAGGGTATATTTCGGTTGAGGTGTGAAGGTGACAGACACTTTTCACACCGGATAATGCTAGTTCATGGTTGAGCTGTTAACCGGCACCCTGCAACCTATCATCACCACCAATCAACACACACACACACTCCTCTATGGTAGCTAACATTGCCTCAAAAACAGGATTTAACATTGAAGCTAAAAATTGTTGAATACCGTTTACACTTTTATTCACTTTATAAATTTAAATGAATTCCTTATGGACTTTTGCACATTTTATCCTTCCCCCTTTGTTTTGCTCTTATTTAATAAAACACACCAGAGCTGCAACAATTAATCAATTGTTCATTTAGTTGTCGATTATTAAACTAATCGACAACTATTTGATAATCCATTTGAGTAATTTTTTTAAGAAAATAAGTCAAAATTCTCTGATTCCAGCTTCTTAAATGTGAATATTTTCTGGTTTCTTTACTCCTCTATGACAGTAAACTGAATATCTTTGAGTTCTGGACAAAACAAGACATTAGAGGACGTCATCTTGGGCTTTGGGAAACACTGATCGACATTTTTCACCATTTTCTACACCAAACAACTAATCGATTAAATTGAGAAAATGATCAACAGATTAATTGACAATGAAAATAATCGTTAGTTGCAGCCCTACAACACACAAAATACATCTCTATTTTTAGATAAATGCTGCATCAAGGAATTTACTATCTTTACCTTCCTTTTCACCACTTTGTGTGTTCCCTCAAAACCTGTATGCATGTGTGTGTGTGTAAGTGTGGATAACGGCTTAGGACCGATCAGTGTGTGATCGGAGCATTTTCTCACCTGAGACCCCCCCCCCTCCACCTTCCACCCTCTCTATTCCCAGCAGCCTTTGCTGAGCTGGAAACTCTCATTCATATTGGATTAAGAGGTTTTAGGGATGAAGTTTCTCTCCTGTGCGCCACTCATTGTGTGTGTGTGTATCTGGGTCTTCCATTCTCTCTCCCTCCCTCTGTTGACAGTGTTAAATATGCGCTTGGGAGCATCATTCTAAATTCACCACGTAATTCTATTTAGCCCGCCGGTCCCCGATGGCTTTAAATACACAGACTCAGTCCCTTGCTCCTCTTCCTCCTCCATCTCTTCTGCATACACACAAATTAAGTATTTGCATCTTCTTCTTGGCCGACTTGGTCGCTCGTCCTGTTGCTTTCATGGCTCTTTCTAAGCTTTTTTTTCTCACATCATATATCTCTTTCTCCTTTTATCTCCCTCCATTTTTCTGTTAGCAATTTTCCCCCCGTTCACATTCTATCTTTTTTTATCCTCCTCTCTTTTTTTCCCCTCCCTCCTCTGTGCTCCGGCCGTCGAGGTGGTTAGTGTTCGTCAGCCTGTCTCTGGTGGCAGCAGCAGGAAGTGGGCTGAATAATGAGATTACCTTCACTGTTGGGGAGGGAGGCAGCACACAGAACATCATCACCTATCATTGTTCCCCACAAACACACACATGCAGGCACACACATGCACAAGTGTGCACACAAACCTGCATAATCAAAACCCCAGACACTTGCAGGGAAGGATGTCTTAGGTGACAGGAACCAGTATGTGCATGTGCGCACTCGCGTGTGCATGCATGCTCGCACTTACACAAACCGACATTAAAAAAATCCAGGCACACACGTGTAGAAAAGGACATGTTAAGTAATAGACTCACAGACACATTCATAAATATGTATAGCAGATGCACACGGGAGCTTTAGTATGCGTTAGCGCACACAGACACACACTCAGAGCTGAGCCGAGCGCAGCAGAGTGGAGGTGAATGTACTCATCACTCTCACTGCCACCAGAGAGGCTCATTTTGTGCTGCTGAATAGAGACGAGGAATCTAGAGCAGGAAAGAACAACAGATAGAAAGAGAGGACACAATGTCTCATGAGCAATCCTCCGCCACTGCCACCCTCCCCTTCCTCCTGAAATAATTACTTAAAGCATTTTTTTTATATTCTGTTCTTGTTTAGCTCCTCAAATGATGAAAAAAAACTCCTCTCAACACACAAATCCTCCCCTGACTGGGTGGAGGTGGAGGAGGGAGGTGAAAGGGGGGGAGTGGTAATTCAGCCGTCATTAGCTGAGGTGCTGAAATGTTTTTCCTGCTCGGGCTGCCGTACCGCCTCAGTGTTTGTTCCCTTCGCAGTTCTCGACACTCATCACCCCTCTCCCCTTCCCCTCGCGGTGCCCTGTTCAGGGCAGGAAGCCACCGGTGATCGAGCATGACCCGGGGCCGATGGCCTTATAGTGCTCTCACAGCGCCAGCTACACCGCAGCGTGTAGGGATCCGCTTCCACGAATATTCATCTTTAAATCATTTCTCTCCTATTGAGTTTTAAAAGCTCATTCTTTCCTATGAAAAATCAAGTTCCTTTTAAGAATTGTCTGGAGAAATGCGCTTTATGCAAAGAACTGACGCTGGTTTCAGGAAAGTGCCAGAAGTATGTCAAACTTCATTAGAAATAAGTAGAATTATCCCAGCCTCAAACTGGTTTGTGGAAAAATAAGATTTAAGTTGTGGATATGAGACTAAATAACATGTTACAATGAAAATTATGGTCATGGAGAGACAGCTCCAGAAACATCTTGGAGAAAAAAAGTAATTGTCTTGTACAAAACATAGAGTAAGTACTTTAATTGTCACTGTAAGACTACGTAAATCTAAAATGTCAACTTTTAATGAGCCAAGGAAACAGCCCTGTTTTTAGCTTTGTGATGATGCATTTTTCAGACAATCTACTGGATTTATTTTTAAAACCCATCTTAAAGCAACTACAAGGAGTTTTAAGTGTCAGTCTCAATTCAATACTGTCACAGTCTGGCTTCAAAACTGTGACAAAAATGGGAAACACATGGGTATACCTAACAAATAAAGTGATTTATTCACCAAAAGTACATCAAAAAAGAGAAAACAAATGTATGGGAGGACGCTGTAAAGTCAAAGAAAAGAAACCAAAAGCTACAACACAAAGATGTGTTGTGAGAGGAGATCTGCCAAACCAGAGACTGCTGCATGCTCAGGCTTTTATACATGGAGCTCTCCGGGCTCAGGTGTGTCCCATACCGCGGATTATACTCCTCAGGTCTGCAGCCCTGCAGAGAGATAGCAGAGACACAGCAGAGGATCCCTCTATGCCTCTATAATAGGGCTGTGTATTGGCAATAATCTGCAGATATGATACGTATCATGATACAGGGGTCACGATTCAATATATTGCAATATATTGCGATACTGTAAGTAAGGCAATATATTGTGATTTTTTAAAATCTAATTTTTAGAAAACTGTCTTAACACATGGTCATATGCATAAAATTTGAGTAAAAAAAGTTCACTTTTTTATGCAGTCAGAACAGTTGGATTTGCATTTGCATTTATCACAGTCCCTGTAACATCCAACGTCATAGCACTACTTTTTGTGCAATCTGAGCCACTGTTTGCCACAAACCTTTGTTTGTAAACTATTAATTAAAAATATATTGTTTTTGAGAATCAATACAATATCACAAAATATAATATAACAATACTCAAGTGTATTGATATTTTCTTACAACCCTAATATATGACCTACATAAGTAAAGGAGACCATCAGTGAGAAGATTGCCTATGTCTATATAGTTATTCTTAATGCTTGTTATCAGTGCCACCGGGTCCAATTACGGCAAAATCAGACAAAATCATGCAGGTTCACCAGAAACCCCTTCAGCTCAGACTTCAGTGGGGCCTCCATTGAACAGCCGACGCTGACACCACGGTGCTGGAGGTCCAGGCCGTATTGCTGGGCCCGCTGGAGGGAAGGGAGGCACGGGGAGAACCAGAACCAGGACTGTATGGAGCAGACTGTCAGACCCTGCTGCAGTAAAATGAGAGGATTTCCAAAGGGAATCTGGTGCTTGGTAACACTACCACTTTTCTCTACAAGGACCGCCAAAATCAAAACATAATTAAAGTTCCTTGCAGTTGTTTTAAAAATTAAAAATCACAAAAATTGGAGACACAAGGTTGTCCTCGGAGAGCGGACGCTACCTTCTAAACAGTACACTATGCAGATAGTAGTAACAGGTAATGTGGAGTAAGGACAGCTTACATGATCCGTTAAAGTGCTGCTAACATCGTCAGCTGGCATCAGGAACATATAGCTGTGGAAGTGTCAAGAAGGGGTTTAAAAGGATGATAAAATGTCTCTGTCTATCTCCTCTCCTCTCTCATCTTTTTGAAAAGCATCTTCTCTTTGAAGCCCGCGATGGGAAGAGGGAGCGATTAAAGCAGTCAGCAAGCAAATTAGCATGTCAAAAGGCCCTGAATCAATACCCCAGCTCTCTACCAACACAACCCTGCAGTCCTTTCACCCCCTCTCCCTATCCATCCCTGACGTTCCCCCATTCCTCCGGCTGTTTCCCTTCTTCTCCCTCCATTTTCTCCTGCACTCCTGCACACTCTCCCTCTTGCTCTCTTGCCCCTCTCTTTCTCTTCCGCTCACTTCAAATTTTTCTTCCCCCTCTTCCTTCCAAAAACCTCTCGGTTTCTCCTTCAGCTGACAGAGCGAGAGACGAGAGGCAGTAAGGAGAGATGGACGGATGTATAGGCAGAGAAAGACGGACAAAGGGAGAAGTGGACAGCGATCAAGTGGGCATGGGTGGACTGTTTCAGAGAGAGAGAGGTTATGAAAGAGAAAGAGAGGGCCTCTGCCACCTTCTTTGTGCTGACGGAGAGGGAGAACAGACCTCTCTCGCCAAGAAGAGCGGAGGAGATGGAGATGAGGAGGCAGGGAGGGAAAGAAAAAGAGACAAAAACATGGGGGGAAGTGAAGAGGAAAGAGATTTAGTTCCAGTCTGGCAACTGTGCTTTTTCTACACTTCATCCGTCGGTTCACCATTTCACGGAAATCCCTTTGATCTGGGGCAAATGTGTTACTGATCGCGAG
Organism: Sebastes fasciatus; assembly: GCF_043250625.1. Taxonomy (NCBI): domain Eukaryota; kingdom Metazoa; phylum Chordata; class Actinopteri; order Perciformes; family Sebastidae; genus Sebastes; species Sebastes fasciatus. The sequence goes on from NC_133801.1 coordinate 6,538,490, forward strand.
GACTGTGTGTGCGTGTGTGTGGACAGACAGAAAGTGTGTGTGTGTCTGAATCATTATCTGTCCTATATTTATTCTGTGCATCTGTCGCGGCAAGGCGTATCACATGCTGTATCACATGCTGTATCATAAACTTCTATTAACGTTCCAATCGCGTTGCGCGATCTGCGCCTGGAGACAAAGCAGCCCAGCAGCCCCCCAGATGGACGGCCAACTCTCCCTCCGTATCCGACAATTGAGGGCTGATTGCAAACACCTTGAACATGTTTTATCTCTCCGTCCCTCTCTCTCTCTCCTGCTGATTTCTATCTTAAGCTCCCTCCATCCTGCCGATAGTAGGTGGTCTTTTCTTCCCCTTCCTCGTCATCTATTTTCTCAGGGGGCGCAGGGTTCAGTGGCCAAATGAAAGGCTGCTCCGTGGCAATCAGTTAGGGGTTATGACAAAAAGCCTTGCAATAAAGAACCGCTCTGTAATCTGATGTGCCCTGAGACTGGACGCAGTGCCCATTTTAATGAGCTGAGATCCCCCTTTTCTAATCACGGTGGTGGAGGAGATGGCACACTGGCTCATTCTCCCTGGAAAAACACACATACACTTAGAATGTGTGATGTGTATGTAGGAAGAAGAATGGGGAATACAGGCCAGTTGTTGCAAGGAAACATCTGCCAATGCAATAGAGTTGTGAAGTGGGAGGAGGTGTTTTGGGTATCCAGGGTTCTGGAAGAAAAGTCCTGTTCATTACCTTCATGATAATGTTAGATGAGTTTGGCTTGAATGGCTATTAAACTCTCTCATGTGATTCATCACCACAAAAGATGAACAACTGCATTAGAAAATAGCTGATTCATTGATTAGTGGTTGAAGGTTCAATGCTGTGTAAATATAAGGACAAAACGTCAACTACGACTTCCAAGGTACCTTTAGGTAAGAAACATCCAATCACAGAGCTTACAATCCTGTTACATATGCCACTAATGATGAGCTGGAGCCAAAGTTGTTGCTTTGTAGAAACCTGAAAATATATTCAGGAGTTTAAATTAGTTCACTTTTAGTTTCTGTGTCTATTTTGAATGAATACTGCAACTGCGGCTACATCACTAATACGTTTTTGCATAACTTTTGCTATGTTTCTGTCAGTCGTCCACACTACTCCGACGTTTTCAAGCCTCTAAAAACAGAGACGATTGAAAACGTTGCTGTTGCTGGTTAGTTTTAAAACTCCGGAGTTGCGTTTTAGTCTTGACCGATGACGATGAAAAACGATGACACCCATGTTCGCTTCTTGATTGGGTCTTATCAGTCATGACGTGTCCTTCCCTGATTTGTCATGCTTCTATCACGTGAGCACTGTTTGGTTCCCAATTCCAATGACAAAGCGCTTCTGATTTACTACTGCTCTGACTGGCTTCTTCTCTGTAGCAACAATGGCCGGGGATCATGGGAATTATAGTATTTAGACTGAGCCTCTAACTAAGGACCACAACTCAAACCTGCAGTATACATTATCAAGGTGTTGCTATGTTGAGGGAGAATATTATATTTGTGTCCATGGAAATTCCTACAGGAAATTACTGCGCCTGGCCAAGAAATAGTCCAGCACATAATCCTCCGCAGCACCACAACTTGGTATTTTTACACGGATAAAAAAAGAAGAAGAGGTATAACATGTTAATTAGTGAGTGTTGGAGCTGCTGGTGGCAGATTTTGTTTCTTTTCGACAGAGCCAGACTAGCTGTTTCCCCCTGCTTCCAGTCTTTAAACTAAGCTAAGCTAACCGGCTGCTGGCTCTAGCTTCATATTTAACATACAAGCATGAGAGAATCATGCTGGACTATCCCCTCTTTGAAATGGGAATTTACGGTGGGAACTGCTTGACAACTCTATTTGCCATTTTACATAAACTCTAACACACATCCATGCACCTGGTTTCAGCCCAGAACTGTGAGATCAGGTATAGCTGACTTCTTGCTGCGAATACATGTGCACGCACACCGGCATGCAAACTACATGTGTATCAAGCACACCATGGGGTCTCCTGTGAGGTGTAACCTCTCTGTGGGAGAGCTGAAATGTAATTTGGGGATGTGGAGGTCTCGCAGCACCGGGGATCCGAATGCTGCAGATCTCCAGCCAAAGGCGGAGGTGTGTCCGTGCTAGGGCACGTCTCTGGGATTAGAAACCTTGATCTCCCCTGATCCGCGGCGAGCTGTCAAATACTGCTGGAAGGGGAGGAAGAAAAAAAGAGAGAGACACGCTCCCTTGAAGGCTCACACCACGGAGGAATGTGAGGGGAAGAAGAAACAGGAGAGAACAGAGAAAGACAGAGAGGATGGAGATTGAGAAAAAAGGAAGTGATTGAAAGGAAAAGGAGGCACGTAGATATCTTAGTAGAGAGTGTGATAATGTGTGTGACAGAGGGAGTGTGTGTGAAGGAGAGAGGAAGATGAATTGACTCCTGTCTAGTGGCCCTGATAAACGGCTGGCGATGTGAAAGGTGAAGTGGGGGGTTATGGGTACAGACGGTGATCGCTCTTTGAACAAGCCTAGCGTGGTCGTGTCGCGACCTCTGGCAGCTGCGGTTGATATTGCCGTCAATATCACTACCTGTGTGTATTGTAGGGTTGTTTCACCTGACTTTGAGCTGTTTTCACTGGAACTACTTTCTACTGAAGAAATAGTCCTGATAGCACACTATCTATTACTCTGGATAATCTACACAATTTACCTTTTAAGCAGTTTAAATGGCAAGAAGAGCTATGTGTTGGTGTGATGTCGACTCTTTTTGTTTGGTGTGTAAAGATGAAGGCTGTCAATCGATTAGAATATCTAATCGTGATTAATTGCATATTAATCACACTTTTTTATCTGTTCAAAATGTACTTTAAAGGGAGATTTGTCAAGTATTTAATACTCTTATCAACATGGGAGTGGACAAATATGCTTGCTTTATGAAAATGTATGTATATATTGTGGGTACCCATAGAACCCATTTTCATTCACATATTTTGAGGTCAGAGGTCAAGGGACCCCTTTGAAAATGTCCATGCCAGTTTTCCTCACCAAAATGTTGCATTAATTTGGGGCATTATTTAGCCTCCTTGGTGACAAGCTAGTATGACATGGTTGGTACCAATGGATTCCTTAGGTTTTGTACTTTAATATAATACCAGTATCTTCATTTTAGCTTTAAAACGGAGCCTGTTACATCCTAAAAATCACAAGATGTGTTAATGCATTATTATTAACTTTGACAACCCGAGTAAAGCAATATTGGCAGTGTTAAGCGAGACAATAAAGGAAGTCATGAACATATTTCTGGCAGCTCTGCGAGGCATCGGGCGCTTCTCGAATCCCTGACAAAGCTGCCAAGTACGGAGCGTCACCTTAAGTGGTGAAAGAAACCATAAAGATAAGGAGAGATAACAGAAAAGGCAGGAAGAGAGCAGTAGACATACTTGGAGTGAAAGAAAACATAACCCAGAAACTCGATGCTGGCTCTCCTCCAGTGGTGCCCACACACTTACTTCAAAGCTCGCTGTGCATTTGAATCTCACTGCCCTTTGTTTGCCTCTTCCCATCATCGCCGTGCCTGTGCGTCTGTCCTCACATCAAAGCTAAAGGCTAAAACGTTACACATTAGCAGAGTAACCCTGTCTAAGCAACAGCCATTAACCCCAGGCTCCAGTTACACCCCCCCTGTAGCCCCCACCGCAAGGCCAGGTTCAACTAGCCTGGGGGTTAGGGAGGCCAACGCATGCACCCAACTGCAAAGTTTGTGGACGCACATATATGCTACTCGCTTTGGAATGCACACATGCAAAGCCATACCGTGCGAACAGGAGCTGACACAGATTCAAGTCGGAGGGGGTATCGCTTCCACGACAGCAATGACCTCGATCCTGTTTTGAGAGAGAGAGAGAGGAGGGGAAAGTGGTCTGGAGAGAGTGAGGCCTGAGTGACACCAGGAGAGGTCAAAGGTTAAAGCAGTGACAGCCAGAGTGGAGACCAGCAGACATGTCATTGGGCCGACATGAGCTGTTGAAGAGCTAGTGACCCAGGAAAGTTTTTATGTACCCTGACTGAGCACACGCACACACACACATTGCATATAACTGCATGAGACACAATGCATGTGCACGGTGTTTTCAGGGACACACACCCTCGCGCACACACACATGCACAATAGAAGGTGCGTTGAGGCCCCAGACAGGCTGTCGTCTGGGAGCTACAAGTAGATTACCTAAACAAACAACCTAAAAATACCTTCCTTTTCACCCGTAAGTCGACCCTTTTCCAACCCCTCCTCATAACCCACCACGCCGCTTCTGAGAAACCGGCAAGGTTGATGTTAAACTCCCCCCCCCCTGCGCCCCCCGAAACCTCAGACAACCGGGTAATTAACGTTTTTGTATGCGTGTTTCTGCACAGTTAAGTGTTGACACATGTGTGCTCTCTGATTTGACGTGTCACGTGTATGTGAGGTGTGTTTGAATGTGCTTTGCGTTTTGATTTTTGGGATGTGGCAGAGACGCCAGAACTCACTTTGACCAGCAGGCAAACTCTCCAATGCAACTGATTTTCATTTTGGGTTGTTTGTCTTATGAAAATCCCCTCTGCAGGCCATTGTTTATCCGTTTTGTTTCCATATTTATCTGGATACCAGGCCATGTGATGTGGAAGTGAATGTTTATTTTCTCTTTAAGGTATATGTGATATGGCTTTGTGGTAATGACATCATACCATCGTAGCCACCTGAGGACACACACCTGTGGAAAGCAGAAAGGGTGGAAACATTGAGACGCATTTTAGAGAAAAACTGAAATGATCTAATTATAGACAATCAACCTTAATTTAAGTTTCAATAGTACACTAACACTGATCACCCAAACAGCCCAGTCAAAACAGTAACAGGTCATTCTGTAGTGAAGTGAGGCAACATGAGAATAGAATTGCATCACTGATGCATAATAATAATGTTACAGGAACTGTGTAGGTGGTTATCATCTTGATTAGAGCTAATTAGTCAATTAAGCGATATAGATGGAAAAATAATCAATAAGCAATTATTTTTATAATAGATTAATTAAATTAAATTAGTTATTTTTTAAGTAAAACTTTCAACCATTCTGTAGGTACAGCCTCTCAGTTGTAAGAATTTGAAACTTTTCTTTTTCTTATTTATTTATTTATTCATTTATGTATTAGTTTATGTATTAGTTTATTTATATATTTTTGACTAAGAAAGAAAAGTTTAAATTTTTTCTTTGTCTTATTTATTTGTTTGTTTATTTTTAATTTATTCATTTATGTATTAGTTTGTTTCTTTCTTTATTCTATTTCTTTATTATTTAAAATAAATAAGAAAGAAAAGTTAAAAAAATGTCTTCGTCTTATTTGATAGTAAACTGAACATTTTTTGGTATTGGAGAGCTGTTTGTGGATAATAAGCAAATTGAAGGAGACTTTGGGATCACACTGGGTGTTATGAAATTATGATGGGAATTTTTCAATATTTTCTGACATTCTGTAAACTAAATGGAAAAGTAAATAAATCAAAACAATAATTGACAAATTAATCGGTAATAGAAATAACGTTAGTTGCAGCCCTAAACTTGACAAAGATTTTAGGTCACATTGTCCATCCCTAATTTTAGCCTTATGTCAGACAAGTACAATGATTCTCTCTTCATTTTATTGAGCTACGTCATTAAAATAAGCTCAAAACGTTGTACCACTTGTTGAATTAAAAACCTGGAAAAGATGTAATTTAAGATGTCGCAATGTAACCAATAACCAAATCTTGCATCACAAAATTGATATTGATTTATTACAAGTGTTGCATTGTGGGGGATTTCAGGGAATTGTTATGTATTTGTGCTACGGCGCGACACGTGGTTCACCCTTGTTTACAGAGTTTGGATATGAGGCCCCATTGAGACTGCTTCCCTATCGCTTCCTCTTCCTCCGCACCTATTCTTAGTGTGTGTTTGTGTGTGTTTTCCTCACACCTCCTCCCTTTTCCTGACCCATTCTCCTTGACTCGCCGCGAGTAGAATAGTTTAACTCTCCCAATTGTTTAGCGGTGTGTGCCGATGTGAGTGTCCCCTCGCACAGCGGCATTAGCATACTCCTCCACCTCCCACCTCTCTGCCTCTTTTTTTTCATAATTGAATTGAAATGCAGCTCTTTTCATTGTAAACAATGTCAGGAAAGCATGAGATACACCGCCTGCTCACGCACACACACACATGCAGACGCACACACACATGTGCAACATGGAGCCCCTGGAGACCTTGGGGAAATTGGACCAAGACAATACCTTGACTGAGTTTGTTTACCTCATCGTCCCCGTTGTGCTCATGTCAAAGCCCGTTCGGTGTGTTTGTGCGTGTTTGCATGCACGCACGGTATTGCAGAGAGCATCTGCGTAGTCCAGAGGGCCTTTGAAGGGCTTTGTGTGCATACCTGAGAGTGTGCAGGTGTGCAGAGGTTTGTAAGCCTCTGTTTGTGTATATATCTCTGTCTTGTTTGCCTTGAATTATAGTCCATTACCCACCTGCTGTGCAAATCTTAGGTCACAAAAGGTCCTTAGTCGGTTGGCGTCGTGCCCAGCTTTGGGTGGTGCCACCCTTTGCGGACCTGGCATGGGTGCAGAAGTGGAATCTGAGTGGCCCCCACCCAACCGCGCCAAGTTAAAGTGTTTCACCCAACAAAGATGGATCTGTTTGCCGTTCTGTCCATCTCTGTAGCCTTCAGTAACCTTCACTAGCCTGGTCTGATTTTTAAGGAGTGGTTTTGTCCGTTCTGAAGTGGTTGGGTGGAATACTGTAGATTTCTACGATATAACCATTGTGCTAATATTCGTTCTTAAGGCCAGGCTAGAGGAATTAGGGAGGAAGTTGAGGCCTACGTGTAAATAAGAACGTGGCGTCCTCGGTTCGCAGGAAGTCTTCAGAACAATATTTCAGCAACAATATAATTGTGGCACCTCTTAACAAAAATACATTGGAGCAGGAAACTGTTCGTTAGGCTTCAGAAAGGTTTTAGACACGACATACGTGGCAAGAAATCTGTCATGAATATAAAATGCTGCAAATTAGCACATTTCAGGTTGAACTCTGGTGTGAAGGAACAGTTTGAGGCTTTAAAATGTTTTTGAATGTGACATTTTTTTGCTCTCAGGGTCTACTTTTGTTTTTATTAAAATGTATTTTGCTCTTCTGCTTCTTTGGCTGGCGCTCCTATGTGTCAGGTACGACATTTTAATTAGGGCCATGTCATGGGTGGCTCTTGTGTGATGGATCGGCGCCGCTGAAAATACAGTTATAAATCATCCGCCGTTTGACAGACAAACTGCTGGCAACTCTTGCACCCCCTGGCACTGGCCGCCGCTAGCAAAGCCGCGGTGATTGTCAGCAAGGTTGGCTTGTGTGTTATTAACATCGTTAGCCTCGCTGGCTTTTGTTCTTGGCCTTCATTAACACTAGTAAGGATGTCAACCCAGATGTCACTACCCGACTCTTTTTTTTTGGTTTAGCATTTTTAAGAACGGTACCTCCAGTGTGGGACCTTTTCCCCCTAGGTCAAGGTCAAGATGTTTAACGAGTGTATGTCATCAATCATCGTGATCAGTTTCGGTGGCCGTGTGTCCCTCATCCATCACGCTGATGGCTTCCGCTGGCCGTGTGGCTGCGTGTCGCCGTCAGGGCCGGAGGTAATTAATAACCTCCAGTGACGGAATTAATGAGTTAACCTGCTCCACTCTCCTGCTGTTCCAGCGACAGATGCTAACGGTCAGAAGCTAGTTATCCCTGCTAATATGCCAGTGGCTCAGGTGTATTGACGTGGATGGTGTTTTATTATCTATATGCGTGTCTGGGTGGGAGTAGACAGTATATATACATCCAAGACTTTGAAAATCCGACTCGGGACTGCAGCCGGGGGGTAAACAAAGCACTCTTAGAATAGTAATCCTTTCTAGGAGTCTCACCTGAGCAACGCACTGCTTTCCACAGGGAGAGGAAGAGATAGAAGAGACACAAAGGCAGAGGGATATGTCAGAAAGGCAGGTTGAATAGAGATCGCTGGCTCCTCAAGGTGCAGGAGAAGGAGAGACTCTCCTTGCCCTCAGGTCCTGAAAGATGATCGCTTCGCTTTTTGAAAGAGCGGCTTTGTGAGGACGCCTCTGACTGCTCTTCTGAAGAGCGCTCAGTGTCTGTTATGACTAAAAAAGACTGACTGAGTTTTCATCACCCAAAGAAGATAAAGCGCAGGCTTGAAAGGAGGGAAAATGGTGTAGCTTGAACTTAATTCTCTGTTTTTTGATTATAAGAGAGGCAATTGTTCTGCCTGGGCAGGCCTAGTTATTGTGTGCCGTGTGCTAGGTGTTATATTCCTGGGGTTTTTTGGACGCCTATTGTAGCGCAAGTTTGCTCTCATGCTTTCAGTCCCCGGTGTATTGGATACTTTGTTGTGTAGGCTGCAGAATAGCTCGCCTATCAGGCTTTGCATGCGGGTCACTCAAGGTGGGCTGCAGTGGGTGGGTGTGTGGGTAGATGTGGTTTTATTTGGCGCCATTTTAGGGAGCATCCACGGCTGTTCAAAGCCTGGCGTGTAGGTTGTTGCCACTCAGAGGAAAACTTTGCTGGGTTTTCGTTGGCTCGCGTGTGGGTAGCTATCATTGTATCATTAGCTTTTGTGCACTCGTAGTTTTTTTGCACATGGCTGCGTCGACGATTTTCTTGAACAGAAGTTCCCGTTTTCCCCTCCCCTTCACGCGGCGCAACCGATTCAGCCAGCAGAATCCCCACCACACGGACAAAACTACTCATTAACTCCCTCCACCCTCGTTGCCCCCCCTTTTCCTTCAAAACGTGCTCCAGCTTAGAGACAACAGGGATGGGGATGGGGCGGGGGAGAGACTGACAAAAGGGGGGAAAAAAGACTAAAGCCAGAGAAGAGGATTGAATGAGTGAAAGAGCTGCTGGGGGAGAAAAGGGGGAAGAATGCGATGTCCCGGTCTATGAGGGATTTCATTTTTTTGCCTTTCCAGAATAGAACAGTAAGTCACCAGTGTCTTTGTCTGCCTTTGATCTCTCAGCTCAGGGATTTGGCACCTGACAAACCCCTCTCTGTCTGAAAGGAGGCCTGCAGAGAGAAAGCCTAGGAGAGCGGCAGACAGAGATAGAGGGCGATTGAGAGTGGAGAGGAAATAATACAGTTAGAGTTAGCGAGCGACGGGGCGAAAAAACGTGAGACAGTATAAAAAAGATCGTGTGGAAAAATTGGGTTAGACATTTGAGAGCCGTACGAGAGGATGTGATGAGGGCTTCTCAGCTCACATCCCATAAAAACTAAATACATGTGTGTTCACGTGTGTCTGTATTTGCGTCGGTGTGTGGGTTTGCCAGGGCTGGCCCGGACAGTGATAAATCCAGAGAGTCTTAAGGGAGATTCCTCTCTGAAGCCACGGTCTCTCGGACCACCCACCACTGCGGTCTCTTCCCTCGCACACACACACTCACACACTCCTAATAGGAAGCAAATTCTCCAGCTTTACTTGGATATCGACTTCTCTTTTCCCTCGACTGTTCCTCTCTGCGGGGCAGTCGCTGCTATAAACAAGCCCTCATATGTTGACATCACATTTTCAAACATTTCTGATATGCAGAGTTTAAAAACCGCAGATGAAGATCCTGGAGCATGTCTATGGCAGGCAGGGATTTAGAGTTTGGCAAAAGATTCTGGGACAGGCTGTGTGGGGACTTTGGGGTCAGTCCGGGACAGCTTAATAATTGACGAGCGAAAAACTCATCAACCGTGCACAGTTTGAGGTAGCCCGCTCTAAGACTGTGTCTCTTTAAAGAGGCTCAGGCCCAAAGGCTGTGAAGCATGGGACTCAATTAACTCTCGCTTCAGCTTTTAGCTTCGTCTCAAACAGCTGCTTGACCCCACTCTCAACTCCGGACACTTTCCTGCTCAGCGCACACGTACAAACCCTAGCAGCAACTTTGTGTTTTGTCACCTGAAGCGGTCACAACCTCTTAAACAATACCCACAAATCCCAGTGTCCTTCTGTCTCTAGTGATGAGACTGGGCGTGGAAAGATTACTTTAAAGATAGTGAGATAACACAAAGCGCCTCCCGACTAATCTCCCTCCTTTTTTTTTGGAACCGTGAAGAAAAGAAACGGAGGCTTCACGCACCCCTGCAGGCTACAATCAAAGAGACCCTTAGCTTAACGTTAGCGAGTGAAGCGGCAGGGATTTAGCCCTGATTGACTGAGTGGGAACGGGCAAAGAATGGCTCAGCAGGTAGCAGCTAGCCTGGCCCGGTTAACGCCACGCTACCCTAATCCAGCTGCCGGAGAAGAGCGGCTGCGGGGCAAAGAGACTGACTTTATTACGCCTCCAAGAGAGGGCTTTCCTGGTATTTTAGTGGGTTTGTGGATTTCTTTTTCTGTTCATACGTGCGAGCGTGTCAGGCGGTTGGTGGAATGTGTGTTTTTGTTGGACGACGGACTTCCTCCTCGCTGCGGTGTGTGTGGATAGGCATTGATTTTATTTCTAGTGTGGTGAACACATGTTGGAGTTTGTTTATGTAACTGTTCTTTTGTATGAAGGATCCCCTGATGTATTTATGACTGTGGCATTGGAGCCCATGACTTTCAAATGCACTTTTAGATCTGGGTTGTGTATGTGCTTGCGAAGACAGCAAGACTCAAGATGTGTATGTGTGTGTATAGGGGGGGATTCACTTTCCCCCTGCAGACTATAAGTGTGTAATTATGTGATTTATATTGGGTATAAATTTACCCATCTGTCTCCAATGGGTCTTTACATCATAACAAGACAGACACACACACAAACCACCGACCCTGCGGCCCCAATACCATTTGCCGCCCACTGCCAAGCACATGGCAGCCTCATTGACTGACAGGTTATTTGGTCCAATCGGTGTCGCGACTGTCTGCGCCGCACCTCTCAGAGAATTGCTCTTTTGTCCTCCTCTTCTGGTTCAGCGCTCACAGGGTGAAACACAACCCTGCTAGGCTTCCCTGGCCATTATAGAAACCGATAGACGAGGGAGAAACTCCTTGAAACACGAGCCCACCAATCAAACTGTCACTCAAAAGAAAGGCGAGCACTGTCGCCAAAAGTAGGAAAAGTGTCACTTAGGTTACCGTTTCAGACTGAGGTGTGTGTGTGTGTGTGTGTGTGTGTGTGTGTTCGGTAAAAACAGCCTTGTGAGAGTGACAGAGCTCCTGGTGTGCCAAGCGTGGTGGCATTTGTTTGTTAAATGGTCTGAAATGCCAGCGGCTCTGGTTTCATTGCGGCTCCAAGTCCTGCCAATCGAGCATAGCTTAAATTTGTGAGAAAGACAAGAGGTAGTTATTTGATCTTCTCTTTTTGTCGGAGGAAATAGCGCCCTTTGCTCTCGTTCTGTTGTTTTTGATAATAGAATGCAGGTTCGTGAGAAAAGAGAGAAAGATGGAAAATGAAGACAAAGGGAGGGAGGATTGGGGAGAGAGGAAGAAGCCTCTGGGCAACATATTGTTTTCTTGTTGCTAATTGGGTGAAAATGGGCGAGATCACAGAGTTCTCTTCTTCCCTCCCATTGGAAAACAACTATTTGATGTCAAGTGCAACGTATGGCAACATCGCCTTATGACCAAAATCTTAGACAGCCACTTCTATCAACTTCACGTGTGATATGTATGCTTCTTCATTGATTTCTGGGGATTTTTATTGGAGATGCAATGCCTTCAGTCAATACTGGCCTAAAATCTCAACAACTATTGGATGGATTGCCATGCAATTTTGTACAGACATTCATGGCTCCTATAAGATGTATCCTGATGGATTTGGTGATCCTCTGACTTTTCCCCTAGCAGTCTCTAGTAGGGATGTCACAAGAACCGACACTTCGGTACCAAGTTGATGCCAAAATTCTGAAAATGTGACAGTACTCGTTTTTCTACCGTACCGCAGGTACCGTAGGTATCAGGGCTCAAGACTAACGTCCTGGGGACGATAGAAAATAGAAAATTTCCCTGATAATGCTACATTATGAACAACAAAATCTGTGTTGAAATCGGCAACACAAGAGCTAGTTAACGTTAGCTGTTAGCAGCCGGTGGGCAGCACAGTCCTGCTTGGCTAAATAACGGAGCTAACAGCTAACGAGTTACAATAGGATGCATTCAGGCTCTATTCAGTAAAAATACGTTTTGGGTGAAGGTAAATTATAACGATATCGTGATGTGTTCAAATGTTATCTTGTAAAATTTAGGTTTTGGTGAGAAACTTGAGGTGGATCATCAGGGATTAATAATACATTTGTAAGAACCAGTATGCAAACAGTGATAAAGGAGTGTATGTTGAAGTACATGGGATCTATTGTTTTGTTTTTCTTTTTTACCGTGATATCGAATTGGGTATTGAGAATAGTGGAATTTCACTGTATTTTTCTGGTATCGTGACATCGCTGGTCTCTAGAACCTTCCTCTCTAGTATAAAAGAGCTGTAATTTATATACTTGTATTTCATGTTGACGTCACATCTAAAACCAAACTCCTCTGTGTCCTTGTTATCTTTCAGCCTGTAAGATCGGTTACTACCGCGCCCTGGCCACTGATGGCTCCTGTTCCAAGTGTCCGCTCCACAGCTACTCCGTCAGGGAGGGATCCACCTCCTGCGTCTGCGACAAGGCATACTTCCGCTCTGAAACGGACCCGGCGTCCATGCCCTGCACCCGTAAGTACACCCACAATGCATAGGTTATATTTGAGTAAGCCATGACGAGCTGTGATTTACAGTATTTTGTAAACAGATATTTTTCCAAGCATGCAGCTGTATACTATATAAGTAACACAATACTGGAAAAGAGCACCTCTCACACACACACACACTCAGTGATTGCTTTTGCCTAAACATGGTCATGGATTCTCTCTCTTGCAATGTCAAACTGAATTACCCCCTCGCACATGCAGAGACAGCCCTCCTGCACACACATAAAGCAGGCGGCTGCTGGTTTAATAGGTGTCTTTTGATTCCAGGTGGTACTTAGCGATCAGTCACGGTGACAGAGAACTAATGAGGGTATAAACCGCTGCATCCCAGATCCAATGTTCCACAGAGAGCCTGCAAAACAACAGGAGGGCGAGAATGATCGGGAAAGACAAATAGAGATAAGATGTTAGCGGAGACACAGGGAGGCGACGAAAAAGGTGGAAAAACAAGGGCAGACGATAGCTGGAGATGCACGCAGAGAATCACTAAGATGTGATAGATATAGAGGGTTAGGTGACGAGGAGAAAGAAAAGGGGACGAAATGCAGGAGTGCATCAAGCTGAAGGAAGAGATCTTTATTTTATCAGTGTTTGTCTGCACTTTGTTCCATCCGGCCGTATGAGTCAACCACTGGTGAATCTGGTTCTTCCAATCCTCCCCCCTCCTTATGCCTGTGATAACAAATATTAACATCCTGATGACACCTCTTCCTTTTTTAAACCTCATTCCCTCTCTGACTCACTGAACTGGGCAGTAATACTGGTAGAAATATACACCCCCTCCCACAACACACAAAGCTCTCTCATTTCCCAGGAAAATAACAGCATTCAGACTTATGACAGACGTTTGTGTACGAGTGAGTATGTGTCATTAAACATTTTAACAACCAAAACATCTGTTAAGCTGCTTAGCTCATAGTTGGCTCACCATTTTGGCCCGAATGATCTGTCAGGTTCCTGTGGATTCATCACTCAGCGAAACAGTTTATTGAATCAGAAGAGCAGCCGAACCCCTCCCGCACAACACTTCACCGTCCAAGCGGCAACAAAACTGAACGGCCTCTAATTATTCCCCCGCTGCACACGGCATCTATGCAACATCGTAAACAATGTTCTATTGTGGAACATTTTTCACGATCAAGAATTAAACGAGTTATACTTGAACAAGATGGCAATCTGCTGCATCCTTGATTACAGTTTGGCTCCATCTTTAGTGCTAACTGCTGATTGCTGAACTACACTGTTTTTCCAAGTGTCACTAAGCACTAAACGAGTTTACTCGGACCAGGAAATAGAAACACTTTTATGAATCTGTTGTAAGTCAGTTTTAATTAAAAAGGTTGATAAAGGTTGCATTTGCCTCTGGTAACAGCACGTTCGCACGAAAAGGCTTATGAATGAAAAGCAAGGCATTTAATGTGCAATAAGAACGCCTTTTTTAATTTTGCGTGTCATTTGTACGCCATGTATCCTGCACTGACTGCAATATAAACGCAACCGTGTATAAATGCAACGGTAAGAGTTAGTGACGTAGTATATAAAGTGAGAAAGACCACTTATGGTTAGTGGGAGGGGAGTTGGATGGGTCCAACAAACACCAGACTTTAACCAGGAGACCAGTGTTCCAGACCGCCGTTTTGTTTTGCAAGTTACCTGATGTTTTTCATGTGTTTTCCATAGTTATGTTACGTTGTTTCCGTACGTATTTTACTTAGTTTACGTACTTATTTTAAGCCCAACTATGATGTTTTTTCCTTAACCTAACTATAGATGTTTTCCTGGTGTACAAATGATATGCGAAAAGGCTAAAATGCGTCCTCATGACACACAGAATGTATGTTGAATGTCGTGCTATTTATACGTCTAATATTTGCGTTCTGTGTGAAAATATTTGTGACAAAAACAACAGTTTTGAAAATATGTATTGATGTAAAAATGTATTAATTAATCGCCCGAAAATTTTTTTAATTGTATTTTCAAAACCTCCGTTTAACCTGGATTTTTATCTGTTTATTCGAATTCCACCGGTTTTTAATATATATTTATATTTAACCAGGAGAAGTGCCTCACTGAGATAAAACATCTCTTTTGCAGGAGCATTACGTAGAACATGAGGTTACAAAAAATATATAAACATCACAAACTTGTTTTGCTCTAATATACTCTGATAAATAATAAGTATTTTTATGAAAATGAAAACACAACCCTTACTACTATGTCGCATACCTCCCCCTTACTGTTTTGCCACATCACTAATATATTGAGTTATTAATGCATGATCTTGGAGCTTATCCCTATTGTCCTGTTAGTCCGTGTGGCATTTGAGTGTGGCTGCTGATAGCAACAGCTGTCAAAGCTCATTACTCTGCTTATTTCACTCTGCCTTCACTACTGCGCTCTGAACTGCACCGTTAGGAACTGAACATTAGCTGGACTCCCTCAGCGACCTTTGCCCCGCCTCGTCAGCCGGCCAACATCTGATCTTTGAACTCTCACCCCGTCTGTCGTCTGCTGTTTTCCTTCCTCGTGCATTTTTTTTCTTTTTACTTCTCACCCACATGTTAGAGCTCTGTAATTACAGCTGTCACTCACACATCCCTCCTCATCCACATCTTGTTTTCTCTCTCTCTCTCTCTTTCTCTCAAAACCCACTCAGAGTCACGAACAGAGCAGATGAAGGAAAAAAAAAACCCTCCTTAAAGTCATTTCCCAGTTTGCCTTGCTGAAGGTCAGGCTGGGAAAGAGCCAGCATCTCTGGTAATTGGGTCTGTGTGTGTGTGTGTGTGTGCGTGTGCGTATGGGTAATTGAAAACGCTTTTCCCCCCTCTTAGCTCGGAGTCTAGCGATGCAAGCTGATGATTAAAACTGGATGTTGTGTAATTCCGTCACTGTGTGACTGTTTGTGTGCAGGCCTGTTAGTCCTGCTGTATTCCATCTGTCAGCGCCTGTCTTGCATCTCTGCTTGTTTGCAGCAATTGTCCTTTTGATCGGCGATTAAATGTGTGCTACATTTGATCGAAACACTCGCTTTCCAGATTAGAAACAAGAGACACTTGCCTCCCACACTTTGGATCAATCTGCCTGAGGAAACCTGGCAAGAGAAATGTGTTTTATTACTTTTTAAAAACAGATTTTCTTTAGTCTAACAGTCTGTTTTGACCACTTTTTTATGGTTTGTATTTTTATGTTTCTTGTCCTGCTTTGGTGTTTCCTGGCTTGCCTCCATTGCTCTTGTTGTCTATTTTATCTAGTTGCTGTTGCTATGTACTTTTTTGTAGACCACTTTTGTAGCCATGCTTTGAAAAACACATAAAGATTTTATTTTTGTCAAGATTGCTAATAGGCAACTGTACAAAAATGTTCAACTTCCACATAGTCCACATAGTTTATAGGCAGATATTTATATCATATACAACATTAAGTACGTTTTGTCTGTCAAGAGGTAGAAAATATCCCCTAAAGACAATTTGCAGCTCAATTCATACAGTTAACCATTTGAGCCCAAAGACTATATTTAGTATGATAAGGAAAACTACCATCACATTTGTTTTGATTGATCAAAAGTCTTGAAATTTGGTACAGATATACTTTGGGCAAGTATCTAAGAGTACAAATTTGAAATTTTTAGATCACGTGAAAAACCACGCTTTTATTAACAGTAAAATTTAGGATTTTTGAAAAATGAGGGAAAACGGTAATATTGTGTTTATTAAATTTTTTCCATATGAAATATTTTTTTTCCATTGATATGTTTGCATATCTTTTATATTCAACTTGTTATGAGTTCATAGATACCAAATACTTGATAGTGCTCCTTGTAGTTTCTGAGATACATAAATTCTATTATCATACAACACAGTCTCACGACAATTTGTGAAATAGTCACGAAATCTTTGATCTGTATACATAGACGCAAATTTCCCTTTTTTTCGTGGCGCTCAGCACGACTTTCAACAATGCATTTTTATGTTCCAGTCTTTTCAAAATAAAACTATTCAGTCAGGTTTAGGGAAAGATCGTGGTTTGTTTTAAAATAACTCCGCATGTGGCGTAACTTAAGTACGGAAGTTACGTGACAAATATATAAACTTCAACTTCTGGTCTCACACGGGACACAAACGCCGGTCTCCTGGGTATAGTCCTGGGTTTTTTGACCCATATGAATTGATTTTGTGCTGACGATCACGAAAAAAATGTGATATACGTGTCTATGTACACGAAGCAATACGTTAAATTTTGTGACTGTCTCACAAACTGCTGTGTGACAGGGCTGTATCATACCATATCTAGTATTTGGGCACATGGGACTACTGTTTTTTCCTAAAACATAATGGAGTTTATTGCAAAAACAGTCGTCCCATGTGTCCAAATTAGACCAAATACTATAAAACAGTATGATTAGAAAAACTCACTTTTCAGCCAAACGGTTTGACAGATTTTGAAAATATCTTCACATTTATGCTTAGTTAAGCCCAAAAAACACTCCCACCAAAAGGAAATTAAAAATTTCAGTTGCGGACACAAATATGTTCGTGGCAAAAAAAAGCGGCAATACACATGAATAAATGTGGGTGAATATAAATACACACACATACACCACAGGGCGGTAATGAGGACCAGGGACAGACACCCATGGGAGCAGGCTGCTCCGCTGCGTTCAGGTTATAAGGAGGGGCTGTTCTCCATTTTGGGGTTTCTGTTGGCCCTTGATGTGTTTCTCAGACTTTTCCCAGTTTTCTTAGCAGCGGTTTGGTGGAGGAAGAGGGAGGGATGGAGGGATGGAGGGAGGAATGAACGCAGGTCGGGGAGGACTCGAGGGGGGCATTGAATGAATCCCAGCCGGATGGTAATAGCGGACTCAATGTTCTGGCCAATTTAGCCTGCTCTCTACCTTGGCCCCGCACAACAGTCGGCGAACAATTACTGATAGAGAGGGACAGAAGGAGAGAGGGATGAAAGAAGAGGAGAGGTGGAAGCATGCAGAGAGGAAGGATGGAGGATGGGAGGGGAGTAAAAATGAGAAAGACAGATGAAAGAAGGGGGGAGATGGAAGCGAAGGAGCGACAGGAAAAGAAAGAAACGGGGCTCGGAGCAAATTGTGAGGCCGTAAATGAACGGAAAAGGAGAAGAGGGAAAAAAGAAATCACCAACTTTCTTCATGGAGAAACTTTCTAAATCTCCCTCTGGATTCCACCCAGAAGGAGTGTGAATTTTAAGGCCATGTTGAGCTAACGTTGCACGGAGGTTGTGTGAGCGTTGCGCTCCCGTCTCCCGTCCCGCCGCTCTCTCTCCCAGGATTAATTACCGGGTGTCAGTCACAGCTGACGGCTCTCCCACGCTCCCTTGCTCCCACCGGTGCATTCTGGGAGAGCGACAGGTACAGCCAAAGGTAGTTTGTGTGTGTCTGTGTGTGTGTGTGTGTGTGTGTGTGGAATGCAGCGGGGAATACTGACATATTGTGGAATGTGTTTAAGACTTTGTACAGTCATATAGTTATATACCGCTGTTGCAACTCTGGTGACAGCAACAAACTGTAAGCATCCTGAGGTCATTATACGCACACTAACCAACACACAGATCTTAGTACATTTCTGAGGACATTACTGTCACATTAAAGGAATACTTCTTACATATCTAGAAGTACATTTATTTGCTTTCTTGCCAAGAGTTAGATGAGAAGATCGATATCACCTGTACGCTAACTATGAAGCTGGAGCCAGTAGACAGCTAGCTTAGCTTAGCATGAGGGCTGGAAGACAGGGGAGACAGCTAGCCTGCTCTTTCCAAAGGAAAAGGCTCTAAAACTATCTAATTACAACGGTTTGTATGATATCGTACATAAAGTTATTCCTCCTTTTTTTGTGCGTTTTCCTACAAATGTCCAGCAATACGTGTCAATTTCCACTCCAGTCTTTTCAAAATAAACTTCCGTCTTCACAGGAAACAATTTGGTCAGGATTAAGCAAACAAAACCACTTAGTTAGGATAAGGGGAAAAATCGTAGTTAAATTATGCCAAACCGGAAGTGGTTAAGCTGCACCATAAGTGGCGTAATTTCAATACGAAAGTTCTGTGACAAAAACTACCTAGTTAGGTTTAGGAAAAGACGGTGGTTTGGGTTAAAATAACACCGGAAGTGCCGTAACGTAAGTACGAAAATTACATGACAAATATACATCAACGTTGACTTCTGGTTTCACACGGGACACAGGCACTGGTCTCCATCCACCCCGACCTCCGGTGTCGCCACTATTTATACTTGTTTGCAATTACGTGGATTACATACGAATTGATTTGTGGGATATACACGAATTACGGTGCACTTACTTTTCGTAGGTATAGCTATGAAAGGTGTATGAGAACAATGAGCAATCCTCTCATCTATTTCTCCGCAAGAAAGCGAATAAGCGTATTTCCCAACATATCAAACTACTGCTTTAACTCCCTAAACCTCCTCTATTCGTGTCTGTAATTGAGAAATAACTCTTCAATTGGGAGCTCATTTTCATCTTTTTATCCCTGCGAGGACAAGAACAGAAGAACAAGAGCACACACAGTCTCAGACTAGAAACATTCATATTACCTTTGTCTTGTTAAGTTTCTGACACCGTGAATCCAGATAACAGCAGAGTAATAGCTTTATGGTGCATCTCAGACATTATTGCGCATTATTGAATGTTGAAAGGGATTAGTGGTTAGTGGAACCTAGCACACTGACAAAGGCACTATTATAATGACGGTTGGGTGTAGGCACCTTAATTTAGAAACCCCATCTGTAACTTGTTCCCATTGTCTGAGAAGCAAACGGAGAGAATGAGGTGAAAAGGAAAAAGTGGGGAAAGGGGGGAGGCAGAGCTATAGCATCATTTTTAATGAGAATTTATTAATAGGTTTTCAACGAAGGCTGCGGTTGGTAAGGGGAAGTTAAGGGGTGCTCATATTAACACACTGTGTATCGTTTCATCTTCATGCTTGTGTCTTGTGCTGTTAGTGACACTTTAGGTCATTTTCAGTGAAGCAGACGCCATCCATTCCTGTCCCCTCCCTCCCTCCATCCATCCAGACCTGCTCCTTCCATACTAATCAGAGGCTTTCTGCTTCCTGGATGAACAGACGGTGTTTGTCTTCTCCTTCTGTCCTTTTCCATCTCCTTTCACAGCCTCAGCTTCCCCTCCACAGTCACCACTATCTGCCAGACTAACGCTGGCATACGGGAGTCCAGTCCGTACAGCATGAGAGTTTTTTGTGAAGGCGCGTGCATCACGGGTGAAATTGTACTTCCACGTCTCCATTAACGCGGCAACAAAAGCGCACTTATTCCTCCTCGGGCGACCGTGTGCACACACTGTCCCCACCGCCGCTCTCTGTGTCTCTGTGAAATCACTCATTGCCACTCGGCTCCTCCAAAAATAACACTGATAATTAATTTCCGTTGCGAAATGATTCGTCTGTGGACTGACTGGCTTTCATATTTCACCCTGCATCGATCCCCCCCAGCCCGCTCGCGTGCGCTTCATTAGTCAGAGAGAGAGCGAGCGAGCGAGACAGGGAAAACAGAGAGAGAGGGAGATGGTTAAGTCAATTACTGTCGCTTATGTTTGAAAGCAACGCAAAAAAACACATTAATTACAATAGAGCTGACATGTGAATTGAAACTGATGAGCAGGTGAGTTCGTGTCACATATCCGTGGAGCTGCTCCTCTTATAAAATGCACAGAGGGTACATCAGAGCAGAAACTTAATAATAACAGGGTCCAAAGAAAACTTTGTCTAAAGTTATTGAGTGGGTGCCATAAAGGCCGACTGTTAGCAGCGGGCTCGGGCGCCCTGCCACCTCCAGCTGATCCGACATATGAATGGGAAAGAAAGCTGGCGGCCTATTGGATTTCAGTTAACGTGCTGAATTAACTGAGGTGAAATTGGATCCTCCCTCGCTGTAATGGACAGGACATTAAAAGGGAACTCAAGAAGCCTCAGCTCTCAATAAAGGGACAACCCAGTCAATTACACATATACATCTTTCTTCTGTATGCGTGGAAAGAATCAGTTACCTGACCCATTGACTTTCTCTGCAGTATTCACCAAACACGTATTTCTATTCTATGTTCTATTCTTTAAAAAAAACATGTGATCTCTTAAATAATGTCTCTCTCTGCTACCATAATAAATATAAGTGTAACTCTGTACCTGCTTAGCATTTGGCCTCTTACCACTCCTGGTAATAACATCAACTCTTTCCTCTGTCTTCCTCCTCCACAGGCCCTCCGTCGGCGCCCGCCCACCTCATTTCCAATGTGAACGAGACCTCTGTAAACCTGGAGTGGAGCCCGCCCCTCAGCACAGGGGGGCGCCAAGACTTGACATACAACGTGGTGTGTAAGCGCTGCGGGCCCGACGGCCGCCGCTGTCAGCCTTGCGGTAACGGCATCCACTTCAGCCCCCAGCAGCTGAGCCTGAAAGGAACCCGGGTGTCCATCAACGAGCTGCAGGCCCACACCAACTACACCTTCGAGGTGTGGGCGGTGAACGGAGTCTCGCCTCAGAGCCCCGGGCCGGAGCAGGCCGTGTCCGTGACCGTCACCACCAACCAGGCCGGTAAGACGACTGAGGATGGTTTGAATGAGCTGGTGATTTGGGTTGTGTTAAAGATGGGATGTGTTTAGTTCCAACAGTCATAGGAAGTCACCACCAAATAAGGTTTTGTGACAAACTGCCAGCAGCCATGAGGACCAAAATTGATTTAGACATCTTTGCCCTGAAGTGCAGCTTTAGTTAGCTGATATTTCTTTATAATAATAATAATAATAATAATAATAATAATAATAATAATAATAATAATAATAAAATAGCTAGTCAAAGCACTCCCCATAAGTGTGTGGCATTGATTAATTCAAAGATAAATAAGTGTTAATGTCGATCTGACTGGAAGTGGGCAACACTGATGGGCCTGTTACGACGCTGGCTCGAGGGAAACAACGTGAAGGAAGACACAAAGTTGAATCAACCCAACTCAATCTTTGAATTTATTAAGTAAACAAAAGAAAACAAAGAGCAAACAAAGTGGTGTTGAATCTGCTGGCTGAGAGACAGAGAGTGCTGCTGGATGGAGGAGGGGTTTTAAACTCAGGCACTCAGAGCAGGTGCCTCACATCAACAATCATGGCTGGTAGGCCAGACTGCAACCCGACTGAACAGACAGACAGTGAGAAAACAATGTGCTGGGACATAACAGGCCCGATATATTGACATACCAATATCTTTTTAACCCTATTGGACATGGTGGATCCCAATGAAACGCTGCAGATTACATGATTTCATGCAAGATTCATGGATTTAGTTACAGAGAAAGTTATGAGGAAATGGGAGTAACTAAACATAACTGCTCCTTTCTGTTTCTGATGGGCTAGCTTGTGTCTGTAAAAATTGTTTATTGGGACACCAACATATTTTCAGTCAACAGCTTTACATTAGTGCAGAACGTATATAACACTGTATGCAACCATGGCCACTATGGTTACCTGTAGCTATAGATAATAGTCAATAGTTGGGCGCTATGTTAAAATATCCGACCACCGTCAGTCCAACAACCGGCGATTGAAGATATATTTGCGCAGGTGTGTGCAGACCATTAAAATAGCGAAATAAAATGACAAAAATCGCCTTAAAATAACCAACCACCCAAGCAACAAAACTACTGTAACGTCCGCAGTTGGGTTGAGGTAACAAAACCATTTAGTTATGTTTAGGATAAATGTCATAGTTAGGCTTAAAATAAGTACGCAAACTAGGTAAAATATGTAACATAAATACGGAAAACATGTGACAAACGTCACTAAAAAACACTAATGTAAATGTTAAAAAAAAAAAAAACTCAAACACCGTTCTCCTGGTTGAAAGTCCTGTGTTTGTGGCATGCAATTGGAAGAGTGTGTTGGCAGAGAAGCTTTGTAGTTGTGTGTGTGTGGGGGCTTATATTTGATGCAGAGCACAAGTTCGTTACACTGAGCGCTTGAAGTAGTTTTTTTGGGGGGCGATCTGCGTGTCAAAACATGTTTATTAAAGCTGTAAATAATTTGAGTTAAGGCTGGATGATTACCGAGGAGGATGATGGATTCTCTGCAGTGGGAAATGATTTTCTGCAATATTTCACTTGAGTTTTGCATAATTAGGCATGAGAAGCCTAGGCTGCAGACAGGGGCAACGTGCTATATTTAGCTCCCAAGCTAATGAATTAGATGAGTTGTATTGATCTGTGGAGGCTTCATTACAAATGTTGCTGGATTGTGTGTAATTATTCTAGTAGAACACACACCCGTGAATACAGCCTCTCCTCCAGAGCTGGAGAAGAGCCCTCTAGCCCGGGGGTGCGTTCAAAGCCTCCCGTTGTTTTGTCATTTAGCCATTTTGCAACCGGTTGTTGTGCAAATGGATTTTACGACCCTGGCCCTTTCTCTTCATCCCTCCCTGCTCTCCTCCACTTATAGCCGATCATTACTATGGTTTTCTTTACTGCTCTGTTCTTGGGTGGCACGCTAAGTGCCTTTTTGTGTCCCTTTTTTTTATCACTAATTTCCATCCCTGGGAAAAGCGAATATCTTGAATAGGGCTCGTACTGGCAATAAGGACACAGTGGCTTGATTTATCAGCCGGGGTCAGAGAGATGGAGATGAATGGATGCGCTGCCTGTGGGAGAGCTGCGAGTCCTGCCAGACAGGCATGTGGGAGCTGTAATGGAGCACACCCTGGAGTCCAGGCCGAGGGCTCGTGATCGCATGTCAGTACGGTCACTCTGGCGCAGAGTTGCGCAAAAAACTCCAAAGTGCACACTCTCACACATGGATTCAAACAAAGACATATAACACACACACACACACACAGCAATGTCCCCCTGAGGTTGCTCCAGGCTAATCTGCTGACTTCAACTTGTAAGATATAGATGATGTTGCCTTTGGCTCGTCACTGGTGCATGTTTCACAACTGTTCCCCAGGATTAGTTATATGAAGCCTGCAGCTGGAAGCTCTATCATGGTGTGTGTGTGTGTTTGCACATGTGCAGAACCGACTGCATGCTTGGCTAAAAGTGACAAAATGTGTTACACAGAATGTTTGTACGCTCATGGATGGAGATGATCTACATTTGCCTCTCAAACAATGTCCTCTATGTGTCTCCGGGTTGTGCATGTCTCTTCTAATTTGCGTGCATGTGTGTGTGCGTTAAAGAGAATAGCTCCAGACTGATTGGATTTCTTCCTGCTAATGCTCGGTAGGGGCTTTGGAAGCTCTGGTTTCAGCCGCTGGTAATCCAGCCAGTCATCTGCGGCTGTCCCTCTCTCTGTATCGCCTCCCGTCATCCAGACACCGCGGATTACACATTTATTATGATAGCTTTATTGGGATTTATAAGTGCTGTGGAAAAGACACCCCTGCCACCGCCTTCCAATAAAAGTTCAGATTTCGGATAAAGAGGAAGAAGTGAGGTAGGCAGGTTGGAGAGCGAATATGTATTTTTTGCGTGAGAGGAAAATGGATGAAGGTGCACCGGAGAAATACGCCGGGAGACAAAAATTAAGACATGAGTCTTGCTGATTGCATGTGCATGCGTCTGTGACCAGGCATGCGTTAGTGTGTGTGTGCAAAGAGGTCAGATTCCGCGTCTAGCCATGAACAATTCCACCGTCGTAAATCAGCCGGGGTGTAACCCTTTCACCCGGCCTGCATGAGGAGAGGGAGGGGAGACCGGGGGGGATGTCCAGGCTTTGAACTGACCCCTGGCTGTAAATGGGTGTTTTTTCCCCGTTTTATGGGATCAAGCACTTTGTGTGTGTGTGTATGTGTGAGAAAGAGGGAAAGAGAGAGTCGGAGAGAGAGGTGTTTATGTCTCCATACAAAATACTTGGCAGGCTTAGGTGACTAAAAGTGAATTAGTGCATGAGAGAGTGTGTGTGTGGGCACGTCTGTCAGCGCACACGTGTGTGAGTTTCCATCTCTCTGGCAAAATCGGACAGACGTACATGTGGAAATGTGTTCGGGGAGATGGAAGTGGGCTTTATAGGCGAGGGGTGGGGGGATCTCGTATGCAGGAGCCATTTTCTCGACACCCTGAAAAACGGCTCCCTCCTCGGCTATTTTTCCTTGGCGGCAGTGAAATCGAGTGACTCCAATCTGGCAACCAGGCTCCAATATGGCAACCACATGTGCACCCCGGCCTCTGTCTCTTTTAATGTCAAACTGTAATCGACCGCATATTCGCGCAACTGCTCACGCCGACCGCAGCTGCTCCTCGCAACACAAATACTTTGTGCTGAACATGCTCGCGAAGACAAACTCGCTCACTGAACAAACTGTGTTCCACGCAGAGACAAAACCTCACAAACGTCTGCAAAAAAACCCTCCACCATTGTCCCGGGGGAGCGATTCTTCAAACCAAACCAAACCAAACCCAGAAGTCTGTGTGCCTCTGCCAGGTTTTTACTCATTATAATGTATGCATAGGTGGCGTGATTGAGTTTGTAGCTGTCTGTGTGAGATAATGGGAATAGGTGTGTGTTTTTCTATGTGAATCTCTATCTTTCTGTTTGTGTGATGAGGTCCTTTGTGTTGCTGGGTATGTGTGTGTTGCAAGCTGTGAAAGAGTTTTTTTGGAGCGCACAATTCTGAAATGAGATCTGAATATTCATTGCGTCTAACACTTATTATTCCACCAGCGTTTTTTTAGCCCACGCGTTCAGGAGGCTGTAAGAAATTACAGATCTGCCCCACATATTTAAATTCATCTACAGAGGTGCCAGCGAGTCTAGCACGGTCGGCCCAGCCTCAGGTTAAACTTTTCTCCATTGTCAGGTTTAGTCTTGCGTCAGCTCTGTACACGTGGTGCATGCAAGGTTTTACAATATTTTACAATATTTTACATTTCTCTGTGGTCAGTTTGCTTTTTAGGCATTCCTCTGACTAATTTATCTTTAAAACAAAAAGAAGAAAACTTGGCCTTGATGGATCATCTGTCTTTTGACTGGCTGTTAAACTTGCAGACTCGTGTAGGGAATCTCAGAAGGGACCACTCAGAGAATCACTCATCTTTATCCTCACATTAGTCGAGGGAAAAATAAAAAACGCAACGAGAGGAGGCGAACGCGATTAAATCGCCATATCTGTCATCTTTGGAGGGAAGATGGATGTGTGGATTACCTCGGGGCCGCGGAGGACTGCGACCCCACGGGGGTTTTCTTTCTGAGTCAGAGCGTCCCCGGTCAGCCCCAGGAGGGCCTTCAAATTGGCTCTCGCTGCCGGGTAAGATTGATCGGAGGGATACAAATGGCCGCCATCTAATTGTTTAACGGAGACGCAACACATTAGGCCAACAGGATTACACAACCTTGGGTTAATCTATTTACCAAGAGATGTCTGCAATCCCATCCCTCTCCCTCTCCATCTCCATCTCAGCCCCTACCAGTCACAAACCCCCCGCCACCCTCCAGCCGCTTCTTCAACCCGCTGAAATTCAATCCGAGGCTGGTGCTTGAATTCCAGGCCCGTTTGAACTCAATCCCCGGCTAAAAGCAGGGTTTTGTTAGCGTTAGCTTGCAGGCTAGGCTCCCTGGAGCCCCTGGTCAAAGTGATGAGAATGTATATAATGTCATAGATAATCCAATCGTAATCGGTGGGCCGTGAACCCCTCATTAATCATTCCACTGTAATTTTTTAAAAGGCAGATGGTCTGGAACGAGTAAGGTTACAGTATCACTGAGGACCAGAGGTCAAAGACTCGCTCCTTGTGAACTTGTAAGAGCAGACGCACAAATGAAACGCTACCTGGGCATCAGTGGAAATGTTTTTTATGTGTGGTGCTTTGTTCTGGCTCTGTGGAGACTGAGGTTGTTTGGTTGTTGAGGGTACTAGTGATGAATGTAGGGGGGATTTAAGGCCCAGACGCACCAAGTCGACATTAAAGAACTAGCGGCGATGAAGGCCGACTGTTGCATCGCCTCTTGTCGCCTTTGTCTTAGCCGACAAGTTGCATTTGAACACACTGCAAAGACGACAGCCGACGGCCAGTTAGCACGGACGTTCTGCACCTGCATGAGATGAAATAACTCTCCACACCAGCAGGTGGCGGTAGTCTGTAGTCACCTTTTCAAAAAGGGAAACCGGAAAACCGAGGACGGAGGATAAACAAGCCGTTGTTATGATACGTATATGAAACAAAGCGGCATTTGCCGACCATTTTTACACCCCTCTCACTCACCACTTAGCTTCATTCCAGATGGCCATGTCGCTGTGAAAATATGTATGTATGTATTGGAATGATCAGATGAGATGTGTAGATGCTAGGACCCCCAAACTGCTGTGTGTGTGTGTGTGTGTGTGTGTGTGTGTGTGTGTGTTTGGGTCTTTTTTCTACCTGAGTTGTGTGTTCATCCGTGTAACCTATTGTTCTTTGCTCTATAACTCCACCTGCTCCATCATATATCCTCTTCTCTTCTCAAAACTCAATCTGTGCACGAGGGTTTCGCTGTTTACAACACTATCTCTCTGACGCCCGTGGATTTCTCTTTCCAGCGTCAATAGCGTGTATGACCCAATTTTAGTGTTGTCACACTCCCTGAAGATAGAGGTTTGATTTGTGCAGCGGTGACACAGCGGAGGGAGGGGACGAGTGTAAGCCATTATCTGTGCTTTAACCTTCACATGTTAAAGGCGTCTGAACGCAGATAGCACGGCTGCTTGAAATATGGCCTCATTATCAGCTGCAGCAGAAAGGGCTCCAGATAAGATCGCTCACTGGAGCTTTAATGAAAACCAATTGATTTGCTCTCTTGAAGACAAAAAAAAAGAGGCGTTGAGCTCATTTCGAGTGTTCCGAGGCGGACTTTGTAGCAACGCAAGGTTTCCCAGGGTGACCCGAGTATCTGCAGAAAATGAAGTTAGACATTATTTTGCCAGCTTGTAGGAAAAGTGGCTGAGACGCTAGCGTCAGCCGAGAGGAAATTGGATCACTTTTATTGATGCCAGCCATTAGTTCAGAAGGAGAGTATTGCCATACACTCTAGCTGTGGTGATTCAGCTGTGTGGCCATACAGCTCTGACTGTAACGCCTACGATTTTGAATGGAAGCCAAATTCAAAGACAAATGGAAGTGATTGCCTTGTGGCCTGGCCCGCTGTTTAACTTTCTCAGCGGGAGAACACAAAACAGACTTGGTGTCTCCAAGGCTGAAATAACATGGAGGACTGGGAGAAAGCAGTGGGCTAAAATTGTCTTTTTCTTTTTTTTCTGTCTCTCTTTGATCCTCTCACTAGCTCCTTCTCCAGTGACTTCCATCCAGGCAAAAGATATCACAAGGCACACCATCTCGCTGGCCTGGCAGCCACCGGATAGAGCCAACGGGGTCATCCTGGAGTATGAGGTCAAGTACTACGAGAAGGTGAGGGGTCCTATGGGAGATGAAGTTCCTGCTGATGAAAGAAAATAGACTGTAGGAAAGCCCCATCTGATTTGTTCTCTCTCTGTTTCTGTCTTACCATCTGTCAGGACCAAAATGAAAGAAGCTACAGAATCATAAAAACCTCGTCGAGGAACACGGACATCAAAGGTCTCACCCCCCTCACCTCCTACGTGTTCCACGTGCGCGCTCGCACGGCGGCCGGCTACGGGGAATTCAGCGGCCTGTTTGAGTTCATGACCAACTCCGGTGAGTTCAGCCACTCTTTCTCCTCGATGACATCACTGCACCGCAGAGCCCGAGAGGCTCGGTGCCAGCTCCATCACGCCCCCGTTTCTGCAAAATACTGTGATGATAGCATCTTTTACGAGTTTGTCTCTTTCATTGTAGAGTCGTTAATCAAAATAGCTGTCGTCTATAAAAGATAAATGATATTTTGCTCCAGCACCTGACTGGCAACTTGAGCAGTTTCCATTATTCAAGTTGCAATGAGTCTCAGTGGGTGTGCCAGAGAGGGTTCAACCATTGAAGAATGATACCATTTCCTGAGATTTTTAGTTGGAAGCTGCTGATAACTACTTTTTGTTTCTCGTGTTTCCACCTAAAACTTTATAAAACACAAGGATAAGAACACTAAAAGCAACTACGTGGTTGGACTCTTATCAGAAATTCAAATTAGCCCCACTGTCTGACTGATTGATAAAACCCACAGAACGTTATTTTTTATTCCATTGGAGATCCCAAAGTTTGATGCAATGGAGCAGCCACCAAAAAACACAAATCTTGGGACAAGCTGATACAAAATATATATATATATACATATATATATAATACTGTCAGACAGTGTGGAATAACATAATCTTAACCTTAATGCTCCGTAAGGGGACATAAAAGGGAATGTTAAGGAGTTGAAATTAATTCAGGTGAAGAGCTTAAACAAGCTCAGTTATAATATGTAATCAAACAAACCTATAAACTTTTAGTTCATGGACCACATACAGCCCTATTTAAACTCAAGTGGGCCGGGACCAGTAAAACCATTACATAATAGCCTATAAACACAACACCTCCAGTTCTTTCCCTTTATTTTATTTTAAAGAAGTACAAGTACATTTTGAAAACATTTAGGATTGATGAACAATCCTTTTACAAAACAGATGATGAACACGACTAAAAACAGACTGCTGTTTCCTCAAACCTGCCAAATTCATTTTTTGTATTTTTCGCGATGATAAGTCTGATAGTGGCGTCACATATTATATTCCTTGAGCGCTGAAAGGTGCTGTGAACACACCAAGCACACTGGCTTCCCATTTACCTCTGTGAAGAAATAGGAACTGGTCCATTTTTCACACTATGTGTCCACTTTTCTCCTTTCCCCCAGTGGACAAATAGGAATAGCTGTGCATTTTATTGAAAAATTGGAATTAACGACGTCTCTGCAGTTTTCACACTTTTTAAAGTCATCTAGTGGGCCGGATTGGACCCTTTTGGTCGGCCGGTTCGGGCCCTCTGGCCTTATGTTTGACACCCCTGACATAGAGAGTCACAGAGATGCACTGTAAGCCCAGGTGTCCCCTTTGTAATGCAGATGGAGACAGCAGCGCATGATAATGACATGGTCAAGCACACATCCTAATGGGCCGGCATTGTCTCAGTGGAAAAGGAGGAAGTGTAAGGCGGGGGCGATGACTTTGACAAACACACAATGTATGCGGGCTCTTTCATGTGCGGCGACTCGGTCGAGCGCAGTGATATTGACTTTGTCTCTGTCCAACTGTCCTCCCTTTGTCTTTTCTTTCCCTCCCTCCCCTTTTCTTTCCTCCCATCTTTCCTCCCTTTTTCCTCAGTTCCAGCTCCTATTATCGGCGATGGGGCCAACTCCACGGTGTTACTGGTGTCTGTGGTGGGCAGCGTGGTCCTCCTCATCATCCTCATCAGCGCCTTCGTCATCAGCCGAAGGTGAGCTTCACCCCTCTCTGTCCCTTATGCTTTCCGTCTGTCCCCCTTTCCTCCCAGATGAGGGATGTCTTGCTTAGCGCCGGGGAAAAGTAGCTGTCAGGGAGATGGACGTCACTCGAAAACACAAACACACACACACACACACGCTGGGCCAGACAGCCATCTCGCTCACGTCGGATGAGTGATGACTCGCCACACTGGAGACCTGATTGACAGCTCCGACAGCTGAAGAGATGCAATCAGCGACCCCTCGCTCCCTGTCCTCTGCATCCCGCCATCCCTCTATCTCTCGGCTAGTGGCTGTAATCCTGGCCGCTAGTTATTTTCCCCCGCTGCGCCTTGCTGACCGCCGTGAAGAGAATGAGAGAGAGAGAGAGGAGGAATAAAAAAGAGGGAGAGGGATAGGAGGGTGGACAATGAGATAAGCGGGCAATGAAAAGTAGGAGATAGAATCCAGCCAGAGTGAGACAGAGAGGCATCAGGTGGATTTGCAGGGACCCAATCTCAGGGTGTTAACCAGCGAGCAGGACAAAGCACCGTCACACAGATGGGATTACATGCAGATGGGGCTGCTTCACCTCAGGGTGTTAACCACACTCCCCCTATGCGTGTGTGTGTGTGTGTGTGTGTGTGTGTGTGTGTGTGTGCACATCCTTATGTGAAAAAAGTATTGTTTTCATGTGTGTGGTGGCACAGGGGGGAAGGGGAGCGTTAATGGTTGGTGTGTTGATCCCTGCGTGTGTGTGCCTCTTTATATGGAAAGCAAATCACTGTTTGCATGTGTGTATTGGTGTTGAGAATGATGGGGAGTGAAGGGGGATGTTGATTGTGTGTGTATGCGTGTGTGTGTGTGTGTGTGTGTGTGTGTGTGTGTGTGTGTGTGATTGCCTCTCTCCCCAGCCAAGCAGGTGGTTGTCTCAGCCTTTTTTATATGCATGTGACGGCCACTGTCATTGTGCTGCCGCGGCCGTCCTGTGATTGTGGGGAGGGACTGTAATCACGTAGCCGTTTACCATCATTACACAACCATAGAGGAGGACAATGTCTCGCACATCTGGTCATTTCCACCACTGACCCAGCGCATCAATATAAGCACAGGTGTCAGGCTGCCGGAGGGATTCAGAGGGATTTAAGTGCATCTTCTCTGGGATTGATTTGCTGCTATATGCTCAGTGCCCTTCAGGAACCTTCAGTGCTGCAGGACACTTTTGGCTTAAAGTAGTAATACCACAATGTAAAAATACCACGTTACAAGAAGAAGCTGTTGTGTAAACAGAATTTTAACATTGAAGCTGGTCAAGGAGGAGATCATATAAACTATTATATATATATATTACTGTATATATATTTTATAGGGCTGTCAAAGTTAAAGCGATATTAACGCAAATTAATTTTAACGGCATTAGTATTTTTAACGCATTAGCGGGCTCAGTTGTAAAGCCAGAGTGAAGATACTGGCATCATATGAAACTAGAAAACCTAAGGAATCCATTGGTACCAACCATGTCAGACTAACTTGTTGCGAAGGAGGTTAAATAATGCTCCAAAATTACACTCAATTTTGGCAAGAAAAACTGGCATGGCCATTTTCAAAGGGGTCCCTTGACCTCTGACCTCAAGATATGTGAATGAAAATAGGTCTTATGGGTACCCACGAGTCATGGTCAAGTCAGCACACTGACACACTGACAGCTGTTGTTGTCTGTTGGGCTGCAGTTTGCCATGTTGTGATTTGAGCATATTTATTTTTAATGCTAAATGCAGTACCTGTGAGGGTTTCTGGACAATATCTGTCATTGTTTTGTGTTTTTAATTGATTTCCAATAATAAATATATACATACATTTGCATAAAGCAGCATATTTGTTCACTCCCATGTTGATAAGAGTATTAAATACTTGACCCGTTAAGGTACATTTTGAACAGATACAAAATGTGCTATGGACAATCATGAGATTAATCTTAATCTTTATGCTACGCTAAGCTAACCCTCCCCTGGTTGTAGCTTCATATTTAACAAAGAGACATGAGACTGGTACAATCATCTCATCCAACACTTGGTTAGGACGCTAATAAGCATATTTCCAAAAATGTTGAACTATTCTTTTAAAGCTTTTATCCTCATAACGAAGAGCAATTATTAAAAAAACAACATTAGATTAGCATTCAAGAGCCGTTTCCATCTTTGTAATGAGCTCCCTTTAATGAATAATTAATATCAAACAAGAATATCAATGTCTGATGAGTAATCAGTGATTGTGTCGCCACTTCACATCGTTTAATTGATGTATTAAGTGGGTTTGGAGTCTCGGTTTAAGTTTTAATTAGGGTTTACTGAATTGACACTTGTGTTCCATTATTATTATAATTCCTTGTTTTTAAATACAGATGCTTTTTTTTATTTTATTACATTTGAAACTTTGAAATCCTACGTGTGCCGTCGTCACTGTGACTGACCGTCCTGCTCTTTTTGCCCCCAGAAGGAGTAAGTACAGCAAAGCCAAGCAGGACTCGGACGAAGAGAAGCACTTACATCAAGGTAACTCACAGTTAACTCTCCGACCACACACTCTATGACTGAAAAAACATCACCGCCGGCAGGTGTGTTCATGCGCATGCACTCTAAACCGCAAATGAAGCCCATAAAATGGTGGAAAAACAAAACAAACTATTTTGAAGTTAATGTACTTGCATCCTAACATGCTCCAAACACCTCATTATCAAGTCATCAGCGTGTTATTTGCGTCCCACAAACATTTCAAGTTAATGAGCTCCATCTTCATCGGAGTCAGCCATGGTGACATGAAAAGCAATGAGAGAGTGTGGAGCGAGGTATGGAGAGAAGAAAGGAGGAGGAGGAGGTGGTTCCACAGAGGAAGGCGGTGTAGCCTGCAGCATGATGGAAATAAAGAACAGATGGAGCGTACTCGCCGGAATGAATTAACCTTCATTTTTTCACTCCCTTCTATATTTTTTTTTCTTCCTTCCTTCCTTTCTTTCCAAAACTTCTTTCCTCAGGAGTGAGGATATACGTTGACCCCTTTACCTATGAGGACCCGAACCAAGCTGTGCGTGAGTTCGCCAAAGAGATCGACGCCTCCTGCATCAAGATTGAGAAAGTTATTGGCATCGGTGAGGAGCTACGTTTTGTTTTTATAATCCAGAGACTTCAGTTCATTCTGACATTTTTCATCAATTAGTATAAATGCAGTGTTTTACGGAGCCTTTACCGTAAGGCATATTGTAACACACTTTGGATAAAAGCATCCACTTAATGGGATAATAGTATAGTTGGTATTCGTTTCATGCAAATATTCTGCAGCCAGCATATCTTTCTAAGTGACTCATGTCTGTGTTTGCTCTCATATGCACCCGCTGTGAATAAAAAACATTGTTTTCTCAGACAATAATATTTCTGCCTCTAGAGAGGTTGACGAGTAAAGAAATAAATGAATAAAAATCAGAGGAGGCTAAATATGTTCTATTTCTGTGGCCAGAGAAAAGTCATCCAATGACAAAATAATAAAGAGAAAGAATCAATATCCATTTCCCCTCTCTCTCTCTCTCTCTCTCTCTCTCTGCTCCAGTGGGTGAGAGGAGGAGGAGGGGGGTGAGGGGTTAGAGACCCTGATCAATGTTTAAAGTGCACCCCTTCTAACCTACACACACACACAAACACCATCACCCACTCCCTTATTGATGCAATTTATAATCTGTTTATCAGAGTATCATCATTCCACATTTTCAACCCGAGCGTGTGTTTTCAGGGGAGTTCGGCGAGGTGTGCAGCGGGCGCCTGAAGATGCCGGGCAAGAGGGAGATCTGCGTGGCCATCAAGACGCTGAAGGCCGGCTACACCGACAAGCAGAGGAGGGACTTCCTCTCCGAGGCCAGCATCATGGGCCAGTTCGACCACCCCAACATCATTCACCTCGAGGGCGTGGTCACCAAATGTATGTCAAGCATTTGATTTTGTTCATTTTTTACGTATAGAAGGGTGTAGGATGAGAAGTTTGTATTTCCAAATGATGTAAAGAACATAATTTGGTGCATAATTATTTCGCTATTCGAGAAACCTTAAAGGTTATATTGATAACATTTTTATGTAGACAAATAATTAAAAAATATATAATACATCCACAAAGCTTTTAGAAAGGTGACAAATATAAAAGTATCCATACAGTAATCATTTAAAACATTTTGGCGGGTCCAAAATTAATGTTTTGATTATCTCTGTGGAGGATATCAGACGTTTGGTTCCCACTGCTAACAAGGCTTGTGAGCCAATAGTATAACGACATTAGTATCACGTATCGTCAGCGATCAAGTTGCCATTTAGTGTGTAAAAAACAGATAAATTACTGAATGTTGTCAATGTTAGCAATTGCACCTTTAAGCTTTTTTTGAGAAATGAAATTGCTCCAGCAAATTGCAGCTCACATTCACACACACACACACACAATGACTTTTATATATTAATAACACAGGAAGGACATTCATTTCTGCTGTCCCCTTTCTCCCTTAAAAAAAAAAAAAAGTAACAATAAATCATTACAAACTACGTCTGTGGTTTTGGGTGACTTTGGAAAAGGGTGACTGTAGGGACAAACCAATCTTTACCAGCCAAAGGTGTGTGTTTGTGTGGCGTTGTGTGTTTTAATGCGTGCATACCTGCAGCATCTAAAGATGTACGACCACTCGTGTTTGCATCAGTTCAAGGAGACCTGTATTCGCACATGTTTGCATGTGTGCGTTGTCCGGACATCCCATCCGGGGTATCCCCAGGTGGGCTTTGTCCAGATGGAAGGGGTCCAGATTTGCGGGGAGGGGGAGGTGGAGTTAGAGGTATAGCTGGGCAGTTGGGAGGGGGGTCTAATGGGTCCAGGAACAGGCCCTGTAGCGCGGCACCAGGCTCATTAATCATGGTGTCAGCTGTAAATGTGTTTGGGGTTAGGGAGTGATACCCTATCCCTCCTCTATCTGCTGCTGCACGGCCACAATCTCCCTCCCTCTGCCCTTGGCACTCTCTCCTCTCCGTCTCTCTGTTTTCTCCCTACCTTTAACACCTTCCCCCGGTGCTATTTGTTAAGCTAGAAGTGTACGTGCATGTGCGCGTGTGGGTTTGTGTGCGTGTTTGAATGTCTTGTCAGCACATGTCGGCGTCTGTGCACCTTTGATTGCACGCATGTGTGCGTGAGTGTTACCATAGCTGATGGCCAGTCTCGGCTCGGGTTAGATGGATGAAGTGCCGTAATGTGTCGTGACACAGCAGCCCGGCTCTATCTGAGCTAGATAACACTGTCTCTCCCACTGTCGTACACACACACACACACACACACACACACACACACACACAGAGATGCACAAGTACACACTTAGCCCAGCCGGAGCAGAAAGTGAACAGCAGCACAGGCAGAATTGCTTATCACCTATCACACGTCTCACGGCGGGGGGATGACCTCTCAGACCTCGAGGAGACGGAGTGAGAAAGACAAGAGAAAAGGACAGATGGACAGGAGGAAGGAAAAGAAATCGGAGACAAGTCACAGACAGGGAAGGTGCAAATAGAGACGCGGAGGGAAAGAGACAGGACGGCGGTTAGGAGCTGATGGATTAGAGGAGAGACGGAGAACAACAGTGGGAACGACAGAGAGAGAAAGCAGAGGGCGGTGGAACTACTGGACCGGAGGCTGAGAGAGAAAGAGACGGAGCGAGGCAGAGGGAGAGAGATGAAGGAGAAGCAGATGAGCTACGCAGCAGTGACAGCAGCCGACATGAAAGGATGGGGAAGATCAACACGATAGAACTCCCACTCCACCTCCATCCACTCTTACTTTTGAGAGCTTGACACAAGGTTTGGGCAAATTAGTCCTTCACACTTGAGTGTGTCAGTGGAATCTATTAAAAATCCATTATTTGAATTGCACGCCCTTCTCCATTACAATCAAGTTAAAAGGAATTCTCAATCTGGCCTCAGTTTGCTGGCACGTCCAACAGAGACAATTAAGCCTTATTAATTATGGAAGAACTCCAAATAGACGCTGAAATACATAAATGTGCTAAAATCTCTCACTGCTGGCTGCAGTCCACCATCTTGAATCCTGCACAGACTTAATGTTTCTGTCATGCTAGTGTGTAATTAAAATCCAGCCTCCGCTGGAGCTCGAAATCAGACGGGATATGTTTAACAGCTGATTTACATAAAGTAAGAGCGTGCTAATTTAAAGAAGATCTGCGTTTAAAAGCCAGATCTTTGTTCGCTGCAAACGCCGGGGCCTCCGGAGAGCGTTTGCCCAACGTTCCCCCAATATTGTCCCCCTGTTGCGTTTCTCCCCTTCCCCTGTTTTGTTGGCAGGTGATAATCGGCCCACTGGCGGGGCCCTTGCCCAGAGTTCATTGCCAAAGGCGGCAGGGCGTATTCAGTAAACAAGGAATTAGCATGCAAATGGGAAGGGAGGAAGAGGGCGGGGCTGGGAAGGCGAGAGTTTAAGGTCGCAGGTCAGACGCTCCTCAGACTTGATTGGGGAGCTGTCAATCACCGGCGGCCCCGGGGCAGAGGCGAGCAACAAAGGGAACAAAGATGGCTGACAAAGAGGGCCCCCGCTCTCCCCCCAACTTTAACTCCACTTCCTCTTTTTTTGGGGCATCGCCGGAGCGCCCCGTAATTAATGGAGTGCCAATCACGCGGCGGGTATGGCGGTGACTGACGGCCTCTTGGCACGGCGAGGAGGCCCGCTGCGGAGTGGAGGAACTTCACCTTCAAGACCTCGGCTGCCAACCGCTCGGCTGGCGCTCTGCTGCTTTTAGGCATTCTGCTGGAGATTTCACACAACCTTCCCTCTAGGCATTAGAGGTTTAAGTCAGCACTTCTCTTCTACGCTTTTAAGTCCACCTTAACTGTGCCACTGTGAAATGGAACGCAGCGCTGTTCTAGGAGGAATTCGTGGCAGCACTTTTCAGCATGTGTTGTTGCCATGGCTGGTTAGGCACCAGCTTGCTGCCATTTTGGGACAAAAACAAGCCACCCTCCCTTCCTTTCCTTTTCCCCCTCTCTCTCTTTCCTCCTCTCCTCATGACCGCTACCACCCCCCCCCCCTCATCCTAAGAGAGACAAAGACAGACAGAGACCCACCAGGGAACGTCCACCCTCCCCACCGCCTGCCCCGGCTCAGATAAAGACACAGACGCTTCCCCAAGAGAGACAGAGAGCGGAGGACAGAGGGATGGGGTGAAACAGGCCAGAGAGGAGTGGCAGGGATCGGAGGGAGAGAGAGAAAGCAATAGAGAGGAGCTAGCAGGAGAGTGACAGATGCGTGGAAAGTTGGCAGAGGAGAAAGAGGGCAAAGGGACAGTGAGGGAAATAAATAGCGAGTCAGAGGGATTCTGGGTGAGTGACTGTGAGGAGACTTTGGATAATGCGTCCAACGTCAGTTCATATTTGCATATACACAAGATGGTGTATGTGTGTGTGTGTGTGTGTGTGTGTGTGTGTGTGTGGGTTGTGTTTCAGTTGAGATGCCTTTGCATGTGCAGGGAAAGAAGAGGGACGTCAGGGCAACGGTAACACTGAGCTAATTAAATCACTACGGGACAGAGATGGATGGCCTAACACACACACACACACACACACGCACACACACACACACATTCCCTGGAGAACCCCCCTGCTGTGTCGGGCTGTGATGTGCATCGTTTACCTCTATAATCATCTCTCTCTCTCTCTCTCTCTCTCTCTCTCTCCCTCTCCGTAGGTAAGCCAGTGATGATTATCACAGAGTACATGGAAAACGGATCGCTGGATGCATTCCTGAGGGTCAGTCATGCGTTTCTCTCTGTGCACATGTGTGTGTGTGTGTGTGTGTGTGTGT
The DNA here is from genome assembly GCF_043250625.1 of Sebastes fasciatus. Classification (NCBI taxonomy): domain Eukaryota; kingdom Metazoa; phylum Chordata; class Actinopteri; order Perciformes; family Sebastidae; genus Sebastes; species Sebastes fasciatus. The sequence continues at coordinate 6,576,546 of NC_133801.1, forward strand.
GTGTGAGCGGGCGATACGACTGTAGCGTGCCGATCCCATCTTATCTCTGTAATGTCATCCCCCCGAAATTACAAGCGTTCGTTCACAAACATTCGCCCTAATCTTTATCCCCTCCTTGATCGACTTACTAGTTTTTCCGACAAGGAGGTTGGCGCAGGTTGATTCCAGGGTTCGCTACACTTTGGGTTTTAGATGCTTAGCTGCTTTATCCAGTGAGCATACATAGTGTTAGAGCAAACATATATAAAAGGAACATTCGTTGGCATAAATGATGTTGCACAAATAACAACTTGTTGCACGATATTAGTAGAGGTAAGGATGTTTGTATATGAAAGACGACATATCATTTGCACATACATTTGGGTATCTAGAGTGCTGCCAACCCACAAACTGTGAAATAAGACAACCCAGTCAGATTATTGTGGGCTGCCTAGATCAGAAATGCCTAGCATCGCCCTGTCGGGGTTTCTTTCATAACAATGACTGGCTCGCTGTACATTATCCCTTACATATAAGATGAGCTATACTTTAAAACACTTAGACATGTATGAAACAAAATAACATTCTCCCTTTTTTTCCTGCAGAAGAACGACGGGCGCTTCACGGTGATCCAGCTGGTCGGCATCCTGCGCGGAATTGCATCGGGCATGAAGTACCTGTCAGACATGAGCTACGTTCACCGCGACCTGGCGGCTCGCAACATCCTGGTCAACAGCAACCTGGTGTGCAAGGTGTCCGACTTCGGCATGTCCCGAGTGCTGGAGGACGACCCCGAGGCTGCGTACACCACCAGGGTGAGCGTGCGTGTGCTTATAGGACCGACTCAGTGGTCCGTCTGCGTGTCACCTTGCTTGTCGGCTTTCATTACTCAGCCCATCTTTCAATTACAGGGAGGGAAGATCCCCATCCGCTGGACGGCCCCGGAGGCCATCGCTTACAGGAAGTTCACCTCGGCCAGCGACGTGTGGAGCTACGGCATCGTCATGTGGGAGGTGATGTCATACGGCGAGCGGCCATACTGGGACATGAGTAACCAAGACGTAAGTCTGGAGAAATCTAATTAAACGCAGGCAAACATAAATAATATACAGCTTGAATTAGGTTGGAATATTGGAGCGTGAGCAATAATTCCCGGGTGAATGTGAACTGTCAAACATTTTTAAAAGATACTTCATCACTTTAACTCGGTTATGTAATCACATCACCTGCAGGGGTGATAAAACACCAGCAGTATATTCCCTTTTCTCATTACACATTAAATTCACAATTCTAGTGGCGCTAATGATGATAAAGAATTTAATTTATGCAGAACCAAATGTCTTGCGTAGGTGCCGTAAGTAAGATGATTGAAATCAAGCTATGGGTATAAAATTATGGGGAACACGATAAATCAAACTGCCTACAGATTTTTATTTCCTTCCACACAAACAAACTCAAAGAAACAAAGTCACTTACAGCAGCATTGATTTCCTGTCCAGGTGATCAAGGCTATTGATGAGGGCTATCGGCTGCCCCCGCCCATGGACTGCCCCGTGGCGCTCCACCAGCTCATGCTGGACTGCTGGCAGCGAGAGCGGGCCGACCGGCCAAAGTTTGGACAGATCGTCAACATGCTGGACAAGCTGATCCGCAACCCCAACACCCTGAAGAGGACCGGGGGAGAGACCACTGTCAGGTGAGAGGACACGACTCAGACAGACGCTAAATACACGTGGTGTTAAAGGGTCAGTTCACACAAATCACAGAAACATATTTTCACCGTCTAGCCATGCAGACAGTTTCTATTTGCCCCATTCCAGTGCCAAGTTCCAGTCCCAGCCCATTCCCTGGTTACTCTGGATAATCTACAGAACACACTACGAACTAGGGATGCAAAACTGAACTGTTCAATGGCGTACAAACTGAACTTGCTTGTTTAACTGTTGCACCTATATTAAATACAAGCCTGCTAATTATTTGACAATGTCCCAGAGACATAGAAGAGACAATTATCTGAACATAGGCCTACTTGACCATCAGTAGCCTGCCTTATTTCATATATAAAATCAGTGTTATAGCTTCATATAATGTAGAAATATCATTCATTACTATCAATTAATCTATCTATATATATATATATATATATTTACTTACTTATTTACTTTACTTGTATATTCTTTGATATGCTATTACACATGTTTATTTCACACATTCTTTGCATTAATTAGCGTGATTTTAGCCTGACTGAACTACTGAGTTAAAAATAACACTTCCAAGTCAAGAAGTGACCTTTACGGCTCCATCCCTGAATGCTCCGACTGTCTTCAAAAGTATAGACAACATGTGGAATTCACATAAAGCTCGCAGCGGCAACCCGCAAATATGTTGTGTTAAAAAGCTAATGTGCATTAACACACATGTGCAGCCCATTTACTGCACAGTACATTACGTTCTACCTCTCACATACACACACACACATACTCTCCTATTCTCTGGCTAGTGTTTACATTCTCCATTAAACATTATCTACCAGCAACGTGTGGCTCTTTTCAACACAAACACCCCCCGTAATGGATTTCTCTGCAAACTAGCTTTAATGGTGCTGTACACTCAGGAATGTAGGCGCTCTAACGGGGGGTGGAATTACGACGTAACGCCGAGTTAAAAACAAACATGACCCTGCAGGTCCGACACCATTACTCTCGAGCGGCTCGACGTGTTAAGAATGACCTACGTGTGTTTACAGACTCGACGCAGGCCAGTGGTAGTCTGTTAGCGTTTAACGAGTGTGTGAGCGCACGCGAGCAAATCGTGCACACACTCACCTACAGTGAGAGCGAGAGGGGAGTCCTTGTGGAGTAATTAGCACAACTCAAACCTATAAATGCAGCTTTTACCGTTACAAGAAGGGAGGGGAAAGTAGAATGTGTGTGTGTGAGAAAAGGGATCCTCGTGCATAATCTTTTCCACCTACTGAGTAGAGATGACTTATTAAAGAGTCTGACATCCAGTTCTCACACTTCTACTCAACATCCTTTTTAAAGAAGAGATAAAGAGAGATAGAGTGAGAGTGAGAGAGCCAGCAGAGCGCGACGAGACTCGCCGGCCCCGTGTAAATGTTTCATGCTGCTGCGATGCTCGACAGAAAGGAAAGATGGGAGAAAAAAAGAGAAAAACGAGCGAGGTAATTCTGCTGATGAATAACTGAATGCGAGGAGGAACTCCGGCGTGCTGTAAAATTCACCGAGGTGTGCCCGGGGTTGTGTGTTTTCAGTAAAATAAGGATTAACTAACTGTGTCGGTCACACCCAGGAGGAACCGTGTTTGGCTTGGCTCGGTTTTCTGGTAGGACCCACGAAACAGGGACACAAAACAGAGCTGAACCTCGACAGGAGGAAAAGCTAGAGAGAAATGTAGCATGGTGCATTTTACAGCTTGCGGGCAGCTCTCTGTCAGCGCTCGGGGCGAATGCGTCACGGCCTTCTGAAGCTACAGTACAGCATCACAGTCAGGAAGGAGGGAACTCTACTTCCTGTAACGCTGTTGTTTCTGTTGAAATGAATCAATGGTGTTCCACACTGTGTAAGAAACCCGATCATTACCTTTCAATTCAAAAGCACTTAATAAGGAATGCAACTTTAATTGTCGACTGTTGCACACGTCATGGTTTTAGGCTACAGCTTACATGCTGGACTGAAGCATCAAACACTGAAGCAATAGAGATGATGTTGAGAGTCGAAGGAACTTAAGTTGATGAAGTTAACTCTCTACTGTCCTCTCCTCCACCCAGCAGGCCTAACACCACCCTGCTGGAGCCAGGCAGCCCCGAGGCGTCCTCGTCCGTGGGCACAGTGGAGGACTGGCTGCAGGCCATCGGCATGGAGAGATACAACGACAACTTCACCGCCGCCGGCTACACCACTCCAGAGGCCGTGGTCCACATGACACAAGAGTGAGTAGGGAGGGAGAATAGGAAGCAAACAGAAGCTCGTCACACGCTGCGAAAAAGTTCTCTTATAGCAAGTGAATTCTGTGAATGGAGTGGGACATTTTCTTTACTGTAGTCTCACTTGACATTTTTAGTTAGTTAAAGAACGAGTTAGGCTCCAGGCTGAATTGTTCTCTTTGGAATTACAATAAAATTGTACTTACATATTTGAAAATTGTTTTTTGAAGATTAAGTAGACTGATTTTGAAGTTAAACTTTATGTAGGAACAGTTCAATATTGTGAGAAATACACTTATTTGCTGTCTTGCGGAGAGTACATCCAGCAGCCGGTTAGCTTAGCTTAGCATAACAACTGGAGGAAACAGCTAGCCTCGCTCTGTACAACGGTAAATAATCTGCCTGGCAACACCTCAAAATTTTACATATGAACATGTTCCTTCTCATTTGTTTAATTCATACACAAATAGAAATTTAAAAAGTAGGGCTGTCAAAGTTAGCGCGATAATAACACGTTAACGCAAATTTCTTTTTATGACAAATAATTTATTTAACACGTAAATGTAACTTTTTATGTTGTAGCGGGCTCAGTTCTTGTTTTTCTACAGTGAAGATACTAACATCATATGAAACTAAAAAACCTAAGGAATCCATTGGTACCAACCATGTTATACTAGCTTGTCAGGAAGGAGGTTAAATAACGCTCCATACTTACACTAAATTTTGGTGAGGAAAAACTGTCATGGCCATTTTAACCATCCCTTTAACTCTGACCTCAAGTTATGTGAATGAAAATGGGTTCTATGGGTACCCACGAGTCTCCCCTTTACAGACATGCCCACTTTATGATAATCACATACAGTTTGGGGCAAGTCATAGTCAAGTCAGCACACTGACACACTGACAGCTGTTGTTGTCTGTTGGGCTGCAGTTTGCCATGTTATGATTTGAGCATATTGTTTTATGCTAAATGCAGAACCTGTGAGGGTTTCTGGACAATATCTGTCATTGTTTTGTGTTGTTAATTGATTTCCAATAATAAATATATACAGACATTTGCATAAAGCAGCATATTTGCCCACTCCCATGTTGATAAGAGTATTAAATACTTGACAAATCTCCCTTTAAAGTACATTTTGAACAAATGTCCGATTAATCACGATTAAATATTTTAATCAACCACCCTAGTAAAAATCTCTAGCCAAGCTAAGCTATTTGTCTGCTGTCTGTAGCTTCATATTTACAGTAGGTTAGCCTACAGTTATATGAGTGGTATCGATCTTCTCATCTAACTCTCAGCAAAAAAGCAAATAAGTGTATCCCCCAAAATGTCAAACTATTATTACACTCCTTTAGTATTCGAGCAGAATCAATTTGTGATATCTTTTGCGAAGTCTACATGTGTTAAAAGTTTCTCAGTCTCTGTCACTTGTCTGTATTATTTTCATTTTTCAGATGTGAAGATTACAGGATTAGGATTTCTGTGTTGGCAAGTGTAATTCCTCATACGGCAGTAAAACTGTCAGGCCAGTTTCCACTGGAAGGCTGTAAAATCCATCATGTGGATCAGGTCTACGTGTGTTTGTTATTGTTGTCTCCGGTCCTAAAAGGCCTCTCCTCTCCATCCTTTGCAGGGACATGGCTCGCATAGGCATCACCTCGGCAGCACACCAGAACAAGATCCTGACCAGCGTCCAGGGAATGCTGTCCCAAATGCAACAAATGCAAGGCAGAATGGTTCCCGTCTGAGAGATTTAAACAAAGAAAAAAAAGGAAAAGGAAGCAAAGCGACTTCGTTTCTTATGAAAAAAATAAATAAATAACAAAAAAGATTTAAATATAAAAAAAAGAGACAAATAAACTATGAAGAAATAGTTTACCTCATCCATGCACTTTAAATTGGATCTTAAAGAAAAGAAGATGTTGATGAAGAAGAAGAAAAAAAAAGTGGTGAAAATGGCACTTTTTTTAAAAATCAGACCTTTACCTTGCCCTTTTTTGTGTTGCTTTGGAGAATGGGACGCTTCTGTCTGAAGCATTTATGGATAGATGGAGGGACGGCTGGAAAAGTGCTTCCGAGAGGCCAATCTGGAGTGCCTTTAATGGTCTGGAAGGAAACGCGAGGGAGGGGGGGATCGTACCTTTCTTCCTCCTCTACGGCAGAGTGTTGCTTCTTTCTGGAATAATCCGCGGAGCAGATTTTTTTGATTTCCTGTGACTGTGTTTATTGTACATGAATTGTTTCTATGGGACTCGCAGGCCTCCCCGGCCACCATTGTTCTCCCTCTCAGCTGGATCTGTTTGATATCTCACAGACAAGATGAAGAATCCTGACCGTCGTATATAAACAGTGCATCTCTGAGAGGTTGAGGGTTGGATTCCGAGGGGAGATGGCGGTGCAGGGGAGGGCTTATTTTGAGGAGCTTTTTTTTTTTTTAAGTGTTTTGTTCTGGCCTTGTTTTTCTCCCAGAACGCTGTATTTTGTTGCCCTCAGGATGTTGCTGAGAATGTCTTTGATCTTCCAGAGGAGCCTTCCCACTCCCCTGTCTTCCCAAAAATGCCCTCCTACACCTCACATAAACACACAATCTGGATTCTTCCATTCATCTCCCCATCTGAATCAAATCCACAATCCCAACTCCTCCTCATCGCTTCTGATTGACAGCTGTTTGGACCAGTTGAATTGGCTTGCTAAAATTGGACGCCAGAATGAAGGAATGTATTGGCGGGATTTATTTGGACAAAAGGATGCAACAAAGGCAATATGGATGCATGAATGAATCAGAATCATCATCAGCATCATCATCGCCAAGAATACACACAAGAAAATACACGGAGGATTACTCAAACCGTCATCAAGGTGAGGATCAATAGGGTTTTATTTGTTTCTTACTTAGACTCAGCGCAAAAAAAACCAAGATATTGGATTAAACCTCCCTTTATTGTTGCAGTATGCTTCTAATATCAACTCTGTCTAGCCACAGAGTGCCTAAAAGATTCATTAGACCCCCCCTCTGTCTCATCACTGGCCCCTCAGCTCCAGAAACGCTGTTAATTAACAAGTGGGTCGCGCCACCGCAGGCAGCCAGAGCAGATCAATAGCCACTGGTCTGTGATCAGTCTGCGGGCCTTATGCTGCTGGCATGTTAATGAGAAGAATTAATCAGCCGCTGACTCCCAATCAGCCAAACAGAGCCCACCAGAGCTCGGGAACACTATCCGGGAAACGGAAGAAGGTCTTAGATAGAAGTCAGACTCCTGTTTTGATTCATTTAAATGTATCAGATGTCACATATTGTTCTCTCTTTATGATCAATACATGGCCTGATTTCCAGTTTTGAATTTTCTGAGTAGAAGATCATAATTACAGCACACACATGGTATAGCAACTTCAAGACTGATCTCAGCCACTTACATAATTGGTTTAATTTATGTGACGGCATTGATTTATTGAATTTATTTTATACACATAGTCACCAGTTAATTAGGTTTTGTAAAACTAGCTAAAACAATGCAGTCTGAAATACAATAGCCCTGCAAGAAATCCATAATAATGTTGTGTTTTTGTTGTTAAGAGAAATTTAAATTTAATTTTAAGGTTGTTATGGAGACTGTAGTTTGTGATGGTGTTGAATAGCACTGCAACTAACAATTATCATAATTAATATGCTTTATTAATTATGTTTTCACTTATTTGTTTTGTCCATAAAATATGGATAAATCCCCATTATAATTGTCACAGAGACATGGTGATGTTTTTAAATTGTTTTATCTGCCCGGCATTCCCAAACCAAAACATAATCAATTTACTATCATATATTATAAATAAAAGCATTAAATCTGCACATTTAAGAAGCTAAAACCTGTAAACGTTTGGCATTTTTGCTTAAACAATGACACGTCACAATTAACCAATTATAAAAATTGTTCTTGTGTTTCTAATATTTTAGAATAAAACTATTTAAAAACAATATATAACTGTATAAAGCAGTACATTTTTCAGTTTAAAAAACATTAACTTCATGTAATGCAAAACTCAAATGCTGTACAAGACATTTTTGTAAACATGAACATTAAATATTGAAAGCTAAAGTGCCATAACGAATCATATTCCTGCTTGAGGAATGTTGAAGGATTTATTTCCGTTGGCATTAGAGAAGAGCACAGTGTGGTTCCACTGGCTGTTGAATCTATACGAGTATTCATCTAATACACGCTAGTTAAATGTCTGTTGGTGTGCGTTTGATGTGTGCCAATAAGTCAAGGGCATGTTTCATATATTATGTACACACAGCAGCATGTGGTGCACACAAGTTAATACATCGTTGCCACAAAATCCATATTTTCCCCCTGTGGGGCGGCCGCTCGCAGTCTCTGGATGCTCCGTTTCTGGCATCCGACTTTGTTTAGCAGATGAGTCGAATGTTCCATCGGGCCGGGGCCGGAGCCGGGGAGCAGTATTGTTGGTCAGGACTGGATGCCAAGCAGAAATTGTTTATATTCAAAACCACCATGACTGATGCAGCCTCTCTTTTCCTCCCCCCTTTTTTCTTTCCCCACAGCTGCCGCCGTCCATCACAAACAGGATCCCGGCCTCGCTCGCCACGACCAGAATTCTTCCTCTTTGTCTTCCTCCTACTGCTCTCCCCTCCTCTTCTCTCCTCTCTTCGGAGTCTCCTCCGACACCGACATGACAAATCCATCCCCAAGCGTCTGGGACGTCGCACCGTCACAACACGTCAACTTGACAAACTAGCCGCCACGCTCTTGTGGCCATCCAGCAAATGTGCTGGAATTACTATGAATGATTTAACAGCTTAAAAAAAGAGACAATAAGAAGAATGTAATATAATCGAGAAGCCCTGCTCCAGCGGATAATGTACTTTTATTTTGAAAGTTTCATTATTATTTTTTTTTTATTGTTTTGTTCTGTTTGCATGTAAAGTAACAAACGTTTGATTTGAGCGTGCGAATGTGATGACGTGTGTGTGCACGGGCGTGTGTGTGTGTGTGTGTGTGTGTGTAGCTGTATGAGTGTTTGAAGTACTATCAGTAATTGTGTGTTTTCATGCCACTGTGGAGGAAGAGAAGATAACAGAGATGAAAAAGAAAAACTGTTGTTTTTTTTTTTTGCTTTTGTGTCGTCTAAAAAAACGATGTAAGGTGTGTTGCTCCCGTCGTGTGAACTCTACTCAGCAACAAGCATTTATTAAACAGCTTTCTGGAATGCAACCCATTTCTGCTTTGGCAGTAACGGCGGCTTGTAAACGGACACACGGAGACGAGTGCGACTAAAAGCCTCCTGTGCATTTAGAAACACAGACCAGAGTTTGGACTCTCCGAGCTTGCGACAAGTCGAGGAGAAAATGTCGGAACCATGTCTCTCTCTGTGGAAATGGGGGCAGTTTAAAAGGACGCACCTGTACACGACAAAGGATCAGAGAAGTGAGGAAAAGAAGGGAAATCTGTTGGTTATTTTATTTTTTCCAGAGCACATACAGCTACAGGTTTTACCCAATGGACTATATTCCTTTTTGTTCCTTTATCTCTTTAAACTATACTCATGCGAATGTTTTTGAACTCGTAAATGACGCTTCATATAATACAACAACACCTCCGTCCTTAATACAGCTCTACTGCTCTTTCCTTTTGTTGGCTTTTGGGTTTTATCTATCGAAAAAGGACCTGTTTGGAAATATGCAAGACATGTTGGGAAGGAGAAGGAAACCAGAATGTACTGTAAAATACTTTTTTCCTTTACTTAAATGTTGGACGATTTGAAAAAAAAAAAAGAAAAAAAAATTAACAAAACGCAAGAGTTAATGTTTGTCATTGTATGCCTTCCGATGCCATATGATCTAGCCATGTAGATCTAACATTCAACCTTTTTTTGTACTTTTTTTTTTTGGACATGATCATGTTTTTTTTTTTGTTGGCCTTGTTTGTTTTATTTTGTTTTTGTCAAGGAGCTCTAGGTACATGTAACTTATGTCATTTATTTATGTCCTTTTATATCTAGTTTGTAAAATAATAGCCTAAAGTGAAGAAAATAAAGGGGTGCCAAAGTGCATTCTTAATAAAGTAGAAACCATATGACGATCTCCCCGCCTCTCATTCATACACACACACACACACACACACATTGTCTGAGGCCATCAGCATTGTCATCAGTTATTGCAGCCATTAGAGGAGAGCTGATTATCTAACTATCGTGCATTGATTACTGCATTATATGATTGCACATAATGGAGGGGTTATGTAACAGAAGGAAGAGGTCGAGGTAGCACATCAAGCAGTTTCATGGCCTCATTTTGGCTTTCTATTTTTCACTGTCGCTCTGTGTAACCCAAACACACACAAAATCAAAAAAAGGCCCGTCTGTTGGCCGTGTGTTCCCTCTTCAGCACATGCTCGGCAGATATCATGACTCCGGACTCCCAAGACTTGGCCCTCAACTCCTCTCAGGCTTTGGAGCTGCAGCGAGCGAGCGCCACTCACTTGGCGCGGTTGTGTGTGCATGTATGTGTGTGTGTGTTTAATCAGAACAACATCTGCTTCCTGCGCTCATTTCCAGCAGCGATAAACCACTGATTGTCCTGAGTCTTTGATAAGGACCCGGGAGAGAGAGAGAGAGAAGGGGGAGAAGAAAGGACAGTTTTAGAAACGGAGCTCGAGCCAACGTTGACCCAAACGGCGTTTTACACATTTCCTGAGAAATCACCAGCACAAGGCGTGCATACATTAAAGCTCTGAAGTTTGGAGATGTTTATCGGCCTCGGAGGGAAAGTGTACCTCCTTCGCAGATTGTTGGCAAGCTCAGAAGGGATGATGAAAAAAAGATTAGCGAGGACTGAGTTTGATAAATTTGCCCTAAACTGAGAACGTTTTTTAGATTTTTGACAACTTGGCATGGTGTTTGAATATAAAAAAAAAAAAGATAATAAATGCATTTATTAAGCATGAATGTATACACAAGGGTTATTCGAGCATGCAAGTTCATTCTTGACCTGAAACATCCAATTAGTTTTCAAGATATTTCACTCTGAATCACAAATGTCCTCCTCATGGTGGTGCTAAAGGAAAGTCAGGGGGACCAAGAACGTTGTTGGGATTCATCATCTGGGGACGCTGCTAATGTGGCTAACAAGAAGAAGAGAGATTGTTTCTGAAAGAAGCAAAAGAAAAGTGCTAAATGCAGCCCTGACTTTGAGCAAAAAGGAGTACAGAAAAGAACAAAGAGAGGAATAAACCCAGACGGAGAGTGTAAGAGCTGCAGGTCACATGGAAAGTAAAAGCTGGCCGTCTGCTACGTTTGGCAAAACCAAAGTAAGCGGAGTCATGTTGAAAGTTCAGGCAGTGGCCATGTTTCGGCTGGAATGCTGCTTCTCTCTTAACAAAATCAGCACAATTCAACACCTCTGTCAGTAAAGCCTCTCTTTTAACCTCGACTTCTCAGGGAGATGGCCCAAGAAACCGGTCTCTCAGGCCTGTGATCCTTTTTATGGGTCGAAATACAGCACAGATGGTGGGAAGAAAAGGCCATCCAGTATTTGGATAATTGCTGAGTTTATCTAGCACTGAACCTGAAGCTTCAATAAATTCTACAATACATATTTGTAATGTGGCTTATGCCAACCTGGTATTGTAGGGATTACATCCATTTTGGACGATTCCAAAGTTAACATTTTACTTTCACGTGCCAACGTTCAGGGTCAATCCTGAAAGTAGTGTGTCCTCTATGTGCAGGGTATCTGCACTTTTTTTTAAATCAAATGTAATGCTTTTCTACACCTTTTTAAGACCTAAACAAAGAAAACTTAATACCCTTTTCATCCACGAGGGCCACAAGTGTCTGCACGGCCAAAGTGACGTCACACCATCAGACACGTCACTTCGCGGGGGGTGCGGCGGGTTGTTGCCTGTCAGCGTACATCCACATTTTTCTAACTACATGGACGCGGAACAGAAAAAGGAGAACTTTGAGGAGCTTTGAGAATGTTTGTTTGCCGAGAGGAGAAACCCACACGGAGTATAAAAGATCCAAACATTTCCTCTTCATGATTCCACGTCAGCTCATGTCCGCACGGCCGTCCTTGCGGAAAGTATAACCTAAGCTTAAGGGTCATGATATTCATAGGTATATTTTTCTAATGTTGATATGCATCTCCATGCAAAATCACATATACAATTATCAAAATAACGTTCAGGATGAAGTTCTATCTGATTTCGCTTTCAGGTTGTAGCATTGGGCAGCTGTGTCATTTGGGTAAATACTAGTATCAGATCTGACTCGGCATCGAAAGACTATAATATTTCAAGACTCTGGTTGGGATCAGGGTCAGAAAAACTTGCCAAAGTATCCACACTTTAGCCTTAGTTTACTTTAGTAGTTTTCATTGCCACAATGTTTTTTCACCATCCCATAGTTGCCAAGTACAACTAGAAGTAGCCTGAATTTCAAAAAGACTGTCACCGAACGTAATGAAGGGTTTTGCAGAATCATCCAATATTTTGTGCTCATAGACTGTATATAAGAAGTGGACGTAGTCACCGTGACGTCACCCATTGGTTTGGGGACTGCTGTTTTGAAGCCTCGAGTTCGGCATTTTGGCCATCACCGTGTTTTTTTTTTTTGCAACCAGAAGTGACACAAGAGGGTGGAGCTAAGTACAACTGAACGCTGAATAAGACATTTTAGGCGACCAAAAAGGTTATAATTAACTTTCGTGAACTGAAAACACACTGTGAAAGGGTTAAAGTTGTAAGATGATTGATTGACGACCGTTGATTACAGAACTCGGGTTGGGATCAGGGCCAGAGAAACTTGCCAAACCTCAACCACAGTTTTATTTGTCATTGCCACAATCTTTCCCTGGCCTCAATCATTCCATAGTTCCCAAATACAAATAAAGCGTTAATTTGAAAAAGATTGCCACTGAACACAATCAATCAAGGGTTATGTAGAATCATCCAAGATGTTGTGCTTTGTGCACATAATTCATAGAAATACACTTTGGGATTTGTGGGCTTCTTAAGATAACCATAAAACTTGTCTCAATCAAGCTGTCTCTCACTTATAGCCACACAAAGGGGCTACAGTGAAGACCAAGTCAAGAGACAACAATCCTACCACTTCAGATCCTATTTCACACACACACACACACACACACACACACACATACACACACACACACACACGCACACACACACACACACACACACACACACACACACATCGCTAGCAGCCTCAATGCTTTTGTAAACCAATCTAATTAAGAAACCTTCAGGTGAAGTGCTAGCCCTTCAAACTGGCTTAACCCCCGCTGCTCCATACTGTCACTACAGCCCTTTTCATTGGGTCACTTTGTTTCATAATTCAATTTCCTGATTCGAAAGATAAAACCCCTCCTGGCCCGTCCTCTAAGCCAATCACAATGGGGCGCCACCTCTCAAACTGACGTTATGATTACTTTGTCCTTTGTGTTGTCGTTCTTAAGTACGTCCTTAAATCCAAACAATATGATAATCCATAATCCAAACGCTTCAATCATAATCCCCAGATGCTCCAAGTCTTTCTTTTCTTAACTCTCCAGGTGATTGGTTGGCATTTTTCTTTTGGTGAAGGACGATTTGAGAGGTAAACTGAGTGCTGCTATGACGTATGGGGAAATATCTGACGGGGGAAAAAAGAGAAAAGCTGGGGGAAGAAAAACAACGAGAGCTGAAAGCTTCAGTGGGAAAATAGCTGGGCAGAGACTCTCAAACGTCTGAGCATATTGATCGAGTGGCTTCCAGCATAGAGCTGACCTTGTGTCTGGTCTGCGAGGTATTACTTCTGAGGACTTTTGATGGACAACACACATGCAGCGATACCCATAAAGGGCCTATAAAATGCCTGTCTCGGAACAAAACAGCAGCAAATCCTGGCAGCATGACAGAATGTGTCTTAATTTAGCTGCGTTTGAAATCTCACCGTCAAACGCAGCTTTGGTTCAGTGAACACCAGAGGCAGAAACTATCGCAGACAAACACCCGACAACATGAAAAAGCACTTACGGGAGAAGCACCCTCTCTTGGTTGCAACCCGGCCTAAAGGCAACTTTTTCCCCTCCAAGAGTCTCCCGTGAGTGATGGAAATGAACGGGAGACGAATGAGAATCAGAGAACAAAACAAACAGGAGAAAACAGAGCTCTGCGTCGGTGCGACAAAGAAAGAGAGAGAAGGGAGATAAAGGAGAGAGGAAAGCGAGTGAAGATTGATGGGTGTCAACTTTAGAGACAAAGCTGAGAACGTGTTTGAGTTGAGATTTTTTACAAGTAATTGGCAGCAGATCTGAGAGCATTTACTCAAGGATGCTTGAAAGTAGTAAAAATACATACCTAACAGATGTCTATATGAGAATCTTCAGTGAAGATTTTTCAAAGAAAACAGAGGAGAGTTCTCCTTTCTTTTGCAAGGGCAACTTGGAGAAATAAAAGACAGCAGCAACAATGTCCCCTTAGGTTTTTTGGTACATATACATCCAAAATGTTCTCAATTTCTTGTCTTTCAAACCTGTTTAACGCACACTAGCGAAATGGCTCTTTTGGATGATACTGTAGATCTGACGGTCGGTCAGTCTGTCCATCACTTTAGTCCAGATGGAAATATCTGAACAACTATGAGATGGATCGCTATAAGATTTGGTACAGACGTTCATGGCTCCCACATGATTTATCCGGCTAACCTCTTGTGCCACCAGCAGTTTGACAATTTTGGTGCTGAGTGAAATGTGTGGACAGTTATGGGATGGTCTGTCATGGAGTTTAATACAGACATTCATTTTCCTCTGGTGCCAAAATGTTTCTTTATTGAAATAGCCTCACAACTATTGGGTGGATTTGGGAAATGTGGTACAGAAATTCATGAATCCCCGGGTGGTTGAATTTTAAAACTGTCATGGTCCTCTGACCTTTCATTTAGTGCCATCATGTTAAATTTTTTATATGCCCAATACTTTGGCTATTTCTCAAATCACCTGTGTGTCTACAGCTTCATAAAGCTAATACCATGGCTATAGACCATAGACTGTATATAAGAAGTGGACGTGGTCACCGTGACGTCACCCATTGGGTTGTGGAATGCCGTTTCGAAGCCTCGAGTTTGGCATTTTGGCTGTCGCCATCTTGGTTATTTGCAACCAGAAGTGACACACACATTCTGGTTGCAAATAACCAAGATGGCGAGGGGGAGCTAAGTACAACTGAACTCTGAATAAGACATTTTTAGGTGACTAAATGGGACCATAATTTACTAAATGAACATCATGCTGTATTGAAGAAGACTTGAAACTAGTGATTGGGACTATATTACAATGTTTACTGAGGTAATAAATCAAGTGAGAAGTAGGCTCATTTTCTCATAGACTTCTATACAATCAGACTTCTTTTTGCAACCAGAGGAGTCGCCCCCTGCTGGCTGTTATAAAGAATGCAAGTTTAAGGCACTTCAGCATTGGCTTCACTTTTCAGACCCTGGAGTTGCCCACTGCTGTAGAATCTTAAGCTGTTTTCTCATATGAACTCCAGACAATATCTGGAGAGTCAGGTCCGGACATTGTCTGGAGTTTCCCTTTCACACATGTAGCACACAACAGGAGATTTTCCATGTGAGACGCATTTTCACCTACTAGAAATACTTTGTTTGGTTTCTGCAAGTGGTGACACCTGGGTAGAGCATGCAGGAGGCAGGACATGATGCAGATTGGGTCATAAACATCCAAGTCGCTTGCCTTTCCTTTAATTTGTCAGACAATTTCAGTGTTGGCCCTTAGTAACAGAAGTTCTCAAATGTTGTCGTGCCTCCAGTTAGACATTGTTGGCGTCTTTGTGTAAATGACCCGTCCTCTTCTCCCTCAGATGTTGTTTTCTTCCAGTTTTGGAATGCCAGCATATGATAGAAATGTTATCAACCCACCCACCCACTCGCTAGCTGTGAATTCTCTGTACAATGACCGGCTCTATTCACACATGGGCTCAATCAGACATTACACAGACTTTGTATAGAGAGCTGGCAGGGTAAAGTCCAAATGATTCACACATTTGCATTCTCACATACAGCTCCTCCGGGTAAAGTCTAGATCATTTCAGGGTTGCAGTGCATGTGTGAAAGGGTTTAAAGTCTTGTTCTGTGATGGCTGGGAGTCCAAACTGAAAGTTGGATGTGGATGGATGATAAAGGGATTTCAGGGGAGATCTGGATGAAGTGACAGAGAGGTTTTTTTCTGTTTATGAACTCAGTATTCAGCACCTCATAAAACATGGCTGTTTTCAAACATGCCCTGAACATCTGTCTAAAGGTTAGGAGGACAAAACTGAAAGACATTTGCGGTAAAGCCAAACTATGTGCTGGTTGAAGACACAACGCATACTGCAGCTGCTTTTCTGGGAAAACAAAATCCATTGTTTGACAATGACGGCCGCAGCTAACCTAAATTGGTATGTTTTTCGCTAAAGGCTACGGTCACCAAACCAAAGACAAGAAGAGCCTTTAAGTAAGCAGCCTTTGCATCTCTCCCCACCTGCTTTGTGTGGGAAACCGTCCCTCTACAGGAGCCTAATCCTCACTGATTGTTGGTCTGTTGGGAGAACGTGGAGCTTTATCAGCCCCACCAGACTAATCTCACCTCCGGGCCAAAGGGTGCCGGCGGGTGGCCTGTTCCCAAAGGAAGGCGAAGGGAGGTCACCTACTTGACCACTCAATTGCTTCTTATCCAGATCCACCGGCCACACCGCTGGCCCCACCTGATAGGCTGACCTTAGACCTCACTGAATACACTCACTATGCACACCAGAGCCAAATCCACACAACACAAACATGTTAATCTCGAGAGCAAACCACTTTCCCTGAACACCAGGTCTCTGGTCTTGGACTCCTCTGCTCACATACTGGACGGTTAAGGAGTAAAGTGCATGTGCGAGAGGGTGATTTGTGTGGATTTGGCTTCCATCTCTGCCAGCAAGATGAAGGTTAATCAAGTCAACCCCCAACCTCCTCTTCCTCCTCCCCCTCTGTGTCTGGACGGCGGCCTGATGAAGGTCCAGCAGGCTATCAGCTCAAGCTGAAAGTGGTTATCACAGTGAAAGCAATGTTCAAAATCCCCCTGATAACTGCTGATGGACTGAGATGGACGGACAGCTGTGTATATATAGAGAGACAGAGGGAGAGAAGTGGAAAAGAGAAACGAAAAGAAACCTGTAGATGAAAGGAGAAGTTGGGAGACTGCCAGGTGATTCAATTCAAACTCTTCGCAATTGTCCCCAAACCAATTTTTTAACCTTATTTAAAAAGTTGGAACAAAAAAAGTAAAAAAAGAGGGAATGATTGAGTGAAAGAAAGAAAGAAAAGGCACCCTGTGACACAACGGCCATCCATCATCGGCTGGTTTGAGCCCAACGGTGAGAAAAAGGAGCTCAGATTAAAGGAGACGGAGAGAGTCGGGCTCGGGGATTTTCTCTGTTCAGT